>NC_136492.1:31242263-31842263 GCF_053919585.1 Euprymna scolopes
CAATTAGTGAATCTATTCTGCCTTTAACTCATCAGAAGAAATAGCAACAATCAGTCCGTCAAAAGGAAATAAAGTGCGTTTTGACATGATTAAAATCTGAAAATTGGAAGAGAAGCTGTAAATAACTGATAATATGTTTACATCACGCCATTTTGCATTTAGAAATAAGGTCACAAAACCCATCTATTCGTACTAACAAATTCCATTAATTTAGGTGTGTTCTGTCAGAATGTTCTATTTAATAATTAATCAGTTTATTAAGGTACCTATATTTACGAAAAAACATCAATAATTATAATCTATTACACATGCTTGCATATACGAAACTAAGACAAAAAACTTGTTTACAATTTCCGGTTATATTAATTATTTATTAATTTGAATTTGAAACTATACATATTTAAGTCCATATTTTTGTTCTTAGTTTCGTATATGCAAACCTGTGTAATAGATTATAATTATTGATGTTATTTTCGTAAATATGGATACATTAATTATAATTACTAAATTGACTAATTATTAAATAGAACCTTCATTATATTGTACTCAATATATAATAGTGATTTCAAAAGGTAAAAGATATATATATATATATATATATATGACCCCAACATCTAAGATCAAAACGAATTAACATTAAAAAGGTTACAATCTAACCTAAGTAAATTTGCATAGTAAATCATCAAAAGTAACGTACTTAAACGTACATTTGCACATGCGTAAAAAAATAGAAAATAGACGTTTAGTCGGCTTACGCCTGCCAAGTTCCAATTGTTCAATTTTGATTCATTAGCAACTGTTTTTAACAACCATAAACAAAATCGAATCTGTTCACGGGTTAAAATCTCCTATATATCAAGTTTTAATTCTATGGTTCCTCACACAGAAAACGTATGTGTACATTATGAAATTTTTACCATTCATGGATACATGTTTCATAGTTTACAATTCAGCTACAAATCTAGATCTTTATAATCTAAATCCTGAACCTTCTCGCGTTAATTCTGTAATATAGCGTGTTTTTTTAGATGTCATTTATTTGTTTTATTCTTGTTTGCCATAGCGTTGAACGGGTATATATATATATATATTTGGCAAACAATAAATTCTTAATTCGAATATATGTGTCTATATGTTGTTTTTTCAGAATTTAAATACAACCACGTAACTTATATATTGCTCTATGCTTAAATATTGGGCTTCTCCGATTTTGATAGGACCGCCCTGAAAGTATTACTTCAAGTCATATCTATCAGGATCTTTCATCTGATTTCTAATCAGTGTCTTATCGCGATTATATATATATATATATATATATATATATATATATATATATATATATAATCGAGGATTTTCTTTTTGAAATTAAATAATGTTGTAATAGTTCCCAAGCAGTAAATAGATTACATAAATCATAAACGACACAATCACAACCATCTAAATAAATCAATAAATAAATAAATATAAAAAAACAAAATTTAAATCAAATGATTCCGGTGGCAAATTGAAATTTGAGCATTTATCATTCTTATCCATTGCTCGCTCAGATAAGTTCGTATCACCCTGAAAGAATTATTTAACAAAGAAGATGAATACTTAAGATACGTCTATTCAAACGATGAAAATGTTATTTCTTACGCAAGCATGCATCTATTATTATTTTACTCACTAGAGATTGCTCACTGGCAACAACCGATGGTATTCCCTAGAATCTGGGTGACAGCAAGTATCTCCAGCTTTCCAGTACTATGCACCTCTTTCGATCACCTTTGTAAATGAATTTGTGTAATCGCAACATTCATTTCCTATTGACTTCATGTTGGTAATGGCCCTTGGTATTCACTGGAATTTAGGTGTCAATAAACTTCTCTGAGGCACTAGAGCCCTTCGCACAAGTGGAGGTCTGGTTAGTGCTTTTTGTCCTTGTTCTTTCCATCCTACTTGAACCTTTTCGACTACTTGAAGTGGTGCAAGTCAATGTCGGCACTAAATATTTTTTAAGTTTAAAGAAGAGTAGGGACTAGTTGTTCAATCAATTTACAATCTAACAAGTTTGCGATTTTAGCTTCTTATATTTAACCATTGGTTTACTTTATTACACTATTTATATGTAGATTAGATTCCATACATGAAAGTTTTCCTTAGCATTATGTTCTGTGTAGCTTTCAGTTGAGTTTCTGTTTCTCTTCTTAGGTATATCCAGGTGTTTTCGCATTCTCTATATTTGCCATTTTTATCAAACGCCTATTTTCTTTTTTCATCTTTCAGTTTCTAATTTCATCATTTTCTGTATTGTTCTTCCTCGGGGTGCCTCTCGCTGCGGTGATCAATCTTTCTATATTCTGACTGATGTATTTTCTTTCTAAGAATTTCCTTGTTCTTCTCAGATACGCTTTTCCAATCTTCTCTTTTATTTCTGTAGATTTAATTGCGTCTGCTTCTAGAACAAACAAATGCTTGCGTTATCATCACCAAACGCCATAATTTCCTCTTGGATGGTTAGTTCTATACCCTGTAATGTCTGTAGTTTTCCCCTTTTTATGCCCAGTAGTACACAATTTTCTATTCCATGCAGGTTATTGGCCTGTAATTGCTTGGCGTTTTTCCCCTTTCTTTTTGTATTAATGTAATTCTTCTTTCTCATATTTCTGTTTTCGGATACATTTTTTTCAGACTTTGCACCAGTCTATGATGTAATATCGTGAAGTTTTGGAATAATAATAATAATAATAATAATAATAATAATAATAATTATTATTATTATTATTATTATTATTATTATTATTATTATTATTATTATTATTATTATTATTAATCACGAGGAGTTCTTACTCCGCCGATTATCAGTTATTTATCTATCGTGTGTTGAAGTTTTTGAACCGTTATTATTATTATCATTATTATCATTATTATCATTATTATTATTATTGTTATTATTATTATTATTGTTATTATTATTATTATTATTTACTTCACAGTGTTGTAGTGTTTTACACCGTTTTTTGTTTCCTTAAGAGCGGGCTCCTTCACCAAAGCCAGTGAGGATAGTCAAAGAGTCAATTAGATGGAAAACACCTGGCGTTGGATGTTTGCTGAGCCAAGCAGAACTGACTTCTGGAGTACGGTGATGTTGTACCTGATTCCCAAAGAGTTCATCTGTGTAATAAAGTCATCAGGAATTAAGCCAAGCGAACCTATGATTATTGGCACGCTGTAAGTTTTCCTATTCCACAATCTAGCAATCTCCACCGTCTGTTTCTGATAGTTTCGTATTTTCTCATCCTTCTTGCCCGTTAATTTGATGTCGTTTGGCAAGCCACATTAATAATTTGGTATTTATTAGTCTTTTTGTTCACAACTACAATATATTGACCAAGACCAAAGTGTAGTATCTGTTCTTCAGATGCGGCACTTCCATTTCTCATTCTCTTTCAGTGGAGGAGAAATCCTTCAAGACTGAGACGATTTTTATTTTTGTACACTTTCTTCACGTTAAAAAACGACCCTGGTGTCTAACTCTGTCCCGTGGAGAGGCATTGTAAATAAGTACAATATATGGTTTCCTGTGAGTTATCTCTCGGTCACACTGAATCATGAAATCCCAGAGATTCTTAACGTCCTCATTTTCCACCATCCTTTATGGGTGATGGTTGTACCATTTTCCCGTCACTTTGATTCCAAACTTTTAGCACAAACTCCAGTGCAGTTTTGTACAAAATTTGTCATGGCGACGTTTGAAATATACCACACAACCTTTACTTATCAGAACAGCCTGCCCCATACATGATTTTATTCATTTCATTTGAATCTAGTACCTGTTCCTGAGCAGCAAATATAATATTTTCTGTTTCTCTTTTCAAGTCACCTTTAGAAAGAAAATTTCACATGTCCTCATATTTTTGTGCCTTCGTATCTCGCTCAAACTGATCATGAAGTTTCATTCATGCCAACTCAGTCAATTTTTATGCTTCCATTCTTTCCTGCTTATCTTCCAATAAATATTTATCTAGGTCTTCCTCTTTCGCCACTGCTGCAAGTAACACTTCATGACTGTTAGCAAAGATGTGCTGAACACTTCTAAGCTCTCCTATGACGACACATTCTTCGATCCCAATCAGCCCTCTTCCTCTTTTCTTCCTTTAGATGTACAGCCTGAGCACATTAGAATTTGGGTGAAGTACTCCATACTTGACTAACAGTTTCCGTCTCCCTCTATCCATCTTCTTCATTTCTTCTTGTGTGCATCCTACAAAAGGTGCACTGTATCGGATTGCAGCAACCGCCCATAAATTGATGGCCGAGAACAGGTTCCTACCATTCAGTCTAGATTTCAGGAGAAGTTTGAATCTCCCCATATACATCTTTTTCGTCTTCTTTTTTTATTTCATTGCAAAGCATCGTATCAAGTTCAAGCACCCCGAGGTACTTGTAGCCTTCTGCATCAGGATCTAATCTTTCACCATTTGGAATAATGATGCCTTTTATAACTCCTCTCTTCCCTCGTTTAAGAGTAACTACTGCACATTTGGAAACTCCAAACTCCATATTTATGTCTTCAATCCCTGCTTTACAGTTTGAACCAAAGAGTCAGTTTCCTTTTCTATTTTGCTAAACAATTTCAGATCGTCCATAAATAACATGTGGCTGATCTTCGGGTCAATTCTATCCTATGTTTGTCTCTCTTAGCACATGTGCCAATGGTATGAGTGCTATTATGAATAGAAGTGGCGAAAAAGTATCTTCTTGGAAGATACCGATTCTGATATTGACTGTCGCTAGTAGTTTCCCATCTGAAAAAAAGTTTGGTTTTTCAACTTTTCCCTATGAACTAAACTATACTTTACAACCAACTCTACCATTTTCAACGTATTACGTAGCCATGAATACGGCACAATATCATAAGATTTCTTATAATCTATCCAAGCTACATTCAACTTTGTTTTTCTCTTTTTGCAGTTCTTTAAAATACATTTATAAATCGATACTTGGTCTTTTGTCCCTAAACACATTTTCCTCCCGTTTTTTATTCCACTGGTAGTGAACCATTTACTTCAATTTTGAACTGATTATCCCTGTCAGTGTCTTCCACAGCAAGTTCAAGCGAGCAATGGGTTTATAATTTTCAACATTTGGCCCTTTAGCAGGATCTTTCATTATTAAAATAGTGCCATTCTCGTATTTGGCACAATCTAACGCAATTATCTAGAGAAAGAACAAGCCTATCATGGATTCCTGTAAAAGATCGCAACCAGTACCCATGAATTTCATCAGGTCCAGGTCCTTTCCACTTGGATATGAGCTTCATTTGTTTTTCTCAAATCTTCTTTGTGCCCTTCCAACCTTTCACTTAGTCTAGCGACCCACTCAGCATCAACCTTGTAGGAAGTCTCTCTTGACCAAAACTTTGTAGCCTCTCGAGGGTTAGGAGCCACTGTTTTCGGTTCACCTCTTCCAGATTTCTAAAAAAAAACCTTGATTGGTTTGTTTTGAATAACTTGTCGTTAAACTGCTGAATTCTGTTATTATACCTCCTGATCTTGAAGCTTTTCCCATCATCCGCTGCTTTTCATAGTTGTATTAAACTCCTTGGCTTTCAGTTGTATCGTCCATCCAGTTTTTCTTTCTCTCCTTTCTTGCATTTTCCACTGACATTTGAACCATGCCTGAATTCCACCTGGATCTTTCCTTAATCTCTTCAAGTCACCTTCTATTCTCCTTCTCCAATATGTTTTATTTTCTGTTTCATTTTTGTCTTTTGTTTTTCGCTCCTATCATCTCACCAACCAATACAGCTCCTGCCTACAAAATGTCTCTGACATCTGTTATGCTCTCAAGTGACACCTTATTCATTACCCGGTTCACGTTATTTGTCGCATCCCTTAACTTTGTCTGGTCAACATTCTTGCAATTAAAAATATTTCTTTTTTCACTACTTCTCTTAATTAATTCCTTCAGTTTATTCAGTAAATTTAATTCATCATCTGTTATTTCCACACCGCAGATCTCACTATTATTAAGTAAACTCTTTTTCAACTATATCATTATCGATCATTCACATGATGCCATTTCTGCTTTCCTTTTCTAACTCTTGCCACTCTTGAGACATTTCTGGAAGTGTTTTAACAAAATCAGATTCGAGCAAGATTTCAACATATTCAATGCCACCTGCTGATGCACTGTGCGATTGGTTATTTACTATCCTCCTCTTGATCGATTCTAATTCAACTGCCATCCCTGTCTTAACTGATCCATTAGCTTATTTTCCATCATTTCAAACATACCTCCTTCTTCCCAATACCTCAGTGTCACCTTTCTAATTTCTCTTATATAACCATCCAATTCCGCTCTTAGGTTACTTTCCACTGCAAACTTGTGGTCTTCCTTGTTCCACTTTCGCTTCACACCAACAGATTTCTTCGCCGATTCCCTACCAGTGTAATAATTGAATTTCTTATGTTTGGGCAAACTCGATACTCCAGTGACAGCAGTGTTGCCGGTTTGAACTTCTTCTTCTTCTTCTTCTTCTTCTTCTTCTTCTTCTTCTTCTTCTTATTATTATTATTATTATTATTTTTATTATTATCATCATCATCATTATTATATTATTGAGTCCATCTATGAATTCTGACGATGCTAGTTGGATTTTTCCTCTAGCTGAAACAATTTGTAAACTCATTCTGGACTCTCAGTAATAAATTTCCTATATATATATATATATATATATATATATATATATATATATATATATATATATATATATAAAATGGTGTCGCTGTTGAGGCTAAGCTAATAAAAATAATTTGTCTTTCTTCGCCTTAGTATCTGTTCTTCAGGTGTTACATTTCAATTTCTTCTCTCTCAGTGGAAGAGAAATCCTTTCCGACTAAGAAAATTTTTCTCCACGTTAAAAACGACCCTGGTGTCTAAATCTGTCTCGTGGGAAGGCATTGTGAATAGGTACTATGTTTAATGTAACAAAGTTTTAATATTAAAAAAGTAACTGGAAAAAGTTATTTCTGATTTAATTACAAAATGCCCTGGAAATGTCACTTCTGATTAATTATAAAATGCCCTGGAAAATGTCCGTTCTGATTATTTTTTTTGTTTACTTGCCTCCCCACAAGGGCGGAATTGGACATGAGGTCAGTTAAAAATTTAGGGGGGAAACCAGCTCCCCAAAAGGAGCACTCTGGTCAATAACAAAAATAAGAATTGTATCAGTAATAAAGGATTTCTCCTCCATTAACCAAAACAAAAAAAGGGAGGATTTAAGTCACTGGATTGCTGAAACTGATATTACACTCAGAAATTCATGTTGAAGCAACGGTTGCCTAATCCCTAACCGTGTTAATGTTTTTTATGTATTACTTTCGAAAAGCGGCTGAAACAGTTCATGATTTAAACATTACTTTATTTCAAGTATATTTTAAGCAGTGGGTTACGGGATATGAAGTCAATCCCGGAAATTACTAAAACCGTTTACGATTTAAACATTACTTTATTTCATGTATATTTTTAACAGTGGGGTGGGGGATATTAAATCAGTCCCGAAAACGGGTGAAACCGTTTACGCATTACACATTACTTAATTTAATGTATATTTTTAACATTGGGGTGGGAAATATGAAGTCGGTTCCGGAAATGGCTGCAACCATTTACGTCTTCGACATTACTTTATTTAATGTATATTTTTAACAGTAGGATGAGAGATAAGAATCGGTCCCGGAAATGGCTGAAAAAGTTTACGATTTATACATTACTTTATTTCATGTATATTTTCAACAGTGAGTTGGGGATTATATATCAGTTCCAGAAATGGCTAAACAGTTTACTATTTAGACATTACATTATTTCATGTATATTTTTAGCAGTGGGTTTGGGATATAAAGTCGGTCCCGGAAATGGCTGAAACAGTTTACTATTTAGATATTACATTATTTCATGTATATTTTCAACGGTGGTGTGGCGGATATGAAGTCAGTCCCAGGATTGAATGAGATGTGCAAATATATACTATCAGAAAGCGTTGCCGAGTATTGAATGAGATAGGTGGAAAGCACATAGTAGCAAAATACCCAGCGTCGCCCAGGATCGAATTAGATAGGTGAACAATATATATTAGCAGAATATGCAGCGTCACCCGGGATTGGATAAGATAGGTTAAACATATATACTATGAGAATATCCAGAATTGATTGATTTGTAATGAAATATATCAAAGTTATTATTTAAGTAAAGGGAGCGACATAGTGGGTATTTAATTATAAAAATTATTGTCGAAATTAGTAACATATCCAGGATTATGAACAAAGATTAAAACAGTTAATCGATTGTGTGTTTATAATAAAATAATCAGCCAGGGAAATATATCAAAGTAATTATGTTAGTAAGAGAGGGCGATAAGGATGGTTTAAATTATGAAAAATAATTGTCAAAATTCGTAACATAACCAAAAATTATGAAAAAATGTAATATTTTATTTAATGTATTAGTGTGTTTGCAATGAAATAATCAGACCAGACTATATATCAAAGTTATTATTTTAATATGTGGGGCGATGATGTGGGTTAAAATGATAAAAAATTATTGTCGATATCAGTAACATATCCATGAATTATGAAAAATGACAAAATATGAATTAATTGATTGGTGTGTTTGAAATGAAATAATCATCCCAGATAAGATATCAAAGTTATTATTTTAGTTGTGGGGGGTGGTGATAATGTGGGTTCAAAATATTAAAAATAATTGTCAAAATGAGTAACATATCCAAGAATTAAGAAAAATGATGAAGTGTGAGTTAATTGATAGTTGTGTTTTTTATGAAATAATCAGCCCAGACTATATATCAAAGTAATTTTTTAGTAAGAGAGGGCGACGAGGATGGTTTAAATTATAAAAAAAATTATTGTTGAAATTAGTAACATATTCAAGAATTACAAAAAATAACGAAATGTGATTTAATTGATTGGTATGTTTATAATAAAATAATCAGCCTAGAAAATATATCAAAGTTATTATATAAGTAAAGGGGAAGGAGATAAGGAGGGCTTAAGTTATGAAAAATTATTGTCGAAATTAGTAACATATACAAGAATTACGAAAAACTGATGAAATATTAGTTAATTGATTGGTGTGCTTGTAAGGAAATAACCAGCCTAGACAATATACCAAAGTTATTATTTAGTAAAGAAAGAAGGGCGAAAATGTGGGCTAAAATTATAAAAAATGATTAAATAAATATAAGTAATAAGAAATAAGTAACATATCCAATAATTATGAAAAATGATTAAATGTGAATTCATGCATGTTGCATGAGTATGCACGGTAGAAGAACAGTGGGATGTGTGTGTTTGTAATAAAATAATAAGCCAATAAAATATTTCAAAAGTATTATTTTATTAAGGAGGGGCGGATAATGTGGATATAAATTATGAAAAATGATTGTCGAAATGTGTAACATACCCAAGAATTATGAAAAATTATGACATGGAAGTTAATTGATTAGTGTGTTTGTAATGAAATAATCAGTCCAGCAAATGTATCAAAGTTATTATTTTAGTAAGGTTGGGCGACAACGTTAAATTAAATTATAAAAAGATATTGTCGAAATTAGTAACATATCCAAGACTTACGAAATATGATGAAATGTGAGTTGATTGATGTGTGTGTTTGTAATGAAATAATCAGCCTAGACAATATATCAAAGTTATTATTTTAGTAAGGTGTGCGATATGGTGAGTTTGTTGTTAAAATAAGTACCATATCCAAGAATTATTAAAAATGATGAAATGTGAGTTAATTGATAGTCGTGTTTTTTATAAAATAATAAGCCGATACAATATATCAAATTTAATATTTTAGTAAAGGGAGGGGCGATAATGTGGGTTGAAATTATTAAAAATTATTGTCGGACATAGTAACATCTCCAATAATTATGAAAAATGATAAAATGTTAGTTAATTGACCGGTGTGTTTGTAATGAAATAATCAGCCCAGGAAATATATCATAGTTATTATTTTAGTAAGGGGGCGATACAGTTTTAATAAAAAAGTAGAATAATATGATTGTGCCTTCATCCATGCTGAACAGAACGCTCACAGCATGCCCAGCAACAATATATTACATATGAAAAATGCTGCTGTGGAATTTCCACAGATCCCGCTAGTTATTATTATTATTATTATTATTGTTGTTGTTGTTGTTATTATTATTATTATTGTTGTTGTTGTTGTTGTTGTTGTTATTATTATTATTATTATTATTATTATTATTATTATTATTGACATCAGTTGGATGTAATAAAGATAGAAAGAATAAACAGTTTGGAATAGGTTCATAATAAATAAACGGAGATATCACCACGAGGCATAATACTATTTAACTCAACGCGATAGAGATAAAAAGAGAAAGGGAAAAGAGTGTATAACGAACAGAAAAGGATTAATTTTGCGTTTTAATAATTCAACAATTCAACAGAAGATAAATCGATGACATAAGGGGTTACAATTATTCTAATATCAACTAGAATCCCATTTTAAACTTAAGTGGCACAGATCAACGAAAATACTATATGGAATATAATCATCTTTGTCCAACCACATTTTGTACATTTAGCGAAGAAAATGTTATTTACAATTTACTTAAAGTTTGGAAAAACTAACTAAGACAATTTGCCGTCTTTTAAATATGGTGAATACATTCAATTTGGGGATTTAGCAATCGAAATATTATTTTAAACTGACGTGTGAGAAGTGACAGAAATACATACAAGCTGCTTCAGAACAACGAAAAGCTATTTCAAACTAAGGAGTGACAGAACAACAACCATGCTATTTTATACCGAGGAACAATAAATGTGCTAATTAATACTAAATCGCTGCAGACTAACCAATGAACGAATCTAACATGAAATATGTTTATTCAATTTGCGCGCATAGCGATAAAATAATATTTCAAGTTTAAACGCCCGACCGACCAAACCACTCGTACAAATGCAATGGCGCATCTTACAAACATTAAATTCTAATCCTGATAATCAATCAAAGATCAAAACCAAAGTTTATGAATCCATCTTTAATTTAAAATGGGACGACGAACGTTTGTAAAATTGGAACGAGATAACTCAAAATTGATTAAATCTATCAAAACGAAAATAAAAATATAAACAAGTTCTATGATTTGCTTAAAAACAAAAAATGAGAATATTAAAAATATACAAGATTTAACACATCTTACTTATTTAGCAAAACAGAAAACAAGCTGCAAATTAAACAAATAATTTAAAAGCCTTACAACAATAAATACGTGCGTGAAACAATAAATGAATATATATATATGTATATATATATATATATATATATATATTTATTTATTTATGGATACACACACACACACATATATATAAATGGAGGAGTTAAAGGAAGAGAATGAAATCAATTCTTTAAAAGGAAACTCATAGGGATAATATAAAGCTCAACATTTTTTTTGAGCTTATATATATATATATATATATATATATATATATATATATATCCAAACTCAGCTGTCTTCTACACTATCCCCAAACTCCATAAACTCTCCAAAATAGTTAGCGACACACACACACACACCTCACTCGGTAACACAGTAAACACTGAGGTACCGATTAACGAAACCTCAGAAACATACCGCATAGCCAAGGCCCTCAGAATAGTACTACCCGGCCTACCCATCATTTCAGGTATTGGAACCCTCACAGAATACATCTCGGGTTATATAGACAACATTCTCAACCCACTGTTGTCAAACATACCCAGTTACCTTAAAGAAACCACACACTATCTACAAATTTTAAATAGGATAGGAACCATACCAAACAATGCAGTTCTTGTGACTATGGATGTGTCCTCACTCTATTCCAACATCCCACATGAGGAGGGAATATCTGCGTGCAAGAACTGCTTACACACTCAAAATCTACAAGACACCAACATCAACGACATATGCAACATTATACAATTCATCTTAACACACAACAACTTCATAACATTTAACAACCAGCACTACCTACAAATAAAAGGCACAGCCATGGGAACCAAAATGCCTTCCAGTTATGCCAACATATACATGCACATATTTGAACAGAAATACATTTACACTTACCACTTAAAACCACTACACTATTATAGGTACATAGATGACATCTTTTTCATTTGGCCGCATGGCGAAGAGGCATTGATGGACTTCTATCAGCATATAAACATCTGTCACAACAGCATAAAATTCACGACAGAACATTCCATCACATACATCCCATTTTTAGATGTTTTAGTAAACATCACAAACAATCACATCAACACATCAGTCTACACCAAACCCACCTTAATTTTAATAGTTGCCATCCTATCAACATAAAAAAAATCTATTATATACAGCCAGTGCCTACGTGTCAAATGTATCTGCTCAGACCCGATCGAGTACGAAAAACAAATAGGAATTCTGGCCAACTACTTCCTTCATTGGAATTACCCCCTTAGAATAATTAAATAATCAATTAGGAAAGCAGAACATAGAAGCAGGATAAACTTATTCACTTATAAAGGTAACACATCATCCCCAATATACCAATGGTATTTGATTACAATAATAAGACAGACAAACTCCACAAACCCCTTCAACAAGTATTCAGACAGCTGCAGCATGACCCCACCCTCAACACCATATACAACACGCTTCCATTCAGTGCAAGAAGACAGCAACCAAATCTAAGGTCACTTCTAACATCCACAAAAATACACAACACTTCTGCACCACTAGGAAACAAATTATGCAACAAACCCAGGTGCAAAGTGTGCAAACACATTAATACTAGCGACACGTTTACACCCCCAGGCACAAACACAATTTAAACTCAATCTGCTCACTTGCGATAGTCCCAATGTAGTTTACATAATATATTGCACTAAATGCACAAAGGGTAATTACGTGGGAGAAACAGGCCGAGAGTACCGCTTACGTTTCAACTACCACAAACAAACAATTAGGGACAAATCCACACAGCACAGCATAGCAATGCACTACACCCTCCCAGATCACAGCATAGACAACATGCAATGCGTACTTACAGCCTCCAACTTTCGGACACGGAGACAAAGAAGACAACATGAAAAGAAACTCATTCTGAGGCTTAACACCCACATCTTCGGTCAAAATAAAGATTTGGGACCGCTAAATGAGTACTCTTTTCATAAAAAATAGAAACCTATCAAAGACATTTCCCAACAGGGCACAGGGCAGAGTGAGTATGCACGGTGGAATAACGGCTGAGCATCCCCCACTAGAATTTAGTTTTTGTTTACGTAAGGCCTTTTACTTCATTTTATTTTATTTTTCATTTTAATTTCCGACATATATTTAAGTCCATTTTCTAAGCACGCATACGTGTGCACACAGGTGTAGACACGGGTGCGCCCTCCATCCTCCCTCACAAACCCTATATATTATAGTACCCTTCTATAAAGATATACAGGATTAGGTTTATTATTATTATTATTATTATTATTAGCGTTATTATGACTATTATTATTATCACTATTATTATTGTTATTATCACTTATATATATGTATATATACATATATATATTTGTACGTATATATATATGTATTATTTTTATTATTATTATTATTATTGTTATTGTTATTATTATTATTATTATTATTATTATTATTATTATTGTTATTACTAATATTATTGCTATTGTTGTTGTTGTTTTTACTATTATTCAAATCGTCGTTTAAGGATTGCAATACATCTTTCAGTTTCATTTCCAACATTAAATGTTATTAACCTCTGTTTTCTCTAATCGGCATATCGAGCTTCCAATTTTTGTGATGGCTTCTAATTTAAAAACAATGCTTTCACCCTATACCTAGCACTTATTGTATGTATGTATGTATGTATGTATGTATGTATGAGTATATATGTGCATATAGGAGTATACATGGGTGTGGGAGAAGAAAGAAGAAGAACAATCCGAATACTTTAATAAATTTTAATATGTTTGAACAAGAATAGAATAAGTTAAGTAAAAGAATATTCTCCGTTTATTTAGGTATTTCACATCATTTTATTTTTTTTTCCAACATTATATGTTTGTATATATCAATTAACGAAATCTAAAGAAGCGTTTTAAAAAAAATAAATAAACGTGTGTGTGTGTGTGTGTGTGTGTGTGTGCGCGCGTGTGTATGTGAGTGCGTGTAGATGGGTGCGTACGTGCAGACAATCCAGACAACCTAGACCCACAATAAATCCAAGCTCTTGGAAAAGAAATTTACTTCACACCCACTTAGGTTATCATCTAAATCTGCTCATCAATCGCCAGCTGTATATGTGAACACGTTCATAAAACTGGGTGCGCGTATGCTAAGTATATATGAGTACGTGAAGAAGCATATGTGTTGTAGTGCGCGAGTGTATACACATGTATGCTCACATTTACGAGTATGTTCGTGGGATGCGTGGGTGTCCAATTCAAATTATTATGAAAGACTTAGTTTTGAATGGAGGCCACACAAGTTGCTGACCATTCCAAGTCGAAAATGCTGGAAGGGTCGTATTCAAATAGATCTTTACCTTAATGTCTACACTCGTGCCCCTCCTCCCGCTGCTTACTCTGCCCGCTCACTCATGTTTTCTATCATTCACACTGAGGAAGATCGAAGGATCGGTCGAAAAACATGTGCTTTTGAAGGAAATATTCTTGTTTTTTTTTCAAAAGACTTTTTGTATTTCTACACGTCAGAACACTGGAAATAAATAGAGAAAAGATATAAACATTTATATATTTTTCGTATTGATTTTTTATTCATAGATATTTAAATATATATATATATATATATATATATATATATATATATATATATATATATATATACGTTTATTTGTGAGGAACGCGTCTACACATATGGTTTAAAAAGAAACCTCTGTCAAGTTACCCTATATTCTCCCAAGAGCTTTAACGCATATACTGTATGCATATATTAAACCTACTATGATAGACATGCTATACACCTACGTTATATATTGAAAACTATGCTCCTCCTTTATCACAGAAATCAATATAACTTCCCCAAACAACCTTAATAATTTATTTTGCTCATAATGAAACTATCGCTAGACGTCGCATCCCCATTTTGTTACCAAGCATCTTCTCTACTCTTCTGATGAGTCCCTTTTTACCCAAATACCCTAATTGATGTATAACCATATTAAACAAATAAATAAATCTATATATTTTACTGTATACTTTTTATGCCTTCATTTTCTCTTTTTACTGATTCATATATATATATATATATATATATATATATATATATATATATATGAATAAAATAAAATCCGCATCAAGTGCGCTTGAGAGCCAAATACAACGTAATATTAGGAAAATAAACAAATGTTTGAAATTTATCATCAAACATTTCAAAATACAACCGCTAGAAACAACGCGCAGCTTTTTACAAACAGACTTCTATCTCCAAATTTACAACATAGCAAGTAAGAAGAACAGAAAAAAAAAAAAAGAAATAACACACTGTAGATGGAGGATACCGCTGAAATACATTTGTGATAAATTTAAAAAATGTCAAATATTTGTTTATTTTCCTAATATTACGTTGTATTTGGCTTTCAGGCGCACTTGATGCGTATTATATTTTATTCAAATTAAAACAACGTTTCTATATAAACTCTCATTCTTTGATATATATATATATATATATATATATATATATATATATATATATATATATATATACTTCTTCGTCCTGCCAATATCAAACGCAGAAAGTATTTCGGTTCATGAGATGGAAGAGAGACTATGGCCTTTAAACAAATGTAATTTTCTTTCATGAGTCACGGTTTCCATTATTTTCCGACAGTCGAATAGTATGGGCATGAAGACTCCCCCAGTAAAGGCTTGACTTAAAAAGACTGCAGCCAATGCTGAAACATGGTGGTTTCTCCATTATGGTATGGGGTGCAAATTGGAGTGATGGTCGCTCAGACCTGGCGAAACATTACTTCTGCCAAATTTGTTTCAATATTACATGAATGACTTCTACCAATATTCTCAAGTGGTAAAATAAACCAAGTTAAATCCCTATTTATGGAATACAGAGCTCCTCGTTACTTTGTTAGAGCGACACAATATTGGTTGAGCCAAAATAGGATTAAAAAAACTTCCATAGCAAAGTCAGTTACCAGATATAAACTGAATTAAAAACCTTTGGGGTATATTAGACTAGAATCTTCGCAAAAAAGAAAAGGAAGTCACCTTTTTCTAAGACTAAACTTTTAGAATTATTGCCTCAGACATTTTAAAAAATTCGTAAAGATGCTATATGTCAACTGAACAAACCCATGCCTAGAAAGGTCCTAGCATTAAAAACACCAAGATTCATTCAGAGAATGTCAACCAAGTATTAGTTATTAAATTTGTGACTATTTAGTTTTGATTTTGTTTTGTAAATTATATGTTTATTGAAATAAACTCTTTCTGTGGATGTTTATAGTTTCTGTCATGTCTGTGTAAATGCATATCTATCTATCTATCTATCTATCTATCTATCTATCTATATAAAGATATGTGTGTATATATAAAGATATGTGTATATATACATATCTATCTGTCTCTGTCTTCCTCCTCTCTCTCTCTCTCGCTATATATATATATATATATATATATATATATATATATATATATATATATAATTATTTCCAATCTGTCTAAGACAATGAGTGTAGTAATCCAACCAACAAGAACCCAAGCCGATATTTCAGAAGTAAGAGTTCGGATGATGAGCCCACGCGAGGGCGAAATTCGAGTCTTGAACTTCCTACTTGTTGGCTTCATGGCTCTTGTAAGCTGCAGCGTTGCTTGACTGTGGAAATAATTATATCATTCTTCCTGCTCTGAAAAATCTATTATTAATTACTCACTAGGTTAGCATGTTGGATGACATAGTCCTAGCGAGTGTAAAATCTTACTTGTAAGACATCGGCTTGGGTTCTCGTTGGTTGGACGACCACACCCCTTGTTTCAGACAAAATAAGTAATGTCCTTTAAAGTACGTAGAACATAAAATGGAAAAGGTAATAGTCAAATAAAAAAAATCTGCTGAATATAGTAAGTTCTCACTTTGTCATTAGTGTTATGAAATGAAATATTTTGTTATAAAAAGACACTTATTGAAGTTTCATGACGATCTTTTAATAAGAAAAAATGTAAAGAAATCCAACACTTAGCCCAACTCGTCTCTCATATATTACTATATATTGCCTTTTTTTACATCGGGGTCACCACTTAGCAAGGCCCGGAAGCCACTCGGGGATAAGGGTTATTGTGTGTACAGTAATCAATGGGATAATATCGTAGTAATAGTTCGTATTGGAGATTTGATAAAGTGTCTTACTTAAGGGGGCGATTAATCAAGAATTTGTTTATGTTGGACTTGAAGACATCCAAGTTGTAGTCAGGTGGGAAACAGCAAACGGAAGAGAATTCAACCGGCGTGCACTTCTCAGAAAGAAGCTTTGTTCATGGAATCTACGTTTTGATTTAGGCACAGATAAAGAGTGGGTGAAATTACTGACAGTGGTTTTAGCTAGACGGATGTTTATCGTGAAAGATTGGCGAGGGGGGCCAGAGATTGGAATTCGGACGAGCACTTGCCATGGAAATAACGATAAAACAAAGACAGGCTCGCAACGTCTCTTCTGTGGAAGAGTGGTTGCAGGAAAGAGAAAAGGGCATCCTTCACCAAACCACGAAGTCTATTCTGTACTTTGTCAAGACAGGATAGGCTGTTTTTCGAGGCTCCAGCCCAGATGTGGAAGCAGTACTCTATCTTTGGACGTTCTTGGCTTTTATATAAATAGAGAATTGCATCAGCAGTGAGATATCTTCTGGAGTGGTAGAAGGATCCTTCCATTTTCCCAGCGGCCCGGGCAACAGACTTGATATACATGTTCCATTTCAGATAAGGTGTAAAGGTCAATCCCAGAAGCTTGTCAAAACATGAAGCCTCCACAAGACGAGAGCCATCCATTTCAATTGATGCTAGATGGGGATCAGAGCGTTGATGATGTAAATATAGGAGCTTAGATTTAAATGCATTAAAAGTAACCAGCTACCTCTTCCCCCACTGTACCACGCGCTCAAGATCAGAGGAGAGAGGACCAGAGAGAACTTTGTCATTTACGGTCTTTGATGTGTTGCCATAGATGGTCGTGTCATCAGCATAGATGTCAGCGAATGATTTAAGTATGTATTTTGTGAGATCATTAATGTAGATCAGGAAGAGAGTTGGGCCCAGCATTAATACTGTGGGCCTCTAATTGCTGCCCATCAACCACTACTCTTATGAGGCTCTCAGAGAGAAATGATTTAATTATTGAGAAAACATTTTCAGTTATACCGTAGCTGGAAATCTTGTGAAGCAGGCCCTTATGCCATACTTTATCGAAGGGCTTTGATATGCCAAGAGGAATTGCTCTAGAAAGGAAGCCTTTGTCGAGAGATTCACTAATCCTATGGGGTTAGTTAGCACATCAGCTGTAGATCTAGCAGAACGGAAACCATATTGCATGTCACTAAGAAGGTTATTTCTGCTGAGGTGGTTGGCTACTTCTTTATTAAATATGTATTCCAGCAACTTACTCATGACACACAGGAGACTTATTGGTCTGTACTGAGAGGGAGATGACTTGTCACTTGAGTTCTTAAATACAGGACATACTGATAAGGTTTTCCAGGGTGTTGGGAAGCACTTCTCCTTAAGGCAACGCTTAAACAGTTTTGTAAGTATGAAGGCAAGTTCTGGTCGAAACTTTTTCAACACTATAATTGGAATGCCGTCTGGGCCAGTTGCTTTACTGGAATCAAGGTTCTTGATTAGCTTGGCAACCTCACGGACAGATATTTGTATGTTGCATAGTGTGTTGTCTGTTGTTGGAGGAAATACGGGGAATTGATGCCTTCGTCGCAGAGACTGTGGAAATAATTATATCATTCTTCCTGCTCTGAAGTTAGCTGCAAAGTTCTTGGTAAATAGTTTGGCCTTGTCTGATACTGATGAGATGACCCCAGGTTCATTGATGATGGTTGGGATAGAACGCACGCTTCTGTTCAGGATCCTGTTTGCTATTTGCCAAAACTGGTGGGAACCAAGCCGCTGCTCAGCTTTTTTTGGATTTAACGGACTGAGCATATAGATCTCTTGCATTTTTGATTACTCTTTTACAGTGGTTGCTGGCAGTTCTGAAAGCAGCTTTAGTCTTTAGTCTAGTACATGTTACGTTGGTAGCTATGGAAAAAGTGATTTCTGTGCGTTATAGCAGCAGCCCATTCTGGGGAGATCCATGGCTGGCTGTTAGGTTTTTGTTGGAATTTTTGGATGGTATGAATCGGTCTATGCCTACATCTAACCATTCGGTCAGGTCTAATACTATAGAGGACACATCCTTTTTAAACATGGAATGCAGAGGTAGATCAGATGTGAATGTTCGGGAGCTATCCCAGTCAGCCATAGAGTATCGATATAGCTATCCCAATCAGCCATAGAGTATCGATATGGCGATCCCAGTCAGCAATAGCATATCGATATAGATTATATATATTGCCTGTTTTAATAAATGAAATATAAATTATTAGAAGATAAAGAGGAAACACCAAAACACGTACTCACCATCTAATGGTAGAATGCAACAATTATTAGTTTCAGTTAGCATTTATTATGTCTATTAAAATTTAATTTAATTTAACTCTATTGAATGTACGATGTTATAAATGTATTCTTTGACGTTGCGAAACGAAATGTGTTTATATGACTATGAAAGTATATTTGGTAAATATAAATGCTAATTGTGTTCGCGTCTTACGTGAAAATGCGAAATCGAGATATCTATATATTTGTACGATAGCGTGCGTGTTCTTTTGTGTGTCACGCTTACATCCGGGTCGTTTCTTGGATTTACATTTTTGGATTTTACCGTCATTTGCTACTTTACCTTTCACCAGATTATCTATTCACGTGAAATCACCTTTTTGTCACTTTTTGTTATCAAGTAAGATCTTTGACTTGCAGTTTCATCAAATACTTTCATATGCAAAATCCGATCTCGCATTTTGCTAATTCATACTCTCTGATGAGAAGGAAAGTATTTCTTCGAAACTCCGCGGATTAAGGACTATCCACTTATTAAGTATTTCTTTTTCAGATTAAATATGTTTTTAACTCTTTTTCAAAGTGCTTTTTAGCATGTTTTATTAACTATTTTCTCTTATTATAAGCTCTATCTCCTATTTGGTTTTATCGAGCTTTTACATCAGGTTGAAATTACTTTATAAATATTAATTCTTTAATATTTATAATATACTTTAGTTTTACCATCTTGGATCATTTTGGTAAATTTAATTGTTATTTTTATTTTATTTCATGTATATATATAATAAAAAGCTGAACGTCTGTGTGTGTATATGTGTGTGTGTCTCGTCACGATTAAGCTCCTATATAGTTGACTATTATAGAAAACTGATCACATATAATGATAGAAGATGTATTGAGACACAGGAATGGGTATGTTTGATCTGGTAGAACGGGGGTTCATTAAAATTGTGGGGTCTGCGTTCGCGCCTAGTCAACAAAGCATGGAAATAAAAAATTTAAAATTGCAAAAAGAAAAAAAAAACGTTTAGAAGGGTTTTTGATATAGATGTACATAAGAATACTTTGATAAGTATGTTTTAACTTAAATAGGGATGGTATAATAAAATTGTGGGGTCTGGCCTCCATAGAATGGAAATAGGCACACACTTTTATAAAGACTTTTCATATCTATCTGCGTAAGTATACTTTGATAATTATGTTTCAATTTGAAGAAATATGGTATAATAAAATTATGGAGTGTTCGTTCGAGCTTGACCTCCATAGAATGGAAATATGTCACAAATTCACAAAGTTTAACAAGGTTTTTTAATATAGATCCACAGAATATATTGTGATAAGTGTTTCAGTGTGAACAGGTATGGTATAATAAATTATGGGGTTTATCTATTTTATTTTTACTTTCATCATATTTTGCTTTGGTTTTGATACCCCCAAATTCGAAGCTATCTTTTCTTTTCATAACCTATCATACTTTCATAAATCAGTGTCCATTTTCTGTAGGCAGTTTTTGAACCCAGTCAACGACTGGTACTTTTGCTAGTATATATATATATATATATATGTGTGTGTGTGTGTGTGTGTGTGAAAATGTTAAATATATAGAATTTTCGAAATAACTGTGATATGTTTTGATATTCTTTAATCTCAGAACCATTTTAATTGTTTAATAGCGATAAAGTATAATTGAGGAAAGCAATGCAGACTTTGCATAGAAAGATTTACGCCATGTAAACGATTTTAAAGAAAGCCCTAAACTAAAAAAGTAGCTTCACTCCTCCTCTTACAAGAATCGCTAAGGCCATCTACTCAATGTCCAGAGTAATCGCCTTACGAAAAAAACAAAACAAAAAAAAAACAAGAAGTAGATCAGCCAGGCATGTTCTGATTCTGATTATTGGCAGTTGCATAACGCACAGAATTGACAGCTGACTAGCTTACAGATCTAATTCCATGAACACAAAGTTTTCTAAGACTGTGATTGACTAGATATGTCGTCAATAAAAGTCACGTAATGCCATCTCAATCTCTGAAAAGGGACTTACACTCAATTCAAATTTCGATATTGAATAATAAATGCCATTTGTACATTTAACATTTAAAATTTAACATTTGTACATTTAACATTTAACATTTAACATTTGTACATTTAACATTTAACATTTAACATTTGTACATTTAACATTTAACATTTAACATTTGTACATTTAACATTTAACATTTAACATTTGTACATTTAACATTTAACATTTAACATTTAACATTTGTACATTTAACATTTAACATTTGTACATTTAACATTTAACATTTAACATTTAAAATTTAACATTTAACATTTAACATTTAACATTTAAAATTTAACATTTAACATTTAACATTTAACATTTAACATTTAAAATTTAACATTTAACATTTGTACATTTAACATTTAAAATTTAACATTTAACATTTAACATTTAACATTTAACATTTAACATTTAAAATTTAACATTTAACATTTAAAATTTAACATTTAACATTTAACATTTAACATTTAACATTTAAAATTTAACATTTAACATTTAACATTTAACATTTAACATTTAAAATTTAACATTTAACATTTGTACATTTAACATTTAACATTTGTACATTTAACATTTAACATTTAACATTTAACATTTGACATTTAACATTTAACATTTGTACATTTAACATTTAACATTTAACATTTAAAATTTAACATTTGTACATTTAACATTTAACATTTAAAATTTGTACATTTAACATTTAACATTTGTACATTTAACATTTAACATTTAACATTTGTACATTTAACATTTAACATTTAACATTTGTACATTTAACATTTAACATTTATTCCATGGATTCCTTTATCATTTTCTAAATTTTTACCGAACATTTTTAGATTGTCGGAAGCATACATTGTCGTAAACGCCTGTCAAATTCTGTTTTAGACAAACTGAACTTCTTTTGCGAATTACACTAAAGAAAAAAAAAAAACGGAAAAAGAAACTAATGATAATTCACAGTGGTCACCAATTTGATGCCGAAGTCCTTCATATATGCTTAACTTCCGCGATCTAACGAGAAGCGGGATGTCAACGTTATTAGTCTGCACTGATAGATAGGTTTTACTTTTAAGATAATATCATTAAATCTGTGTTCCCATCGAGTATCCATATATATATATATATATATATATATATATATATATATATATATATATATATATATACAGTGTAACCCGGATATGAGACTTCTTATCAGGTATCTACATCTCTCTTATATCCGAGTTACGCTTATATTCGGGGTTCTTATATCCGGATGTACTGTACATTAACACAGGCTCTAATTTGGGAGCAGAGAAAATCTCACTTATATCCTTTTTTCTTATATTCGGATCTCTTATATCAGGGTTACACTATATATATATATATATATATATATATATATATTTATAGTACGTATATATTCGTGATTTATTCTTACCACGTTTATAGATATAAGTAATAAGGTATTTTAGGGTTTGAGCCACTATCTTCCCATCAAAGCAATGAGCTTAATTGTTTTATCATTCTCATCACAAAAACGAACAAGTATAAAATTTAAAGAATGATTTTTTCTTTGAAGATTGTAATGCTGGTTACGGAGCAGCCAAACCAGCTGACAACATTTCCCTGCTTTTTATTGACACCAACCGAGAGCTCTTTTTAGTATTCTTGCTGTTCCCTTAAGTGCAGTTGTCTGGATCTCTTTTGCACTTGGTTTACCAGGAATATTAGTTAGGTAGGACTTCAAGTTCTTCGTCATAAGTCCTGTGGCACCTATAATATCTGGTATGATTGATATCTCCCTAAGATTCCAGTTTCTTTTTATATCATACATGAGTATTGGTATTTAGTCTGTTTCTCTCTTTCAGCTCTGTTCAAACCTCTATCATTAGGGATACTACTCACTTCAACCAAGGTTGCAACTCTCTCTGACTTATTCCATATGACTATATCATGTTTGACAGCAACATTTTCAAGGTAAGTGGCTGTAGGGATTACATGGTCGTAATATATGGTATATAAGTAATTTCTAACTGTTCTTTCAGGTTGATGTTTGTGTGCCTTGTGTATGTATATAGTACGTTATGAGTATATATATGCATACAATAAGTTATAAAATTTAGTTACTACAAGCTAGCAAAGGCTTCCAAGTTTCATCTGCGCGTGGAAGCTTCAGGTTAAATTTTAGTCTGCTGATCCCCCCCCCCGGGATAAAATGCAGAAACACCTATGTAGTTTAGTTGACTTAAAATATATTTTAATAACTTACTACTTACTTTTACTCACGTATTGAGCACTGTTGAAATACATACTAAAGATCGATATATAAAATATTACCTCTCCTCATGATATTGACTTGATTGACCTTCTCGTCATGAACCACTTTTAGCTATTTCCACCCTTGAAAAAACTCGCGTAAGATGGACAAAATATTGAGCATTCAGATTTTCCTCCTCCATTTTTATTCATATGCTCGAATTTTATCTTTTTATTATATATATATATATATATATATATATATATATATATATATATATATATATATTGACACAACGGTTCTCGTCAGATCACCGAAGTTAATCAACGTTGAGCCTAGTTAGTACCAGATGGGTGACCATTTGGGAATTCTAGGTGCTGTATGTGTTCTCCGCTTATCTCGGCATTTGTTTCCAGTCGTCCTGCACAGACACTTCACTTGTCACTGGTATTTAACAATGCCGACTCAGGAGAGGTGTGGTTGAAGATTGTGCATCTCGTGCCACAAAAATTTCACGCGCAGGCAGCCCTTCGTGATTATCCATAGTTTGTCAAAGACTTAAGGAGCCCGTTCATATATATATATATATGCATATATATATATATATATATATATATATATATATATATATATATATATATATATATATATATATATATTCTGTCTTCTTCACACATATTAAAGGTTGTTATCTTTTTTATTCTGAATAGCACGTGATTTGACCTTTTTTGTGATTGCTAATTCTCTGAACAATTTTAACTACGGACTAAAATTTTGTATAAGTAATATCGCCTGAAGAGGTCTCTAGTTAATTGTCACTGGGTGACCGGAACATGCTAATAAATGTTTAGCGACGTAGTAATTCTTATGTAAAACAAATAAAAAGTATATATTCCTTTACATGGGGTATTCATCACTCTGGTATTAACCTCAGTAAAACTTCATTGGTTGCTTTACCTCTGGAAAATATTAACCTGGAATTATATATATATATATATATATATATATATATATATATATATATATATATATATTTCATGGTGTTTTTAGTGATACAAAATTTAAATATTGCAATTAGGAAGGGAAGACTTTTCTGATTCATGATTAAAAGTAAATTTGTATATTTTGTATATATATAAATATATATATATCTTCTCTCCAAAAAGGTGGGAATGAAGGGGGAACAGGAGAGGAAAGAAAAAGGAATGGGGAGCAAGCTGACCGGTTTCGACCCTCGCTTCTCAAAGCTGTATCGAGGGAATTTATTTTTTGTACCCAGTAAAATTAGGAATGGAACCTACCGGGCAACTGATGTCGTTACTAACACATACGGGTCCTCAATTACTGATCATTTACTTAAAAACCCGTCTTGTGCAGCAAACTTTAGTACGGACTCTTTTACTATTTATTAGTCGTGCTCATTCTTTATGCCATCTCAAGATCTTGGAGACCATTCACGTTCGACTCAGAAAACCTTCTCTTTGCAAGCAAAGGGAATGCCTCCTGGGTTTGAACGTGATTAATCTCTAGGGTATTCGTCCATAACGCCGTTTTATTTTCATCGTTTTCCCACTTTTTTTTCTCCCCGTAAATTTAATAAAACGCTATTTCAATCGCTTTCATTCTTTATTTAAAAAAAAAAATTCCCTCGATACAGCTTTGAGAAGCGAGGGTCGAAACCGGTCAGCTGGCTCCCCATTCCTTTTTCTTTCCTCTCCTGTTCCCTCTTCATTCCCACCTTTTTGGAGAGAAGATATATATATATTTATATATATACAAAATATACAAATTTACTTTTAATCATGAACCAGAAAAGTCTTCCCTTCCTAATTGCAATATCTCTCTCTCTCTCTCTCTCTCTCTCTCTCTCTCTCTCTCTCTCTATATATATATATATATATATATATATATATATATATATATATTCGCAGATAAACACGCTTTGTGTTGGAAAACATAGCCACTTTTTCTTTTGTTCCTAATAAGAAACACATTTCTCCACTCGTGTTTCAATTAAATTCATTGGCTTAATTCATTATATTTACTTTCGCACTTTCAGATTTAAATTACTTATCAACTTATCAATTACTTAATTTTGTTTACATTACTTATCAATGATTTTATGATTAATCCAAATGAATGATAGTTTTTCATTATTATTTGTTCATAGATACATGTTCTTTATATATATATATATATATATATATAATTATTTATAAATATACATATACATATATGTATACATTTCATGCATATATATACATACATATATGTATACATGAAATGTATACATATATGTATATGTATATTTATAAATAATTATAGACTAATGATAGGAATATAATATTAATACTTTAAATTTCTGTTCATAAAAGAGTATCAACGTATCTTAATATATAGTGTCCTCAATGCTCTTAAATAATAAGTCAAGTCCGACCTATTTAGAACAAAGAATAAATGCACATTAGAATTCGAAACATAATCCAGTCTATTTAAAATATATGTTTTAATTCCAGATTTAGGAAATATTTTATTATCCAGTTATGACTATGTAGTCTGTTTCACATTGACATGACAAATGATAGAATTACAGAAAATGTAAGTATGATATAGATCTAGTCAGCGATCGAGTATCAAATACAATACGTGCATTGATAGAATAAAATTAATGATGTACCACAATGTAATTTTTAAGAGTTTTCTCATATTTGAGCTTTCAACTATATTAGGACTGAGACAGGAGGAGGAGGGGAAGGAGGCAATAAAAAAAAAATATCGTGTTATTGTAACGTTGTTCGCGAACCAATACGTTGTGGCCTGAGTCGCAAAGTCGACAAAGAATAGAGAAGAAATGCAATTCAATTTTGTACAACGGAATTTATTTACTGATTCTTTTGTTACAGCTTTGACGTTTCCTCATAGCATTGTCTTCTCGAGTGTCATTCACGCCTCTTACGTAATCTCGAACATTTCTCACGCCTCTCACGTCATCCTAACCGTTCTCCATTCCTCTTACGTCATCCCGAACGTTCTCACGTTTCGTGCTCCACGTTACTTCCGCGATCGTCCGCTTTCTTTTTTTCATAGTCTTTATTTTTTCTTTACCCGTGACGTCATTTCGCATGTATTTGTATATAGTCCACTCTATATTACATTATGAATATAATGAAAAAGCAAATGTTAGTGAGTTTCATTCAATCTTGTGCAACGTCTTGCTGTCCTGCTAATTTTTTTTTATTATAATTTTGAAGCCTACAGACCATGGATAATATTGTTGTAACAAAACATCTTCTAACTCATTGGCAAAATAATGATTGTATACACAAAAGAACCGCTCCACAGAATACCAATCATATATTTATGTTCAATCAATGATATTGTGAATTCTGTTTTTGTCACGACTGAGTGAAAGTCGTATTGAAAGAAAACCGACCGCGAAAATAATTCTGAAAGGTCACAGTAACAGAAAAACAACAATGGAAGCGAAGAGAAAAATCAGTTTAAAAAAAGGAAGCTGAAAAAAGAAAGCTGAATGGTTCTATAAATAAAGACAGGAATGTGATTCGATCGAATGATGCGATCAGTCATGTTGGAAATTAGTTTGTTTATCAGGAATGTGGACATGAAATAGAAAGAAGGAAAAGGGATAAGTTAGAATATAAAGGTTGGAAAATCAAATAAAAAAATGCGAGAGACACGCTTAAAATACAAGATAAAATTAATTTTTCTTTTTATAGGGTGACCCATTAAAGAATGCCACTTATTGAATCATAAATAAAATTGACACTACTGTCTGCAATTCGACCACACTTGACACAAATAAGTTCATTAGTATCACATATGATATATATTGGATTGCAGAACGGATTGTAAAGTTTGTTTACAATTAGGTGGGCATTTTAGAGATTCCTTTGAAAAGCAGAGAAAAGACATTATTGATCACGTGATGATATTTAAAAGCAAATACGATGCTGTGATTGGCTGAACAGTTTACAAAATATGCCTTAATAATGAAACGTACATCAGGTCGCAGATTTTGTCGTTCCAGCAAGCCACAGGGTTAATATCAATGAGTCGGAGAAACGAAACAAATACGCAGAACTGGCCAAAGAGCTTAAACGAATATGGAGGATTTAAGAAAGTTAAGATAACAACAATAATAATAGGAGCACTAGGAATATTCCCTAAAAACTTTCGAAAAAAAAGAATGGGAGAGATTGGAATGAAGTGGATGGTTGAAAAGATACAATGGATAACAATAATTAACATGGCTGAAATATTAAGGAAAACCGTTGAATGCAAAGACTAATACATATGAGCTACATACACTAACCGCTTGTATAGAAAATGCAACGGAAGTAAAACAAAAACATGAACATAGAGGAATCAATGAAACTGAAACTGTATAAGTATAAATTACCCCTCCCCTCCAATAATCTAGTGTCGGCATTAACTGGTACCACAAGAAATAGTCGTGAAATGTCAAGGATGATGGAAAGGCCGAGGAGAGAAGCATTAACCAGATCTCTGCCGAATGAGTGCAAAGAGGACTAAGATTTTGGGACGACTTATTGCTACCCTAATCTCAGTGAAGACCAATAGTCATTTTTAGCGAGAAAGTAATGGGAAACGGCTGCTGCGATAAAGCAAATTAAATTTCGAAAGTTATCAAAAGAGGTAGAGAAATCTGACGAGACTTATTATCACCTAGACTCCAAAGAACACAAAAGGTTGTTGACAAAAGAAATCTTTGATGATGGCCTGTGTAAAAACTCCTATTGAGTACAATAATAATAATAATAATAATAATAATAATAATAATAATAATAATTATAATTCTATATTCTTTGTGGCAACGACAGGCAGAATGTTTGCGTTTGCGTACGTGGATGTTTGTATACATATATACATATGCGTATGTTTGTACTAGAAAGGACTGTTTCCACCCTCCACCCCCTCCTATCCCTTACCCTCTACTGACCAACGACTTGGCATTTAACTCAAGATTGGAGCCCACAGAGGATAGGTATTAGTACACTAGCGACAGAAAACTCTTTTAAAGAACCCAACGAAATGTGAGTTATGTCTTAAAAAAAAAAAGAAAAAAAGGTTAAATGTTACTTCGAATTCATTTCATAAAACAAACTTTGTTTCGATATAAACGTATAATTCCGTTTGTCAATTCCAATTTAATTCAAATCCTGTAAAAATGAATGCAAAAATATCCAGACGGGCGACAGGCGAATTATCTAGTTAAATGTTTGTCCGAATTTATAACAGAAACCAGACTTTTTACCGATATTGACGTAGAAATTTTCCCCGCCTTTGAACGAGGTAATTAAATACTACCAAAGCGGCTGGGAAAATTGCCCTCCTCCTCTTTTCCCATACATTTCCAGCGGCTAAACCGTATGGTGTAAGGAAGACCTATCTTCAAACGCCCTCTTTCAGAGCATGACTCTCGACTTTTAATAAGTAGAATACTTAGTTATTTATTTATAGTATCTATCTATTAAAAACATTTTTGTTTGTCCCATATGTATGTGTGATAGTGCACGATACCTCTTGGATAGACAGGAGCTTTACACTATCCCTGCATCAGAACCACAGGTAAAACAATTCTGGGCTCGGTGTTGCCACAAACACCAAATCATGAAAAATGTCAATTGCAAATAAGCCAAACCTTGGGACCCAGAAGAAAGATTTGGGTGTCATGATCGGCAGGTGCTCCTTCTGTAGCCAGCATGGGGGACCCGGTTGTCATCCTGCGAAAGTTGGCCAACTTTCTAGTTTCAGACACTCAAATGACATGGACGCTGGACAGGTAAGTATAACCTCTAATTTCAGGGAACAAAATGATACCGACAAACACAACAGAGCCATGATAACCATCAAAAGAAAAAACAACCGACGAAAGAAATGGATAACAAAAGAGAATAGACTCGTAATGGAATGCTACTATAGAAGCCATCCTAAATATAGATATGGAGGTTACCGGAAACGAATGAAAGAACTATGGGACCTATCCAGTGACTACCATACGACAGAACAAAGAATTGCGGACCAAGCAAGACTGATACTCAAGAAAGGCTGGCTCTCTAAACTAGAACTAACAGAAATTCAGCGAAAAATAAATGATGAAACTGAACAAGAAGCATCCCCCAACGGAACGCACGTAAAGCAACCCCACAAGTTGAAGCCTCACAAGTAAAAACACCAAAGGCCGAGGACCATCAAAGAACGTGGAAACCGAGAACAATGAAACAGAATTAACAGAGAATGAAGCAAATGAAATAAACAAAATAATACAGCTGATGAACGAAGAATAAACAAAGCTCCCATCGTTAAAGAGCCAAGAACAGAAGAAATTAAAATCAGAAACAAAGAATGTTAACAAACTCCTCCCACATATCCCAACAAATACAATCACAGACTTAAACAACCTGATTTTAGCAGGCGCCAAAATGGTAAGTATGAAACTCAAATCAGAAAAACAACCGGGACAAGCAAACCGACAAAACCTTGATGGGAAATAAGACTAGAAACCCAAATACACAAATATAAAAAAGAAGCCAAAATGATCAACAGGAAGAAAGCAATGTGGAGAAAACGGAATATTGGAAATGTAACTGACAGGGAGAGGCTAAACAAGAAACATGAAGAACTGGACCAAAAAATAAAAGCAAAAGAAGCGAGATTGAGACGATATAGATATAAATCTGAACAATGCAAACAAAACAGAACATTTGAAACTAATGAAAGCCAATCCTAGCAAAATGTGAACGGAGGAAAAACAAAAACAGAACAACCAAATTCGACAGAAACAAAACTCTACTGGAGTAAAATATGGAGAGAGCAACGAGATAACAATAGAAATGCCGAGTGGCTGAAAGACATTAAAGAAGAGTTACAACAAATCGAAGAAGGAACAGTGAATGAAATCAGCAAGGAAACCATAAAGAAAACCATAGGAAAAATGGCAAACTGGAGAGCACCAGGACACGACGGGATACATGCATACTGGTTCAAAAAATTCACAACTTTACACAAAAGGCTAGCCCAAAACCTGAGAAGATGTATACAGGAAGCAAGCGTACCAGACCGGATGACAAAAGGCAGAACCACACTGCTACAGAAGGACAAGGAGAAAGGAACCGTCCCTAGCAACTATAGGCCAATCACGTGCTTACCAACTATGTGGAAGATACTGACAGAACAACTGAGGGAACAAATCTACCACTCCCTGAATAACCGTGGACTCATCCCCGAGGAGCAGAAAGGATGCCAAAAACGAAAAAGAGGAACACATTTATATATAGATCAAAAGATCCTAAAGGAGGTTAAAAGGAGGGGAAAGAATTTAGCCATGACATGGATCGACTACAAAATGGTGTACGACAGGATCCCCTAAGCATGGATAATAGAATGCCTAAAAATGTATAAAATACCAAGCAGGATCACCAACGTAATAGAAAATGCAATGAAAACATGGATACTGGAATTGACAGCTGATGGACAACACATAACAGAAATTAACACACAAAGAGGCATCTTCCAAGGAGACTCATTATCACCACTACTGTTCCTCATAGCCATGATGCCCTTGAACAGTATTCTGAGAAAGTGCCAAGCTGGATACAAGTTCTCCAATACAGAGGAAAAAATGAACCACCTGATGTACATGAACGATCTGAAAGTTTTTGCAAGGACCGAAAAGGAGCTAGAGACACTAATTAACACTTCCAGGATCTTCAGTCAAGATATCCAAATGGAATTTGGAATGGAAAAGTGCGCACAACTAGTTATAAGAAAGGGAAAACTGGAAACGACAGAAGGCCTGGAACTATCCAACCAAACAGAAATAAGAGCACTAGGGAAACAAGCCGACTATAAATACTTAGGAATTCTGAAAGCGGACACCATCAGAGCAACAGAAATGAAAGAGAAAATTGAAAAGGAATACCTAAGGAGAACAAGAAAACTCCTGGAACTAAATTATATAGCAGAAACCTAATAAAAGGTATTAATACATGGGCAGTATCACTAGTAAGATACTCTGGACCGTTTATAGGGTGGATAAAAGAATAACTGAGACAACTCGATCAGAAAACCAGGAAACTCATGACCATGCATAATGCACTACACCCAAAGGACGATATTGACAGACTCTACATGAAAAGGAAAGACGGCGGGAGAGGACTGATCTGTATAGAAAACTGTGCGAAGGACACGACAAAAGGACTAGAAAAATACATAATGCAAAACACTGAAAGGATAATTATGGCAGCGAGAGACACTGAAAAACACAAAACAGAAAAAAGAGAGACAAACGACAAAACGAGAAAAGAGAAATGGGAAGAGAAACAACTCCACGGAAGATTCATAAGAATGACAAAAGATGAGAATAACGAAAACACCTGGACATGGATGCGAAAAGGACATATAAACCGAGAAACAGAATCTCTAATAACTGCAGCACAAGATAACTCGATAAGAACCAACCATATCAAAGCAAGGATCGATAAAACACAATAAAACAGCAAATGTAAACTCTGTGGACAAAGAGACGAAACGATAAACCATATAGTAAGTGAATGCAGCAAACTTGCCCAAAAGGAATACAAAAACAGGCATGACCAAGTGGAGAGGGTGGTACACTGGGAATTGTGTAAACGACTGCATTTTGAACGTACAGTCAAATGGTACAAGCATAAACCCGCAACAGCACTCGAAAATGAGAACCACAAAATCCTATGGGACATGGACATACAGACGGATAAACCCATCCAAGCAAGAAGACCAGATGCCGTAATAATTAACTAGAAAGAAAAATCCTGTCAAATCGTAGACTTTGCAGTCCCAGCTGACCACAGTGTGAGTATGAAAGAAAATGAGAAACGAAGCAAATACACAGAGCTAGCCAGAGAGTTAAAAGGGACTTGGATGATGAAAAAAAAACAGAATAGTACCGATAATAGTAGGAGCACTAGGAACAATTCCAAAAAACGAATGTCAGAAATTGGAATCGGAGGAATAACTGCAAAAGTACAACGAAAACCCTTGAATGCGGAGAATAATACAAGATAATATAATGAATAAGCGTTACAGGGAATGAAGAACACCGAAACTGCATATTTACAAGTTCTACACCCCCCATCATGTATCCCTCCATTATTTCATCACCGTGCCCCCCCACAAAAAATGATACCAAAGGGCCGAGAAGGATCAATAAGGACTGAAAAACCGAGGAGCGAGCGCCAACCAGACCTCGGCTGGACAAGCGCAAAGAGAACTGGGACCTTGGGGAGGCTGAGTGCCACTCAAATTCCAGTATAAACCAATGGCAACTACCAGCGAGAAATCAATGGTAAGCGGCTGTTGCGATGATGCAAATTCATTTGCAAATGCTATCGAAGGAGGTAGAGAGAGCTGGACGTCTGGGACGACTTGTTACAACAAATAGAAGAAGGATCAGTGAATGAAATGAGCAAGGAAACCCTAAAGAAAACCATAGGAAAAATGGCAAACTGGAGAGCACCAGGGCACGACGGGATACATGCATACTGGTTCAAAAAAAGGAAAATAGGAACACATGACCTGCTATATATGGATCAAAAGATCCTAAAGGAGGTCAAAAGGAGGAGAAAGAATTTAGCCATGTCATGTACCAACTACAAAAATGCGTACGACAGTATACCCAAGCATGGATAATAGAATACCTAAAAATGTATAAAATACCAAGCAGGATCACCAACGTAATAGAAAATGCAATGAAAACATGGAGACTGGAATTGACAGCTGATGGACAACACATAACAGAAATTAACATACACAGAGGCATCTTCCAAGGAGACTCGCTATCACCATTACTGTTCATCATAGCCATGATGCCCTTGAACCTTGGGGGCACTAGGGAAACAAGACGACTATAAATACTTGGGAATTCTGGAAGCGGACACCATCAGAGCAACAGAAATAAAAGAGAAAGTTGGAAAGGAATACCTCAGGAGAACAAGATAACTCGTGGAAACGAAATTATATAGTAGAAACCTAATAAAAGGTATTAATACATGGGCAGTATCACTAGTAAGATACTCTGGACCGTTTATAGGGTGGACAAAAGAAGAACTGAGACAACTCATGACCATGCATAATGCACTACACCCAAAGGACGATATTGACAGACTCTACGTGAAAAGGAAAGACGGTGGGAGGGGACTAATTCCTATAGAAGACTGTGTGAAGGACACGACAAAAGGACTAGAAAAATACATGATGCAAAACACTGAAAGAATAATTATGACAGCGAGAGACACTGAAAATAAAAACAAAAGAGAAAAAAGAGAGACAAACGACAAAACGAGGAAAAAGAAGTGGGAAGAGAAACAACTCCACGGAAGATTCATAAGATAAGAACCAACCATATCAAAGCAAGGATCGATAAAACACAAGAAAACAGCAAATGCAGACTCTCTGGACAAAGAGACGAAACGATAAACCATATAGTAAGCGAATACAGCAAACTTGCCCAGAAGGAATACAAAAACAGTCATAACCAATTGGGGAGGGTGATACACTGGGAATTGTGTAAACGACTGCATTTTGAGCGTACAGAAAAATGGTACAAGCAGAAACCTGCAACAGCACTCGAAAACGAGAACCACATAATCCCATGGGACATGGACATACAGACGGACAAACCCATCCAAGCAAGAAGACCAGATGTCGTAATAATTAACTAGAAAGAAAAATCCTGTCAAATCGTAGACTTTGCTGTCCCAGCTGACCACAGGGTGAGTATGAAAGAAAAGGAGAAACGAAGCAAATACACAGAGCTAGCCAGAGAGTTAAAAGGGATTTGGATGATGAAGAAAGTCAAAATAGTACCGATAATAGTAGGAGCACTAGGAACAATCCCGAAAAAATTCGAAAAATAATGTTAGACATTGGAATCAGAGGAATAACTGTAAAAGTATGACGACTAACGATAATGAAAACGACTGAAATAATATGGAACACCCTTGAATGCGGAGAATAATACAAGAAGCGTTACAGGGAATGAAGAACATCGAAACTGCATATTTACAAGTTCTACACCCCCCATCATGCATTCCCCCATTGTTTCATGACCGATGCCCTCCCCCCCAAAAAAAAAATAAATGATACCAAAAGGCCGAGAAGGGTCAATAAGGACTGAAAAACCGAGGAGCGAGCGCCAACCAGACCTCGGCTTGACAAGCGCAAAGAGAACTGGGACCTTGGGGAAGCTGAGTGCCACTCAAATTCCAGTATAAACTAATGGCAACTACCAGCAAGAAATCAATGGTAAGCGGCTGTTGCGATGATGCAAATTCATTTGCAAATGCTATCGAAGGAGGTGGTGAGGGCTGGACGTCTGGGGAGACGTTGTCACTCAGCTTCCAGAGAATACCACAGGTTTCCAATCAGATCGTTTGCTGACTTGTGTGAAAACTCCATGTGAGCCAATAATGATAATAAAATACCTGAAAATTCAACAACAGAAATAGAGAATTGGAAAGGAATACGCGAGGAGAACAAGAAAACTTCTGAAAACTAAATTATTTAGCAGAATCATAATAAAAGGTATAAATACATGGGTAGTATCATAAGTAGATATTCTGGACCGTTTATAGGGTGGACTAAAGAACTGAGACAGCTCGATCAGAAGACCAGCAAACTCATGATCATGCACAACGCACTACACCCGAAGGACGATCTTGACCAATTTTACGTATAAAAGAAAAGACGGCGAGAGAGGACTAGTATGTATAGAAGACTGTATGAATGATACACAAAAAAAGAACTAGAAAATTACATAACGCAAAACACTGAAAGCCTAGACCCCCATCTTCCAACGTAGACCCCTACTACCATGTCTCCTTCTCCAACATCAGGGGTGTACGTTCCAACCTTCCAGAGGTTGAAACCCAATTACAGGAGACGAAACCGGACATATTCTTTCTAAGCGAAACTGGAATAGGGCCGACCACTTCCCTAGATGAGTTCATAATTAACGGATACTCTAACTTAACGTCTAAATCTGACCCCCAAGATCGCCATGGGCATGGAATATGTGCCTACATTAAAGATGACTTCCTATGTGGCAGGGATATCTCGAGAGAAGATCCTAATTTACCTTATATGTGCTTCAGGGTTGCACTTGCTTACACCACTGCATTTATATTTGCCCTCTATCGGCCCCATAACAGCGGAGTTACTATCTTTAAGAGCATATCTGAGAAAATAGACCACATCCTGTCTGAACATCCCTCGGCTAACATCCACTCAAATAAGACGGACGATGAGGGGAGGTTCTGTCATGATTTTGCCATTGCTTATGACCTCACTCAGATTGTTCGCGAGCCCACCCGTGTGCCCGATACTACAGGTCAATATGCAAGCCTCCTAGACCTTTTTCTCTCAACTTCCCCTGACCTATGTTCATGTCCCGTTCTTTCTCCTTTAGGATCCTCCGACCACTCCGTCGTATCACTTAAGATAAAAATGAAATGTAATAAGTCCCCAGACTTTTCCTTCCACCGTACTGTATACCGATATTCCATGGCTGACTGGGATAACATCCGCACATTCATATCTGATCTACCTCTGCATTCCATGTTTAAAAAGGATGTGTCCTCTATAGTATCAGACCTCACCGAGTGGTTAATTGTAGGCATAGACCGATTCATACCATCTAAAAAATTCCAACAAAAACCTGCCAGCCATGGTTCTTCCCAGAATGTGTTGCTGCCATCGCGCACAGAAATCACCTTTTCCATAGTTACCAACGTAATAGATGCACTGACACTAAAGCTGCTTTCAGAGACGCCAGCAACCACTGTAAAAGAGTAATAAAAAATGCAAGAGAGCTATATGCCCAGTCTGTTAAACCCAGAGTAGCTGATCATCGGCTTGGTTCCCACCAATTTTTGGCAAATAATAACTAGGATCCTGAAGAGAAGTGTGCGTTCTATCCCAACCATCATCAATGGACCAAAGGTCATCTCGTCAGCTTCAGACAAGGCCAAACTATTTGCCAAGAACTTTGCAGCTAATTCTACCCTATGCGACGAAGGCCATCAACTCCCCGTATTTCCTCCTATAACACAGAACACGCTAGGTAACATACAAATATCTGTGCATGATGTCGCCAAGCTAATCAAGAACCTTGATTCCAGTAAAGCAACTGGCTCTTACGGCATCCCAATTATAGTGTTAAAAAAGCTTCAACCAGACATTGCTCCAATACTTACGAAACTGTTTAAGCGTTGCCTTAAGGAGAAGTGCTTTCTAACACCCTGGAAAACCTCATCATTATGTCCTGTATTTAAAAAACTCAGGTGATAACTCATCTCCCTCTGAGCACTGACCAATAAGTCTCCTGTGTGTCATGAGTAAGTTGCTGGAATACATAGTAAATAGAGAAATAGTCAACCATCTCAGCAGAAATAACCTTCTTAGTGACACGCAATATGGTTTCCGTTCTGCAAGATCTACCGCAGACGTGCTAACTGTTATATCTCATAGGATTAGTGAATCTCTCGATAAAGGCTTCCTTTCAAGCGCAATTGCTCTTGACATATCAAAGGCCTTCGACAAGGTATGGCATAAAGGCCTACTTCACAAGATTTCCAGCTACGGTATAACTGGAAATGTTTTCTCAATAATTAAATCATTTCTCTCTGATAATCATAAGAGTAGTGGTCGATGGACAAAAATCAGAGGCCTGCAGTATTAATGCTGAAGTCCCTTAACGGTCCATCCTAGGCCCAACTCTCTTCCTGATCTACATTAATGATCTCCCTAAACACATACTTAAATCATTCGTTGACATCTATGCTGATGACACAACCATCTACGGCAACACATGAAAGGCTGTAAATGACAAAGTTCTCTCTGATTCTCTCTTCTCTGATCTCGAGCACGTGCTTCAGTGGGGGAAGACGTGGCTGGTTACCTTTAATGCATCTAAAACCAAACTCCTATCTTTACATCATCAATGCTCTGATCCCCATCTGGTATCAATTGAAATGGATGGCCCTCATCTAGGAGAAGCCCATGTTTTGACAAGCTTCTGGGCTTGACCTTCATTCTTGATCTGTAATTGAACACGTACATCAAGTCTGTTGCCAAGGTCGCTGGAAAGATGGTGGGATCCTTTTATCGTTCCAGAAGATATCTCACTACTGATGCAATTCTCTATCTATATAAAAGCCAAATACGTCCAAAGATGGAATACTGCTGCCATATCTGGGCAGGAGCTGCTAAAAACAGCCTATCCTGCCTTGACAGAGTACAAAATAGACTTCGTGGCTTTATGGGGGATGCCCTTTTTTCTTCCCTGCAACCTCTCTCCCACAGAGGAGACTTTGCAAGCCTATCTTTTTTTATCGTTTTTTCCATGGCAGGTGCTCGTCTGAACTCCAATCTCTGCCCCCCCCCCTCGCCAATCTTTTACGAAAAACGCTCGTCTAGCTGAATCCACTGTCAAAAACTTGTCCCACTCTTTATCTGTGCCTAAATCAAAACGTAGATTCCATGAACAAAGCTTCTTTCTTAGAACTGCACGCCTGTGGAACTCTGTTCCGTCTGCCTGCATCCCACTCGACTACAACCTGGATGTCTTCAAGTCCAACGTAAACAAATTTCTGATGAACTGCCTCCTTAAGTAGACACTTTATTAAATCTCCACACTAACGTACTGTACTTACAATAACCTTTATCCCTGAGTGGCTTCCGGGCCTTGATAAGTGGTGACCACCTTGTAAAAAGAAAAAAAAAGAGATCATTTATGACCTGTGTGAAAGCTCCTTGTGAGCCAATAATAATAATAATAATAATAATAATAATAATAATAATAATAATAATAATTATAATTATAATAATAATAATATCGGAATTCTTAGAACTTCCACAGTGATTTATATAATTTACTCAAATAATAAGTGCCGGTACCATTAAGAAAATTACTCTTTCTCCTTCGGTAAAAAATAATTGTCACTATCAGTTTTATAGTCTCTAAATAAAGAAAAGGAATATGTTTTTCTGCGATTATTTATTTAATTAAAATTCTAGCAATCGTAATCTTTTTAAGACAATAAATCTTCTCTTTCTTCTCAGAGCATAGATTCTAAATATTCTTAAAATCAATAAAACGGATGTCAAATATATTTAATAAAAATCGTACTGCTTTTGTAAATTGAACAACACAATTTTACTTTAAAACAATTCATTTAAAAATGGGTAAAGTCGGACTTTTCTATTTTAGCTACATCAGATAAGTCACCAATAACAAATGTTTCATGTGATAACGTACGTAAGGACATGAAATATCGTAGCATTCATATATATATATATATATATATATATATATATATATATATATATATATATATATATATACATACATACATATATATATATATATATATATATATATATATATATATATATATATATATGACATTCGGAATAATGAAAAGAATATGCTGATGTCCTAGCCCTAACTAGAAGGAAATATTCATATAAGACAATCGCAACCAAATAATATTGCGCAAGATACTAGATAAGAATCTTTTAATATTTTTATCTGCTACTTAGCAAAATAATTGCGAACCAATATTAGTATTTTGCTAGAAATTTTCCTATGAGGTGATGTGCTTACGTTGAAAATTCATTTAAACAGCGTATTCTTTGCTTCAAGCAATACATTTTAAATTTTATTTGAAAATTGATTCTTTTTAAATAAAATTTGAATATATAAACTATAAATTTTTAAATGGAATTTGAACACACACACACACACACACACACACACACACACACACACACATATATATATATATATATAATGGGCCAAACAAATTTTATACATTTTATCGCATTAAATGCTATATTGAACAAAGAAAAATTGCACACGGAAACTTACACGAGACTATTAACAGAGAACAAGACGTTTACTTTAATAAATGCTTTAATAGATGCTTAGGATGGAATCCCATTCCCTTTTGGTTTCTTTAAAAGATCAATCCTTTTAGACATACTCTCAACCAAAGTGGAACATTGTGAAGAGGAGATGCTATTCCATTCGCTTTGCACAGCTTCCCATAGTTTGCCATTGTTCGAAAAAGTTTTTCCATCCAATGCACGAGATATTATGGACCAAATATTCTCGATTGGGTTTAAATCGGGGCTTTGACCTGGCCAAAAAATCACATTAATTGAATTATCAGAAAACCATTTTTTGTGAGTTTAGCAGTGTGTGCAGGGGCATTATCATGTTGAAAAATAATGTTCTGAGATATTCCCAGCTTCTGGATACTTGGTAACAGTCATACTTCTAATATTTGAATGTATTCCTTTGCCTGATTGACTTCTCATATCTAATATGTTCCCCAACTCCTGCTGCAGTAAAAGTTCCCCATATAATTATCCCTCCATTCCGGTGTTTAACTGTCGTTTTTATGCAACTTGGTGAAAATCTTTCTCCAGTTCTTCGATTGCACCATTCGGGAGCATCGGGAGCATCAATAACAAGACAAAATCTTGATTCATTTGACCAGAAAAACAATCCTGAACCAGTCTGTATCTTTCTTGCCATAATACGACAAAAATCCCTTTCTATTATTGATGTTCTTTTTAGATAAAAATGGCTTCTTTGCACACCTTTTAGAAGAAAATCCCATTTCTTTCATTCGTCTAGATATTGTATATCTAGAAAGAGAATTTCCAGCTCCTGTTTTGAATCATTTGCTATGGTCAAGATAAGTTTTTTCAATCCTTCAAAACAGTTAAATTAAGCCTGTGGTCGTCCTTGAAAGTGAATGCTCTAGGGCGACCAGATCCAGATTTCCCTTTTACCAAGCATTCGACTTTTCACCTATTCACTTCACTACAGAAAGAGATATTTTCACTTTTTCTTTTCTTAAAATATACAAATACCTGCTTGTAAGTCATTTGGACTGCGTTAATCCTGCAATTCGGTTTTTTATATCCTCACCAATATGTGGTCTTACCATTTTTAGGATTAATTTTTCCACTTATTATTACATGCTATAGTAATAATAATCTGCAAAATAGAAATTTTCAGTTAAAATTAACAAAAATTGATGGAAAAATATTGAAAAATCGATTTCTTCCTTCTTTCACTCTTAGGTCCTTTTTTTGCTCATGAGTGTATCATCATCATCGGCAGTCACTCGTGTCCGAGTAAGACTGTCCTCCGTTGTGGCTTCTGTGGGTCCTCAGGTGAGCATAGAGCCCAATACTAGACCCAATTTGTCTTGTGCAATTGTGGCAGATAAAGGTAGTGGTGGTGGGGTGGGATTGGTTGTGTCTGGTTGATAATTTGTCCTTTCTGTGCTTGCGTTTATCCTCAGCAGCTTGATTTAGGTCACTGCTATAAAGCGCAGCACCTTCGTGGACAGCGCTCCTCCATGCCAACCTGCTCCCAGCCACGTCCTCCCATGTCTCAAGGTCCATGTGAAACCGCTTTAAATTTACTTTGATTTTGTCCTTATACCTCATCTTTTGGCCACCCTGGGCACGCTTTTCCTCAACAAGCTGAGATTAGAAAATCTGTTGTTCTCCCTGGATCGCCACCTTGTCGTGGTGGAGAACCTTGTGTGTTCCGATGAACCTGAGAGCGATTCCATCCGGAGCCTAGGCTCCTGGTAGGGCCACCCATGGCGGTAAGGTTGAAGGGGAGGTTCCAGACAAAGAGTGATCCAAAAGACCTCAACGGCTGATGCGGCATGAGTGCACACACACACACACACACACACACACACACACACACACACACACACACACACATATATATAAATATATATATATAATACTATTGGAAGTTTACACTATTCTACCTTTACGCTGACTAAATGTTTAAACATTATTTCCACACACCCACAAATATTCTTGTTACACACGTACCTCATTAACAGAATCAAAAGCATTTACGATTACTTGTACAAGGTTAGAGTGTCATATTTTTTCGCCAGAGATTTTTCTTTTTTTTTCTATTAAAAACATAGATAATTTATCGTATGTGAATATTTGAAGTCTAAAAACGAAACAGTGTACGTGTCAGAGGTATGTTTTTACAAAGACGCGTGACTGAATAAAAATGGCCGAGTACGTGCCACCAAACAAACTTTCCTGATTGGTACAGCCGCCATATTTAATTTACGAGCCACGTCCCCACTTCATCGTTTCATCTTGTACACGAGTAGAGCACATCATATCATCAGTTTATTGTAATTGCTTTTCTATCCGAAACCATTTAAGTAGAGTATTATTTATTTCTAGCAATTTATCTCTACTTCCTCCCTGGTGCCGTTGCCAGGGAATAAACAATATAAAAGAGAAACGAAAAACTGATTATGTAAACAAACACACGCAGAAGAAGTGAAAATAAATAGCAGGAAAAATAGTTTAAAATACGGGGAATGTAAAACTAAAAAAGAAAAGAAATATGAAAGACAAAGAACATGGTGAGAGTTGTCGCCAGAATAGGTAATAAAACGTTGTGCGCCTGTGCGTGATTAGAGCTTTAACTTCATCAGGTCCAGTAAGTTGACACAACACGTTGAGACCATCAGAATTGTAAATATGTTTTTGCTGTCAGAAAATACGGAATAATCATGAAAACAGTTATTAGTGTCAGACAACAACTCATCATTTTGTGTAGTTTTTTTTTTATAGGACGACAATATTTATTTGTAGGTAACAAAAAACAATGTCCCACTTGTATGGTTATCTTAAAATATGATGGAATAAGAAATGAATTTGAAATAAATGCATAATAAAGCAGACGGTGATATATATGTATGTATGCATGTATGTATGTATGTATGTATGAATGTATGTATGTATATATACATATGTGTGTGAATATATATTTATCCTTTTATCGATATCTATCTATACATACATGCATACATACATGTATATATGTATTAACAAATATATATATATACATATATATATAAATATATATCTATAATATAAAGCTGAATGTGTGTGTGAATGTCTATCTGTCTGGTTACGAATAGGCTCCTATATGGTTGACTATTTTAAAAGACTGATTACATATAATGATAGAAGATGTATTGAGACACAGGAATGAGTATGTTTGATCTGGCTCATTAAAATTGTGGGGTCTGCGTTCGCGCCTGGTCCACACAGTATGGAAAAAAACGTTTACAAGTGTTTTTGATATAGATGTACATAAGAATACTTCAATAAGTATGTTTTAACTTAAACAGGGATGGTATAATAAAATTGTGGGGTCTGCGTTCGCGCCTGGCCTCCATAGAATGGAAATAGGCACACACTTTAATAAAGACTTTTCATATCTATCTGTGTACTTTGATAATTATGTTTCTATTTCAAGAAATATGGTATAATAAAATTATGGAGTGTTCGTTCGCACCTGACCTCCAGTGAATGGAAATATGTCACAAAGTTTAACAAGGTTTTTTAATATAGATCCACAGAATATTGTGATAAGTGTTTCAGTGTGAACAGGTATGGTATAATGAATTATGGGGTTTATCTATTTTATTTTTACTTTCATCATATTTTGCTTTGGTTTTGATACCCACAAATTCAACCCAAATTTACAACCCTTCCTTTTTATAACCTATCTTTCATAAATCAGAGTCCATTTTCTGTAGGCTGTTTTTGAACCCACTCAACGACGGGTACTTTTGCTAGTATATATATGTATGCATATAGGAGCATATATATATATATATATATTGATGGGATATCAATGGGTAGCCCTCTTGGTCCTCCGTTAGCCAACATTTTCGTTGGATTTTTGGAAAACGAATTATTTTCCAAAATTATTAAGCCAGCATTCTACACATGCTACGTTGATGATACTTTTGCATGCTTTCCCTCTCGGAGCGAAGCTAAACAGTTTCTTGGTCTTCTTTGCAACCTGCATCCATCTTTACAATTTACTATGGAGGTTGAAGACTGTAGCTCTCTCCCATTCCTCGACGTTCGTGTTTCTAAAGTTGGTACTACGTTTGAGACCTCTGTTTATAGAAAACCTACATTTACAGGGCTCTATCTTAATTGGTTTTCTTTTGCCCCTCAGTCTAGAAAAATAAACCTCATTAGCGCTCTTACGCATCGTGCACTTATGATTTGTTCACCAAACCGCCTTGATACGGAACTTGGTGAAATTACAACTATTTTTCTTAATAATGGATATCCCATTAATATAATAAAATCTACTATTGAACGTAAAATTACTACATTTAATAGCGGTAAACATATTGGTCCATCACGTTGTCCCATTTATCTAAAATTACCATGGTTGGGTCCTGATGGCCTTCATATTGTTAAAAGGATTTCTTCTGCTACTCAACTATGTTTTCCAGCTACTATGCTTAGAGTAGTTTACACAACTCGAACCTTTTTCTCTTCTTTTCGTAAAGATGTTTTGCCAACCATTCAAAAGAACTCTGTTGTTTATAAATTCGTTTGTCAGTGTGGAGCTGACTACGTTGGCAAAACGTCCCAAAGATTAGAAATGAGAATATCCCAACATATCCCTCGGGATATTCGACTACACCAGGTTTCGAGAGCATCCGGGCACTCCCAGGCTCATGAGTCTGCCATTGGCGATCACCTGTTGAGTATAAATAGGTGTGCCGATCAATATTCCGATGGGTGGTTTTCTGTTTTACACAGTGCTAGGTCGAACTATCATCTCAATATCATTGAGGCGTTAGTTATTAACAACTCTCGACCTAGCCTGTGTAGACAAAAGATTCTTAGACATCAGTTGGAGATATTCATTGATTTAAAACCACCTGAACAGTGAGATTTTTTTTTTTTCTCCACTGTTCTTCCAACTGTAACCAAAATTCCCCTCTTCCCTCATTCGTTTTCTTAGTTTTTAATCTATCATTCTGACGTTTCCTCTTAGAGGGTCAGACGATAAGGCCTTAGGGAAAAAAATTTTAATTTCACCTGCCCATTTCTTGTTTTTTTTGGTATTTAAATTAAATTATGTTTCCTCTGAAATTTCTCCTTCCATTCTGCTGTACCAAAAATTTACTTACATATATATATATATATATAAACGCATTCAACTTAAGAAACTTTTATAAACTCGGATACATACTAATGGCTATTTCATATATTCAAAATCACAAACACAAGGAAAACATAGATAAGAGCGACGAAGACGAATACGTACCGTTAAAACGAGCGATTCTTGTGTTCCAGAATTAATTTTTCCACATAGTCACCACCATTCTTAATGCACTTTTGTGAAGAATTCAATGACGCAACGTTGTTTCTGACGCACGACCAAGACAGGGTTTGGTTTCTTAGCGTCTCAGTCTATCTGCAATAAAGAGATAGAAGCTTTCAAGTCATCATGACAATGCAATTTTCAATCCCCTCTGATCTATTCGGGCGGAATAAAACAGAAAGCCTTATTTTGAAACGCCCCTCGTAAATACATGTATACAAAGTAATGCACATACATACATGTACACATACACGCAGGAATATATATGCATACAGATGCACACTCATACACTCATGCATTAAAATATATACCAATATACGCAAATACCTCCTAAACATACCTCCCATATATATATATATATATATATATATATATATATATATATATATATATATATATAAGTGTGTGTGAACTGCACGCTTGTGGAACTCTCTTCCTTTGCCTGTTTTCCAGCTGAATACAATTTGCTAGTCTTCAAGTCCAACGTAAACAAATTTTTGTTGAACCGCCCTCTTTAAATAATCCAATTTACCAAATTTCCACTGCTAAAGATTACTACGACCACTGTTCACTCATTAACCCTTATCCTCGAGTGGCGATAAGTGGTGACTCCTTTGTAAAAAATACAACAAAAACATCATGGCTGATGGAACGAGAATATGCTTCACCTGTGCAATTAATAAAGGGGTCCGTTCGAAATTTCGATCAGATTCCCGAGTTCGACAGAAAGATTTTATGAGTTCGACAGAAAGATTCCCGAGTTCGATAAGATATACCTAGAGAATGTCGGAGGTAACATCAACCAAAACACTGTGCGGTACTTGTGCATTTAATGAACCAGACGTAACTCAGCATTTGCTCGGCTTTGTCCGGCGCATGACGTCAACAGCCGGATAAAACCGAGCGTTGCCGATTAAGCAGACGAGAATTTCGCTATCAATTGGAAAAGTGTCACAACTCAAGAAACGCTTATTTGAAGAGAGTTAAAAAAAAAATTGTTTTAAAAAGATAACTGACGAAATAATAATGAATATTACACACCTTGCGAACAAGCTCCAGACTCCAGAGGCTGCACTAAACTTTTGCCAGCAACGGAAATTGTTGGCAGAAGAGAAAAGGTGTTTACATTTTGGCCAGGATTGTATACTTGCAAAGAGAACAAGCCTTTCCGACGTTTACGGTTGGAGTTGTAGAAGTGTAACATGTCGTCGTCGATGGACCTCCATTAGGATTGGGACCTTCTTCTCAAAATCCCGACTAACCATCGCATGTATAATAAAAATAATATACTTATGGGCGTTCGAGATGGCATCTATAAAAAATCTCCATCGCGAATGTGGGTTACGTTCTCGCCACACAATTGTGGATTGGAAAAATTTCCTGCGTGATATATGCAGGGACTATTTTCTTAGGAATCCCCGGCAGATTGGAGGCCCAGGCCATACAGTAGAAATCGACGAGTCCGTTTTTAACCGCAGAAAACACAACGTCGGCAGACTTCTGACACCGGTCTGGATACGACCCCGCCGAAAAGGAGGGTTTCTTGGTCACTGTACCAAATAGGAACGCCGAAACTCTCCTTTCACTAATAAATAAAAAGAAATCCTTGTTTCTGGCGAAAAAAACCTTGTTCCTCTCCCCCCAATGCTTTTTATTGCCCTTTTTTTTAGACTTTTCCATTTATTTGACATAAAGAGTTGCAAAAAAAAAAAAAAAAAATTGTCTTTTACGTGTTTAAGACATAGACAATGTTTTTTTTATGTTAACAATTGAAAAAAAAAACCCAGTTCAGACAAAAAAAAAGTTTCCTATTATTTAACAAAACTTGTTTTATATGTATTTATTTTGAAAACAGAAGACAATTTCAAACAATAATAATAAAAAAAAACATAAATGAACGGTAGTTTTTGCTTTTTACTTTTTTTTTTTTGATGTTTCTACATTTTACGATTTCATTGTACAGTTATTTTGTTGTAGCGTTGTTTTTATTTTATCGGCAACGCTCGGTTTTATCCGGCTGTTGACGTCATGCGCCGGACAAAGCCGAGCAAATGCTGAGTTACGTCTGGTTCGTTAAATGCATAAGTACCCACTGTGCAAAATAACACTTTACATGAGAACAGTAACCAAAAATATTAAAATAAAACGAATAAGCAATCCTTATCTCCAAAATTCAGAACAATCTCAATTCGATTTATAACATTCGATTTTGAAACAATTGATATAAATTCAGAATTTCTTAAATGAGGACTGATATTTTTTTAAAAATATTTGAATTGCGTGGATTCTAACAATACCCGTAATATACTTCCTAATCATATATTTCGTATTTCTTTTCCTTTAACAAGTTCTAGAATCAGCCCTGTTGTTCAATCTTATTGCTCGTAATCGCTTTATTGAATATACTTTTCCGAGCAACGAAACTATTAATCCTACTCATCTATTAGGTTTAATGCATTCGAATTCCATTTCATAATTGTCGACTAATGTCTAAATTGTTGCCTAACAATCAGTTCTTAGTAGAAATCTTGTGAAGGTGGAAGGTTCTATACTTACTAGAGGCTACGAAGACTAAGAATAACATAAAATTAACACATTTACCCATTTATGGCTGAAGGAACGAGACCAATCTACCGTAAAGAACGAATAAAAGTTTTAGTTCGAAATTATTTTTTTCAAAATAATTTTCTTCCTTTGAAGATTGTAATGCTGGGTATGGCGCAACCAAACCAGCTGCCAACATTACCCTGATTTTTATTGAAACCAACCGAGAGCTCTTTTGAGTATCCTCGCTGTTCCCTTAAGTGCAATCTGGATCTCTTTTGCACCTAGTTCATCAGGAATATTAGTTAGGTAGGACTTCAGGTTCTTCTTCATAGACCCTGTGACACCTATAATAACTGGTATGATTTATATCTTCCTAAGATTCCAGTTTCTTTTCATATCATACATGAGATCTTGATATTTGGTCCGTTTCTGTCTTTCAGCTCTGTTCAGACCTCTATCATTGGGAACACTCTCTTCAACTAAGGTTGCAACTCTCTCTGACTTATTCCATACAACTATGTCAGGTTTGACAGTAGCATTTTCAAGGTAGGTGGCTGTAAGGATTACATGGTCGTAGTATATAAGTCATTTTCAACTATGTTCCCACGGCTTGCTGCTACACTGGATGTTTAATTCCATATAAAGACTCCCATGTTCAAGAAGATGTACCTGAAGAAGGTCGGGAGTTATATCGACCGAACGTTGTAAAATATCAGCCAAGATGAGAATAGTTATCCAAACAATCCCAATAATGCAATCCATTTTGAAATGGAAAATGTTCATTTTGAACGAGATTCTTAATAGTCTAGCAGTAATGTATTTCGAGCTAGAGATAAGGGATTAAGTTTATTAGTAATAGACGCTTTTATTTAGAAGACAGCGGCAGAATATTGAAATGGGAAATAAATGTTTTGGATAGCGGAGCAATAAATATTGGCAAAAAATGGCGAACGTACAGGTAAATATGAAATAAATCGAATGTTGGGAAAAGAATTGATTATATTTATAGACACATGTAAGTGTTAAATGTCAGAAAGTTTTGACGTGAGGGGAGGAGGTCATGAGTGAACACACGGAAATAGAGGAAAGTATCACAAATGAATTGTGATGATAGAAAGAAAAACAGAAAAGTGTTTGTAACTGTTTGACCTCTGGTGGAGAAGTCAGCAGTTTCCTTGAATAATTCAATAAGCAATCTTGAACTGAATATAAATTAATACAACCCTCCTTGTCCGTCTTTTTTATATGCGCATACGTAGCATGCATGTATAGATGTCTGTATGTATTTGTGCTTGTGTGTATCTATTTATTTTTATTATATATGTTTTCCTTTGTCATGTTCAGACTGGTTTTTAACTCCCCGAGGAGAAATTTCCCCTTCAGCTATTGTCCGTGTAAGCATTTAGAGTGAAGAACACATTAATGCGAGACTTCCGGCGACTGTTACTCTAATGATATACGGAGGGCGTTCAATAAGTCATACCACTGCTGCACATCTTATAACAGTAGAGCAACGAAACTTAGCACAGTTATTAGTCTTTCTTTAGATAGTTACCATCTAAAATTACACATTTCTCACATCGTTTTTTTATTTTTAGAATACCTCAAGTTGGTCCTCTAACCACGATGTAACTTCATAAAAAACTTCATCTATGTGAAGATATGAAAGTCAGATGAAGCATGATTAGGAGAGTAGTGGGATAGGAACAATGTACTTCTGATCTGGCGACATGCATGTTGACGAATGGAGCGTTGTTTTGCAGGAGGTAGATACCTTTGCTAATCTTTCCCCGCCTCTTGATTTTAGTAGATTCTCTTAATTTTCTCAAAAGTAAAGCATAATAAACTGATACTCTTGGCTAGGGAATCTGTAATCAACATTCCGTCCTAGTCTTAAAGAACTGTGAGCATTAACTTGCCAGCGGAGGACTTTCCTTCTTTGGAAGTGGTGAATCCAAGTGCTTCCACTGCATTTGTTGGGCTTTGATCTTTGGATCACAGTGATAGACTCATGTTTCATCCTTTAGATCACAGTGATAGACTCATGTTTCATCCTTTGGATCACAGTGACAGACTCATGTTTCATCCTTTGGATCACAGTGATAGACTCATGTTTCATCCTTTGGATCACAGTGATAGACTCATGTTTCATCCTTTGGATCACAGTGACAGACTCATGTTTCATCCTTTGGATCACAGTGACAGACTCATGTTTCATCCTTTGGATCACAGTCATAGGTTCATGTTTCATCCTTTGGATCACAGCGATAGACTCATGTTTCATCCTTTGGATCACAGTCATAGGTTCATGTTTCATCCTTTGGATCACAGTGATAGACTCATGTTTCATCCTTTGGATCACAGTGATAGACTCATGTTTCATCCTTTGGATCACAATCATAGGTTCATGTTTCATCCTTTGGATCACAGTCATAGGTTCATGTTTCATCCTTTGGATCACAGTGATAGACTCATGTTTCATCCTTTGGATCACAGTGACAGACTCATGTTTCATCCTTTGGATCACAGTGATAAACTCATGTTTCATCCTTTGGATCACAGTGATAGACTCATGTTTCATCCTTTGGATCACAGTGATAGACTCATGTTTCATCCTTTGGATCACAGTGACAGACTCATGTTTCATCCTTTGGATCACAGTGACAGACTCATGTTTCATCCTTTGGATCACAGTGATAGACTCATGTTTCATCCTTTGGATCACAGTGACAGACTCATGTTTCATCCTTTGGATCACAGTGACAGACTCATGTTTCATCATTTGGATCACAGTGACAGACTCATGTTTCATCATTTGGATCACAGTGACAGACTCATGTTTCGTCCTTTGGATCACAGTGATAGACTCATGTTTCATCCTTTGGATCACAGTGATAGACTCATGTTTCATCCTTTGGATCACAGTGACAGACTCATGTTTCATCCTTTGGATCACAGTCATAGACTCATGTTTCATCCTTTGGATCACAGTGATAGACTCATGTTTCATCCTTTGGATCACAGTGATAGACTCATGTTTCATCCTTTGGATCACAGTCATAGACTCATGTTTCATCCTTTGGATCACAGTGACAGACTCATGTTTCATCCTTTGGATCACAGTCATAGACTCATGTTTCATCCTTTGGATCACAGTGATAGACTCATGTTTCATCCTTTGGATCACAGTGACAGACTCATGTTTCATCCTTTGGATCACAGTGACAGACTCATGTTTCATCATTTGGATCACAGTGACAGACTCATGTTTCATCCTTTGGATCACAGTGACAGACTCATGTTTCATCCTTTGGATCACAGTGATAGACTCATGTTTCATCCTTTGGATCACAGTGATAGACTCATGTTTCATCCTTTGGATCACAGTGATACTCATGTTTCATCCTTTGGATCACAGTGACAGACTCATGTTTCATCATTTGGATCACAGTGACAGACTCATGTTTCATCATTTGGATCACAGTGACAGACTCATGTTTCATCCTTTGGATCACAGTGACAGACTCATGTTTCATCCTTTGGATCACAGTGACAGACTCATGTTTCATCATTTGGATCACAGTGACAGACTCATGTTTCATCATTTGGATCACAGTGACAGACTCATGTTTCATCCTTTGGATCACAGTGACAGACTCATGTTTCATCCTTTGGATCACAGTGACAGACTCATGTTTCATCCTTTGGATCACAGTGATAGACTCATGTTTCATCCTTTGGATCACAGTCATAGGTTCATGTTTCATCCTTTGGATCACAGTGACAGACTCATGTTTCATCCTTTGGATCACAGTGACAGACTCATGTTTCATCCTTTGGATCACAGTGATAAACTCATGTTTCATCCTTTGGATCACAGTGATAGACTCATGTTTCATCCTTTGGATCACAGTGATAAACTCATGTTTCATCCTTTGGATCACAGTGATAGACTCATGTTTCATCCTTTGGATCACAGTGATAGACTCATGTTTCATCCTTTGGATCACAGTGATAAACTCATGTTTCATCCTTTGGATCACAGTGATAAACTCATGTTTCATCCTTTGGATCACAGTGACAGACTCATGTTTCATTCTGTGTCTTTTGAACTTTTTGACTCATCTTCTGTTCACGTCTCCAAATTTATCCTCGAGCAGTCGACGCGTTCTCGCTTCCGAAAACGGGTCAGCAACCTAGGAATTCATCTGTCAGACACCGTATGCATATGCAAATAATCATGATTGGTAGTTTACACAGATCATCCACTAATCTTCATCTCTTAGGTTATTTGGTGAATAGTCACGCGTGGATCTTCACGTAATTGTAGTCTCAACTTGACTGGCAGATTCCCCAGCAATGGCAGAAAGGGGCGACCAGGTTCAAATATTTGACCAGCTCATATGATGGAGCATGATTACCATACGTTGCTTTCATTTCAAACGTTTTATGTGGTGTCTTTTTAAATACAAAACACAAATCATATAATTTAATAGCTGGCTCACTTCAAACACCTGTAATTCAGAAACCACAATTAGTTCAGAGCTGTACTTTGTCACTTTAACCAGAGAAATATAATATCACTGCACATAGGAAATTTCAACTAGAGCAGACAACTGAATATGGGTGAGAGGCATTATATCGAATTGCCATATCATTTTTAAATCGTTTGAAGAGAAAATGTTTAAAAATTTTTTTTAAACATTTACATACACAACATTGCGTGCACCATTCGAACGTTACGGTGTTTTGAAAAAAAAAGCGATAAATAGGAAAGTAATGGCAACACCTAAAAGCGAATTTATAATCACTATACGTATACACACATACACACACATACATTTTTATCTCTGTAAAACTAGTTATATTTATAATGTTAGCAACCGTCGAACGAACTGATATCAATATAGATACCTAGCTTTAGCGTAATTCGTCTTTGAGGTGAGCAAAGCAGTTCACTCCGATTCCATGTATGGATGACTATGTCAGGAGAAGCTGGTGACCAAAAAAATATAAAACATATTAGAAGCGAACGAAAAGAACGCATATTTTCGAAAACACATATAAATACTTGGCCTAAATAGATGCCGAAACAGATTTGCATCTGCAGCTTTTGTTTACAGAGACAATTTGGTGATAACTTAAAATAAGCGGACATTCGCTGTACTTTATATATAAGATTTCAGTTTCTCTAATCCATACAATCTAAAGTTGTCTTGAGAATTATATAATTGGTTTTATTCATTATTATTGATTGATTAAAAGTTATCCCGAAACGATCGGCCAGTTTCTCCATGGCATCGACAGCGGAACTTATTCCCTTGATTGAAAGGATTCTCAAAGAAACCAATGGCAAATATCAATCGATTTTGTCGTGTGATTAAGACAACTAGAAAATGTCACATAAAAAATACTAATTCCTTTGGTTTTCAATTCCTTAAAGAATTCATTAAGATGTCATTCAGTTAAACAAAAATCACATTTGAGCTTGTTGTCAATATTTAATGTTTCGTTCATTCAATTTGGTTTTTGAGTATTTAATTTGAAACTTGTATTTGTTTAAAAATGTTTTGTTTCTCTGAATTCAACAAGATTTCGAAGTTATTTTCGCATTTTTATGTTCAGATTAAACTAAAAGAATACAAGTTTCATGACGAGTGAAATTGATCTCCCTATCAAAAGAGTTTCCTAAAAACCCGCTCAAGAAGATTAAAATCAATTTAATATTAATAATACCAAATACTTGTTTACATTTTGATTTAAATTAATAACATCATGTCTAAAATCTAAGCCTTACGCTTAAGTGGTCTCAAGAAGCAGATGAAATCCAGGGAACATTTCTTAATTGGTGTCTATTATAGTTGAATTCACTGCAAATCTGATATATTTAAATTTTCAAATGAGAGATTGCGCCGATATCATGGCTTTCAAAACTCGGTGCTAGTGCACTTATTGCTGTGTGCTATTAGTTTAAATAGTACTTTCAAGTTTCATTAAAGTTTTATGTTTTTATTAAATTATAAGGTTAAAGTACAGAATAGGTACAAAACACTCTCCCCTCCATATGTTAAGAATGGCTTTCTAAATAATAACGTTACTATTTCAGCACGGATCTATAGGTGTACTAGTACCAAAAACTCCTTATATCACGCAAAAGAAAATGAAATTTGAGGAATATTCATTAATTGATGTCTAATGGCTATTGTTAAAATTTCACGAAATCTGGACACATGGAGGCAGACGGAGGAGAGTACAAAAGAATAGTAATATGCTATGAGTATATTTTTAAAGAACATAGTGGTTCTTATTAAATCCCGAGCAACTTCGGATTTTCTGTTAGTGTTTAATAATCTGTTATCATTTGAAAGCCTTTACAAAAAAATTATCATTTGTGTACCTGCGTAGATGAAGGATTCAGCTAGTACAACATAAAAGACCAGGTGGAATAGCTTTCGAAAAGGAAAACGAAAGAAAAATTAATATTGATAAATAAATCATTTTTATTAAATAAGAGAAAACATCAATATCAAAGACGATAAATTATAAAACAGCAATTCATTAAAAAACTGGAACGGATCAAATGCAAGAAGATTAATGAAGCAGCAGAAACGAAACAATAAAACATGGAAATAGTGTGAAACGTAAGGAAAGAAAATATTGATATTGAAAATCGAAAATATTAAAACGAAAAGAAATGAAATCGCATTTTATTCAATAAATAAATCGGGGAAAAATATATCTCAAATGCAACTATTAGAAATAAAAACAAAAGCAAAACAAAAATAATAGAAAAAAAGAACAAACGGTAAATTAAAAAAAAATCGAAAGAAAATTAGAAAAAGTTTCTTTCAGAATTATTTGCGCCATATTTCAAACTTGACTCAATCGTATAATCGTTTTTTGATTCTTACACTCATGGTTGATGAAAAGAATATGTCGGCATGAGTAACAAAGCGAAATAATTAAATAATAAGAATTTACAGCAGATGAAAGAATTTAGTGCTAACATTGATTAAAGTTAATTCAAAGTTAAAATAAAAGATAAATGATTTAATCTTGTAAATAACAATACTGATACAAGCGCGTGCGCACACATATCATCATACAGCTTATCAGTGATAACTGGAAGATTGAGTCAGATATATATATATATATATATATATATATATATATACATATATATATATATATATATATATATATATATATATATATAATAAAATACGCATCAAGTGCGCTTGAAACTAAATCATAACGTAATATTAGAAAAATAAACAAATATTTTACTTGTTTGAAATTTATCACAAATATACTTCAGGGGTATACTCCATCTTCAGTGTGTTGTTTTGTTTCTTTTTTTTTCCTGTTCTTCTTCCTTGCCATGTTGTAAAGTTGGAGAAAGAATAAAATTTGGGGGAGGGGGGAAAGAAACAAACAACACACTGAAGATGGAGTATACCCCTGAAAAATATTTGTGATAAATTTCAAACAAGTAAAATATTTGTTTATTTTTCTAATATTACGTTGTGATTTGGCTTTCAAACGCACTTGATGGTATTTTATTTTATTCAAATTAAAACAACGTTTCTATTCAACTCTCATTCTTGACGTTATACTCGCGTTACTTACGCACAGTTCAAACATTTCGAAATACAACCGGCAGATACAGCGCGCAGCTCTATACAGACTTGTTTCTCCAAATTTACAACATAGCAAGGAAGAAGAAAAGGAAAAAAAGAAACAAACAACACACTGAAGATGGAGTCTACCTCTGAAATATATTTGTTATAGATTTGAAACAAGTAAAATATTTGTTTATTTTCCTAATATTACGTTGTGATTTGGTTTCAACCTCACTTGATGCGAATTTTATTATATATATATATATATATATATGTATGTGTGTGTGCGTATATATATATAAATATATATATATATATATATATATATGTATGCGTGTGTGCGTATATATATATAAATATATATATATATATATATGTATGTATATATAATTTGCACAAAAAATTATTTTGCATTTATGACTAGTTTTCATGCAATGCTGTATCAATTAATGCCAGTCACAGCAAATTCGTTGCTTCGCTATAATACTCATTTGCTAATATCTTTCCTCCGATGAGAAGAATGCATTTCTTTGAAACTCTATGGAATGAGAAAATTTCAATATACCTTTTCTGAGTATCCCTGTCGACAAAAAATTAATGTAAAATACATTTGTACAGGTTTTAATTTTTTCCTTCTACAACAAGCTCTATTTTCTAACTTAGTTTTATTGAGCTTTTTAATTTGGTGGTAATTACTACTCTATGTTTACAGAACTTATTGGAATTTAACTTTTAATGTTTATTGACTGTCTATATATATATATATATATATTATATATATATATATATATATATTATATTATATTATATTATTATATATATATATTATATTATATTATTATATATATGCATATATATACAATTATTACTATGATTAGTTTTAATACCTACGAACTGATGATTACTGAAAGAATTAATTAATATTCTATCCTTTCAGGAATCATCAGTGTAGAAAGTCATGATTACCGCCGGTCGAGGGGTTTGAAACCGGGTAAGAAGTACTCCGTTAGCAAGGAACATACCCCGCCACTGGCGTGAACCGCGGTGAGAATTTAGTTGAAATTAACATTTATAAAACGTAAATATCATTCAAGTAGGTCTAACGTCATCAAATGATTTTAACATCAAGATTTAAACACACGGGCTAAGTGATCGATTTTATATTTCAACATACGATGTTCAACGATAAGAACCCGGTTCTTAAAGGGGAAGACATACACATACACACACATATATATATATATAACTTATACCTAGCAATATGTGAAATGGCTATTATATTGTACCTAATATGTAGTAGTGATTTCGAAAAATAACATCTGACTTATGTGCCATCAGCTAGAATTAAAAAAAACAACTTTCCAGCCTTATTCGTTACCACTTTCACTATCTCCTTGCACATATAAAAGATTGCACAGTAACGTAAAATCTAAATGTATATTTGCGCATGCGTAAGAGACTTATGCTTGCAAGGTCCAATTTGTTCAAATTTTAACCCCTTTGACGTTCAACAGCTATTTTTACCGGTTTAAGACCAAATCATATTTGTTCCACAGGTTCAGATCTCCTATATATCAAGTTTCAAGTCTGTAGGTTAAAAATTTATAAAGGAGGGTGATAGGAACCGCTCTTCAAACAGACAGACAATGTCACTATATCTATATATATATATACCTATAAAAGCAAAAATGTGTGTGGACACTAGGAAAAGTTTTGATTGGCTAATCTAATAATCAAAACTCCTCATAAACGATGATTCAAATCGTCTTAATTTCAGCATCAAATGAAACAATTTATTGTTAATCTTGGGGGTGTTAATTTTTTCTAAGTGACCATTTACAAAAAGAAAATTATACGAAACTACACCCAAAAGGCATTGTATATACGAAAATTGCCATTCCAAATCTTACGCCAAATGAACCGCCATGTTGCTATGGAAACATCAACACACGTATAGAAGATATATTTTTTATTTTGAACTCCTCCTGTATTTAATATTTTTTTTTTTTTACATTTTTCAATTTTTTAAAAATTGACTTTTTTAATTAAACAATTACCGTAAAATTTCAAACAATAACAAATTCGGTAATCTTAAGCAATTTGGCGGAAGTGACGTTCAACATATTTTTAGTTACGGATGACCAAAACTGTATAGAATGAACCTTTTTATTTTTTAGAAGTTTTATTTAAACAGTCTTAATTTGTACTTATTGTAATTTTCTTTTTTAGATTTGAGAACTGTTTTCCCATTAATATGTTTATGAACTATGATAAAAGTTAGGTAAACGTCGATATCGAAATTTTGAAATTAAAGTTAGTTTTATTAAAAAAAAAAAAAAAACGAAAACGAGGGTTTTTTTCACTTATATTATAAACTTTATTTGAACTTTACAACAAACTGTTACATACATAAAAAATAGACTTTATAGATAATTTATAACTTTTTTAAAATTATATTTAATGAAAAGTTGTTGTTTATACGCAAATTGCCATTTCAAATCTTACGGCAAATCAACCGCCATGTTTCTATGGCAACACGCACAGACGAAATATTTTTAATTTTGAACTTTTCTTGTATTTAATATTTTTTATATTTTTGAATTTTTTATAAACTGACTTTTTTAATTAGGCAATTACCGTAAAATTTCAAACAATAACAAATTCGGCAATCTAAGTTAGGTAAATGTCGATATGGAAATTTTTAAATTAAAGTTAGAGTTATTAAAAAAAAAATACATACACACAAAAACACGAGGTGTTTTTTTTTCAATTACATTATAAACTTTATTTGAACTTTTCAACAAACTTTTATATAAAAAATAGATTTATCCTGATTAGTTTTATTATTCCGAACTTCTAATAATATAATATCTCCGATACTGAAATATTGTGGTGTCGTATTTCATTAAATATAAACTAAAAAATAAAAATGTATAAATGATAATAAACTAATAATAAAATATAAAATTAAATGTACTAAAAAAAATATAATAATTAACTTTTTTTCTTATCGGTTTTAGATTTACCCACAATCCTTTGCAGGGGACTCTTTCTCTCCCGGTTTCTAAAAAGAGCGCCATGTTTTTAATGAAAAAGCAAAAAGAAATGTTAAAGAATGGGGATTTATTAATATAGAGAGAAAGCCATCGTTCGCTTTGGAAAAAATGGTTCTCTACAGTGCAATGTAGACTGCGATGTATTGTGGACTAAGTCACTGTGAGAAGGTATGTGAACCTTCCTCCCAGTGGGACGCGATGAGTTCCAAAACCAAAATGGGCGATTTCACCAATTTCGATGACAATAAAGTATGGAACGTCTGGTTTATTCAAAATCGATAAACTAGAAATTTACAATCCTGTTTTCTTTGAAATTTTATAACAGTGAATCTTTATCATCTAACTGTGTTTTTAAATATTAAAAAGTAAATATTACCTTATTAAAAAAAAAACAACAACTTTATTTCATCGGGGAATATTTCCGATTTCATCCAAACCGATTAGCGAATATACTTCCGGTTTACCATTTTGAAATGACGAAACAACGATTCTGACTATAATACAATTTTTTTTAAATCGTTAAAATACTAACACAGACATTATTATTAAATAAAATAAAAATATTTTCAGTAAATGCGGAACTATTTTTACCCATGCACCATGAGTTGATGACTTCCGATTTACAATATTTCAATATCTGTTTAATCGATCAGTACAAAAATATTCCCTATTTTTTTTTTTACTTTTAGTTTCATTTGTCCATCTTAACTTTTATAACGTTTTGATTGTTTAGTTTTTTTTCCGAAAAAGAATAGCATCCATTTTTTTCTATCGACTTCATTTTCGGTTTTACATGCAAACTTTTCTCTCCGAACATTTTTTTGTAGATTTTGGTGTGCTAAAAACAAAACTGTAAACCATTTCCGTCGCAAAAAATACTTTACATGATATGAGGAATTTACTTTTCCGAAAACTTGGTGACCACTTTTCCATGTGAATTTAACTTAACATGAGCACCCACTTTCTGTCCACCTGAGAGAGGGGGCATTTTCTTCCGTGTTTATTGCATATAAGGCTTTTTTAACAAGGCAGTTTGGTACGCGAGTGCATATTTACCGTCCTTCGTTTATGCTCACGCGTAGCATAAACGATGGCTAGGGCTGTGAAATGGAAAATAGTCGCAGAGTCGAGGGGTTATTACCATGCAAAGGAAATCAAACAAAAACAAACACACAAAAAATGCCGCTCTCTCACGGGCCACAAAGTGGGTGCTCATTCCAAGTTACATCGCAAAGTGATTACCCACTTTTCGAAAAAGTAATTTCTTCATATCATGAAAACTACTTTTTACGACGGAAACGGTCTGCAGATTCGTTTTCAGCACACCGAAATAAATCTACAAAGCATTATTTTCTTATATACGAACGTGAGACAGGTCTTAAAGTAAAATAATACCGGATTTTTTTTGGGCAGATTGGCCGTTTAGTTGTACATATATCCTCACACCAGGTAATCACTAAAAGGGACTCTTAAAAGTCGTCACCCGTATCGCGCAAAAGTTTGTTTACATGTTTTACAACCTTTAAATGGGTAAAATATAATAACATACTTATTGAAAATGTGATCATGTGCTTAACAAATTAAAAAAATAAACTGCAAAATGAAGTTTTGAAATGATTACATGTCTTTCATTTTATTTAGAATGACAAACATTGACAACAAAATGAAATTTTCGGTTCTTATGTAGTTTTGGTGCCGCGCTGAAATATATCGTTATTATTTTGAAAACAATTCTTACGGAGTAGGTCAGGGGTTTTTCTAACCATCTTACATTTATTAGATATTAAAAAAATATATGTAAACACAGTACGGTTACCATCTGCCATCGTATGCACCCGGGAACAATGTCTCCTGTAAAATTAAACCACATTTTGGTGCTTATGCATTTTTGATATCACGCTATTTTTAGATATTTTTTTTGGTTAAATTAAACTTTCACGATATCTTTTTTCATTTTTACTATCCTTCCCATGTTACGAATGCCTTTCAAAATATTAACATTATTTCAGCACAGTAACAAAAAATATATAACTACCCCAAATTTTATTTTCATTACTAAAACTACAAATTGTTAGGTGAAAGTACAGTTTATTATGCATTTTTCGTATCGTGCTGAAATAATAACTTTTTTTATTTTTATATTGGCGAGAGAAGGGTGTTTTGTTACTATACTGTGCTTTCAGCTAACAATTTATTATTAAACAATAAGATAGCGTGAAATGATAAAAAAGGCAGATTTGCCGTTTAGTTTTATAAATAGCTTCCAACCCTGTTATCAAAAACACGAGTCGACACCGGTGTACATATATCGTAAACAGAAAGTTTGTTTATATTTACTTGATTATTGAAAATATAATCGTGTGATTAAAATTTAATTAAAATTAACAATGTTTTTTAACAAATAAAACAGAGAAATAATGAAAGATGTAGTTTTAAAATGATTAAATGTGTTTTATTTTTATAATTTAAAAATAAAAAACATTAAACAATATAAATAAAATGTTGGTTATGTTCTCGAAAAGAAATAATTAAGTTAAATAATGAATTATTGTGGAGACTCATATGCATCTGAGTACAATATAAAATGTAAAATCAAACCAAAATCTTATTTGTATTGTTCACTGTTTTAAATATATACATTATAAAATAAAATTTTACATTATAAAATGAAACACATTTAATCATTTTAAAACTTAATTTTTCATTTCTTTTTTATTTGTTAAACAACGTATTATTTGTATTGTTTAATGTTTTAAATGTTTAATTATAAAACAATAATAAATTATAAAATAAAACACATTTAATCCTTTTATTTGTTAAACAATGTGGCTAATCTAAAATAAATTATGCGTAAACAAACCTTTTGATATATTCCGGTGACGACCCAACGTGCCCCTTTTTTGATAACAGGGTTGTAGGCTATTTGTACAACTAAACGGTTAATCTGCCAAAAAATGTGACATTATACGTCAGTCGATTGTTGGGGTTTTGCTTTTTTTCACCATAAATTGTTAGATTAAAGCTTTCTTTTTTTTTTCTAGAAAACTTTTAACAGTGAAAATACACTTTTTTTTTTACAAGAAGTTGATTTTTATAAAAAAATATGAATGCTTTTCCTTCATTAAAGAAATTTTTAGGTGATATACAGATACGTTTTTACAAAGAAAACCGTTATTTTCTTTAGCCATTCTTACCATGGGGAGGGGATGGTGTTTGGTAACTATTCTGTGCGTTCAACTAACGATTTATTACAAAAACACACACACACACACACACACACACACACACACACACACACACACACACACACACACACACAAAACAACAAATCTTAACGTGGGGAGAACTGTGGTATTCATTCCAAAAGACATTTTTAATATGGCGTTCTTAATATGGGGATTTTGCCATTACACCAAATTGAGCCACAGCAACGCGTGGCAGGGTACAGCTATATATACACCAGAATTGTTATGAAGCATATTCTATGACATCACATATGACATACGAGGTGCCTTAAATAAGTTCCCAGACTTTTTTGTACAGGCGTTTAAAATTTGCCGCGGACGTTTGAAAATTCAGTATGTTATTGCAATTCTTATGAGATGGCCGACCAATTTTTATGATTTTAAGTTTAAATGAACAGCTAAAGTAGGAATTGGAATACACCCTACTAAAGCCTGACTATGACAGCTAGTGAATTTTAAAAATGCAATCTGGACGTGATGACACTTTAGAAGAACGATATGCAAAAAAATTCTGTTTTAAACTTTAAAGATGCCACATAAACGTATGGAATACTTTAAACTGCTTTTGGACCATCTTGCATGAATAGAGCATCGGTCTTTGAGTTGCATAAGAGATTCAAGGAAGGCAGAGAGTCTGTGGAGGATGATAATAGGTGTGGGAGGAGTAAGGAAGTCAGAATACCAGAGTTAATTGGCCAAATAAACAACTTCATGAATAAGGACCTTTGTGTGTCTGTAGAGACAATAACTGCACAGTTTGATGTCAGTGTCGGAATTAATTATCCGCAAGGAACTGAAGATGCAAGAGATTTTCGCTAATGCATCAGTCCATAACTCCATCCTTGTCACAGACAGTTTGATCAAGATGGCCACCAAGACAGTATCTCACCCTCCCTAAAGTATATACCTTGCTCTCTGTGACTTTCGCTAAACCTTAGAAGCTGTCGTTGACAATTTAAGAGATGAAATAGGCTATGAATAGTCATTAACACACTCATACAATAGAATTATCACGGGGCATTCAAGAAGTTGCTAAAACGGTAGAACCAGATGAGAGTACGTCGAAGAAAACTACTTTCATGTGTGTAATATCAATAAAAGTGCGCACACGAAAATAGTCTGGAAACTTATTTAAGACACCTCGTGTATTGTGAGCGAACAAAGAAACAGACAAGAGAGCGACGTTACTTATTCTCAATAAGCAGTAAGGTATTAATCCGCTCAAAATAGTACTGCAGGCAAAATGAACAAAGAAATAACAACTATATTTTATATATAAACTTCATCAATCGCTTTATTGCAGTAAAGTATCAATATTCCACTAAATATACGTCACAACAAAATTAAAATTATATCATAAAACGATTGCTTTAAGGTTAGTTATTTCCAAAAATGTTATTCAAATTCATGCGATATTCAACAAGTTAGGACATTTTATTCTTTATCGTGGAATTTCCACTATCCATCGCTTTATTGCAGGTCTTTTAATATGTTGTTTTAGGGCAAAAATACAATGTCTTATCATGCGAACTTTATTTTTTATTATTTTTTCTGTCAAAGAATAATGAGGAAAAGCACATTCTAGATGCAAAGCCACAAATGAATTAATTATTTATCGACATATCCACCATTTTTTTAAATAACTTAAAAAAACCTTTGTTCCCCGGGGAAGTTAATCGTCTGATCTCAAAAAGGAATTATGGCTCTAGCAATATCAACTATGTTCTCCACAAGCAATATCAACTAGGCATCTTTTGAAGTAAATTGCTCTCCTCCTTCATAAATTCCTCTTTTTAATATTGACGATGCTTTTCAAAAATCTTACAACTTTCTCTGATGGCTTTTCTCCACAGTGATCGATCTTTCGCTTGGGTTTCCAAGTTATGTACATTCATCTAAAGTATTTTCAAGTTGTTTTTCAAAGAATTCTTAAACCTTTTTCTTAGTTTATGTTGTTGTCTTTTACCTCTATTTGTCTTGCCATAAAACAGTTGTTTAGGAAGTCTTTTGTCTTCAATCCTAACCAAGTGTCTAATCCAGCGCATCTTATTTTAAATGATTTTCATTTCAATACTAATACTATTTGATCTTTCATGTACTACATTGTCAGGCGTTAGAGTTCTCCGGTCAATATTACGTGTTCTCCGAATATAACTTTGGTGAAAACTTTCCAATAACTTGAGATGCTTTCTATATGTTGTCCAAGTCTCTGAGCCATATAGCAGCGTGAAGATAACGCATGTTTCGTAAAATCTTAGTTTTCCTTTTGATGTGATTCCCTGATCTGACCACAAACGTTTCTCCAGTTTGCCAAAATATTGGATATTCTGTGATTTATCTCAGCATCAATCGTACAGTCCTTACTCGGCGTACTACCCAAATATACAAAATTGTCCGTGACATTTAACTTCTTACCATCAACCAAGATGTTTGGTTCAACATATGGCATTACTATAGAAGAGGAATACATAACATATGTTTTCTTGAGGCTGATGGTAAGTTCAAAAGCCTCTGATAACTTGTCATCTGTTTGTTTACTTTTGAATGTGAAACAAGGTCTGCATCATCTGCATATAAAATTCAAGAACAAAATTCTGAAAAGTTTTCGACTTCGCGTTGAGACGTCTAAGGTTAAAAAGTTTACATGATGTACGAAACCAAAACTTCACTCCAATATCGCAATTGTTAAAAGCATGCACCAGCATCCCAGCGAAATAAATGGAAAATAATGTAGGAGTAAGGATATCACCTTCTTTACACAGTTTTCAAATGGAATTAGATCAGACAGAGATCCATTAAAGTTCACTCGGGTTTTCATATTATGTTGTAACTGCTGAAGCAACTCCACAAAACTGGTAGGACAGCCTAGTTTCCTAAGAATCTTCCAGAGTGCATTATGATTGATGGTATTAAAACTGGAAAAGAAATTGACAAGATATTCTAGTAAGAATAGATTAAATTTATAACTTAAAATATTGCAGCATTAATAATTTCTTTTTAAATTCAATTTATAACATTATATAATGAATTCTAAATGCTGCAATATTTTAAGTTAGAAATTTATTATATTTTTTATTAGAATATCTTGTCCTTTTCTTTTCCTGTTTAAACAACTAATCATTTACTTTTCCATGTTTAAGCTTAACCATATTACTTTTTATGCTCGCATTTTCTATTGTAATATATATATGTATGTGTGTGTGTGTGTGTGTGTGTCTCGAGAGACAATGGATATTCCCTGTGAAGATGACTTGGCAAATAATTTTAAAGAAAGGATTGCACAATATTCAAATACACTTCTGAATCAACACTTCTTGATTAGATACAGACACACACACACACACACACATACACGCACACGCGCGCGCACACACATATATATTTATGAGGAATGTAGTTGAGTATTAAACAACACTTGCTTCATAATTACATGTGCAGCTACTCTCACAGGAGATATCCGCTGTCTTCTGAGACTGAACGGAGGTGATGATATATATATATATATATATATATATATATATATATATATATATATATATATATATATGCATATACTAGCAAAAGTACCCGTCGTTGACTGGTTTCAAAAACAGCCTACAGAAAATCGACTCTGATTTATGAAAGTATGATAGGTTATGAAAAGGAAGGGTTGTAAATTTGGGTTGAATTTAGGGGTATCAAAACCAAAGCAAAATATGATGAAAGTAAAAAGAAAATAGATAAACTCCATAATTTATTATACCATACCTGTTCACACTGAAACACTTATCACAATATTCTGTGGATCTGTATTAAAAAACCTTGCTAAACTTTGTGACATATTTCCATTGTATGGAGGTCAGGTGCGAACGAACACCTCATAATTTTATTATACCATATTTCTTCAAACTGAAACATAATTATCAAAGTATACTTACACAGATAGATATGAAAAGTCTTTATTAAAGTGTGTGCCTATTTCCATTCTATGGATGCCAGGCGCTAACGAAGACCCCACAATTTTATTATACCATCCCTGTTTAAGTTAAAACATACTTATCAAAGTATTCTTATGTACATCTATATCAAAAATACTTGTAAACGTTTTTTTTTAATTTTGAATTTTTTTATTTCCATACTTTGTGGACCACGCGCGAACACAGACCCCACAATTTTAATGAACCACTGTTCTGCCATATCAAACATACCCATTCCTGTGTCTCGATACATCTTATATCATTATATGTAATCAGTTTTTTTAAAATAGTCAACCATATAGGAGCCTATTCGTGACCACACACACACACACACACACACACACACACACACACACACACACACACACACACACACACACACACACACATTCAGCTTTATATTATAGATATATAATGATTTTGTTGCTGTGGTTGCCTAAATTCAAAGAACATACTGTTACAAAATAGTTCTCAATAACAAGTAGAGCTGTATTATTGTAAATGTTACTCTATACCAACATCTTTGCATATATATGTACATACATAGTTCAGCTGTGATTTCTACCGTAATCAATCGTCATCAGACTGCTAATCACAGTAACTGTTATAAAATGTAAATTTAATGTTTTGCCAGAATAAGATTTTTCTTCCTCTTTTGTCTCACTCCCATTTATAATATTAAAAATGAAAACAAAGCACTCTACATTCACAGTTTAAACCACTTGAGACTAATGGTCTGACTTAAACATGTATGCACATATGTAGCCAATAATGTATTAATTTATATATTTTTGTGCATAATGGAATGTAAACATCACTAAACCTATGCGGATTTAGCCCGCTACCTTCAGATGTATATCCCCGTTAAAGAAGATGACAACGTTAGGATTTTGCAACTCTTGCAGGGAGGTGTCAACGTCTTCCTCCATACAGCGCCTGGAATTCTGGAATTGGTCACTCATCTGATACTGAACAGGCTCAAAGTTGCTTACCTTCGGTGATCTAATGAAAACTGGTGTGTCAACGTGATTATACCGTAAATGCATGAGGTTCATTTTAAAATTTATTAACCGATTACTATATTTGTACATCTGCTAGGGTGTAAGGTGGGTTTTGTATAGTTTAATTTAGTTTTATGCAAGAGAACATAGTTCTGAATATTATAACGCTGACAGTCGTAACAGATCGGCGTACAAATATTAACCGTAGCAATAATAGCAATAATAGTAATAATAGTAATAATAGTAATAATAGAAATAATTATAGTAACAATTATAGCTTATTTGATTTATTTTATTACTGTGTTAATTTATGCGTGTATAGGTGCGTAAATAATTACTACGTGTGTATATGCGTAAAAGACCGCGTGCATGTTTGCATATGCATAAATGCCTATCAGTATCCGGCAAAAATCTGCTATTATTATTCTAGCAAATAAATTAATTCATTTCGGCTTTCATCTTTACAAACCGATTGTGGCGGACTCGTACATTAACAAAAATAGCCGCCTCTAAAGAGCACCGTGTCTGCCGAACACGTTAATGAATTATTTTATCATGAAATGAAAAGCAAAGTTTTATTAGTGAACGAAACTATTAGACTATTTCTATCTAAAAGGTTTACGATTACAAGATTTTGTGGGAGGGCAGTTGGTGCTTCATTTTGGACTGAGCATGTATGACAATTCTCAAGTTCGACACAAGGCGTATGAAGAAGATCCAGTGAAAACAAAATGGCCGAAATGTTTGTATTTATAAAAATAACGAATGGTATAAATACTTTATTATCATTATTATGCTTGTTAACTTTATTATCATTATTATTCATGTTAACTTTATTATCATTAATATGCTTGTTAACTTTATTATCATTATTATGCTTGTTAACTTTATTATCATTATTATGCTTGTTAACTTTATTATCATTATTATGCTTGTTAACTTTATTATCATTATTATGCTTGTTAACTTCACAGCCACTAGTTAAATTTTCACTTAAGTGTGAGGTTTTACACGAAAGCTAGAGTATATTCAAAGGGTCAATAAGATGGAAAGCGCTAAGCAGAATCGACTTCTAGAGTACGGTGATGTTGAACTTGATTCCCAAGGAGTTCAACTGTTTCTCAATATCATCTGGAATTGAGCCACGTGAATCTATGATTGTCACGATGGAAGTTTTCCTCTTCCACAACTCAGCAATCTTCATTCTCGGTTTCTGATAATTCTGTGGTTTTCTCATTCTTCTTACCTGCTAATTTGATGTCGCTTGGGCAGGTCGCATCAATAATTTTGCATTCATTGGTATTTTTATTCACAGCAACAATATCTGGTTTCCTGTGAGTTATCTCTTGATCACACTAAATCATCGAATGATGTTGGAACCACTTGCCTCTCACTTGGATTCTAAATTTCTGGCACAAACTCGAATGCATATTTACTGTGACATCGTTTGTAATCTTTTGGAATATAGAACGCGTCTGCCTTCACTTCTATGACATGTTTTGTGCATTCACTTCGTTTTAATAAAAAATTCATTTGATCTTCACTTGGTGATATGCTGGTACGGCAAAATCTACAATTTCGCAGTTTTTTCTTTCTTCCTAATTATTATGATATTCGGTCTCTTTACTTTGATAAGTTTATCTGTTTGTACTTCCATGTTTAAAGGGATTTTGCGATTTGGGATTTCACGTAGGTCTTTTGAGCTGCGTTTTACTATTTGTCTGCTTGTTCAAAGTGCAGTCGTTTGTATAGTTCACAGTGTACTGATTTCTCTACGCAGTCGTGTCTGTTTTTGTATTTTTTTGCAACTAATTTTCTGTATTATGTGATTTACCGTATACATTCACAGTGTTTCTTGCAGTTTGTCTATTTTAGCTTTAGTAAAGTTACTTCTAATTGGATTGTTCTGTGCAACTGTCAGTAGCGATTTCATTTCTTTGTCCTTTTCTAATCCATGTTCAGGTGTTTTGGTCATCCCCCTCTTGTATTATTCTAATAAATCGCCTTTCTTCATTGGGTTTTGTTTTCGGTTTGATTGCTTTCTTTATTGTCCATTTCGCCGGTATAACTGACCAAGAATTTTGTAGCTATTGGGAAATCTTCTTCTTCTTCTTCTTCTTCTTCTTCTTCTTCTTCTTCTTCTTCTTCTTCTTCTTCTTCTTTATAAACGGCATTTGCGAATGTTATCGAAAGAGGTGGAGAGTACTGGAAACCTGGAGAGACTTGTTCTCACTCAGCTTCCAAGGAACACTACAGGTTGTCTTCAAGGAGAGATCCTTGATGAAAGCTCTCCGTGAGTCAATAATAACAATAGGCTGATGCACACGTTCCGTAAAAAAATGATAATGAAATTATGCTTCGCCAGGTGTTTGCACTTCTCTCTCTCTCTCTCTCTCTCTCTCTCTATATATATATATATATATATATATATATATATATATATATAAAAGTGAACGTGTCTGTGTGTACATTTCCCTACTCAGTAACTCTGCCAATTTTTACTCTACAAACTCGAAATTTGATATACAGGGTACTGAGATTTGGGAAAATCTTTGTGATCGCTTTTCGGCCAAGAATTTAGCTGTTAAGGGGTCAAAGTTCAACGATTTGACCTTTGAGAACTCTACCAAACTCCTCCGACAATTTTGGAATTTTGGTTATAAACACTTGAAATTTTATATATAGGTTCCTTGGACATGGATCTAACTTAATAACTTGATTCGAGCCCAAAACAATACATGTTAAAGGGTCATAATAGGGGTCAAACTTAAAAAAAATTGACCTCTGAGGTCTCTACCAAATTAGTCAGACAATTTCTGGTCTAAACATTTGAAATTTTACATAAAGGGTATTTAGAGATAGGGCAAGCTTTTCAATCGGTTTGAGTCGAAAATTTGAGCTACTAAGGGGTCAAAGTTCAAAAGATTTGACCTTTGCGGTATCCAACAGACTACTTAGCAAATTTTGTGTCTAAACATTTGAAACTTATATACCGGGTATTCAGACATGCGGCAAGCATTTTAACATGCTTTGGGGCAAGGATTTTGGCTGCCAAAAGGTTAAAGTTTAAAGAGTTGACCATTGCAGATTTTACTAAACTCCTCTGCCAATTTTGGGTCTAAAGATATGAAATTTTAAATGTAGGTAACTCAGACATGGGCCAAACATTTTATTTTTATTTGAAACCAAAGCAATAAATGTTAAGGGGTCAAAATTTGGGTCAAAGTTTTAAAAAATTACCTCTGCCGTCTCTACGAAATTACTCAGACAATTTTTAGTCTAAACATTTGAAATTTTATATAAAGGGTATTCAGAGATAGGGTAAAAGTTCCAAATATTTAATCTTTGTGGTGTCCAGTAAACTACTCAACCAGTTTTGGGTCTAAACATTTAAAATTTTATATAACGGGTATTCAGACATGCGGCAAGCATTTAAATATAGTTTTGGGGAAAGATTTGGCTGCCAAAGGTCAAAGTTGAAAGAGTTGACCGTTGCAAATTCTACCAAACTCCTCCGCCAATTTTGGGCCTAAGGACTTGAAATTTTAAATATAGGTAACTTGGACATGTGTAAAACATTTAGTTTTGATTTGAAACAAAAACAATAATATTAAGGGGTAAAAATTGGGGTCAAAGTTTAAAACATTTACCTCTGCAGTCTCTACGAAATTACTCAGACAAATTTTGGTCTAAACATTTGAAACATAAAAGTATATTCACACATAGGGCAAATGATGAACAGTACAAAGGGCTCGAGCAAAGCCGGGAAGAAATGCAAGTAGTAAATAAGGTTGGATTTGAAAGTAATAGTAAATTAATAGGAAATAATTTTGGGTTTGAGATTAATAGTGAATAAAGAGTAATTATAAGTAAATAAGTTTGGTGTTAAGAAAAAAATTAATAGTGTATTAGAAATAAAGAAGTTTGGAGTTAAGAAAAAAATAAATTTATAGCAAAAATTTTGTGTTTGAGATTAATAGTGAATTAATAGTAAATACTTTTGGCGTTGAGAAAATAGTAAATAAATAGCAAATAATATTGGGTTTGAAATTAATAGTGAATTAATAGTAAATAAGTTTGGATTTGAGAACAATAGTAAATTAATAGCAAATAATTTTGGGTTTGAGATTAATAGTGAATTAATCTATCTATCTATAAAAGTGAAAAGGTCTGTCTGTGTCTGTGTATATTTTTTCTACCAAATAACTCAATTTTCTATCTAGAGATTTGGTAAAATCTTTTTAATTGGTTTTCGGCCAGAAATTTGGCTGTAAAGGGGTCAAAGTTCAACAATTTAATATTTGAAAACTCTACTAAACACCTCCGACAATTTTGTGTCTAAACACTTGAAATTTTAGATGTAGGTTACTTGGACGTGGGTCAAACTTTTTAATTTCATTTAAGCCTCCTCCCTCCAAAATAAATGTTAAGGGGTCAAAATTTGGGTCAAAGTTAAAAAAAATTGATCTCTGCGGTCTCTACCAAATTACTCAGCCAATTTCTGGTCTAAACGTTAGAAATTTTACATAAAGTGTATTCAGAGATAGGGCAAGCTTTTTTATCAGTTTAGGACGAAAATTTGAGCTGCCAAGAGGTCAAAGTTCAAAAGATTTGACCTTTTCGGTGTCTAGCAAATACTCAGCCAATTTTGTGTCTAAACATTTGAAATTTATACATAACAAGTATTCAGACTTTCGGCAAGCATTTTAATCAGTTTTGAGGCGAAAATTTTGCTGCCAAAGGTAAAAATTGAAAGAGTTTACCTTTGTAGATTCTACCAAATTCCTCTGCAATTTGGGATCTAAAGGCTTGAAACTTAAAATATAGGTAACTTGGATATGTGTAAAACTTTATGTCTTGATTTGAGACCATAATAATAAATGTTAAGGGGTTAAAATATGGGTCAAATCTAGAAAAAAATTAACTTCTGCGGTCTCTACGAAATTACTCAGACAAATTTTGGCCTAAATATTTGAAATCTTCCATAAAGTGTATTAACACGTAGAGCAAGTTAGGAACAGTATATAGGGCCCGAGCAAAGCCAGGCAGAAATGCAAGTAGCAAATAAGCTTTGTGTTGAGGGTAATAGAAAATGATGTTGGGTTTGAAATTAATAATGAATTAAAAGTAAATAAGTTTGGAGTTAAGAACAATAATAAATAAGTTGCAAATAATTTTGGGTTTGAGATTAGTTGGGGATTAATATTAAATAAGCTTTGTCGTTGAGAACAATTGTAAATTAGTAGCAAATAATTTTGTGTTTGAGATTAATAGTGAATTAATAGTAAATAGGTTTTAAGTTTAGAGTGATAGTAACTTAATAGCAAATAATTTTGGGTTTGAGATTAATACTACTCTGTCAATTTTTAGTGTACAGACTCGAGATTTAACAAAAGGGTAATTAAGATTTGAGAAAATCTTTTTAATCTGGTTTTGTGCCAGAAACTTTGTTGTTAAGGGGCCAAAGTTCAACGATTTGAGCTTTGAAAACTTTACCAAACTCCTTCGCCAATTTTTGGTCCAAACACTAGAAATTATAAATGTAGGTTACCTGTACATGAGTACAAAATTCTTAATATGTATATACATATGCATACAAAGTTATTAAGAGTACATAGGGCCAGGGAAAAGTAGGGCTGACTGCTAGTATATATATATATATATATATATATATATATATATATATATATATAAGCCATGTTAAAAAAAACTTTAAAAATAATATAAAAGATAAAATGAAATAATAATAAACTATAAATTGGCATAGAAAGTAGAAAGGACACTACTTTTAGTAGTATTCGCTTATCTATTTTACTATTTTTTGTCATCTATACTGTAAACTACTTCTTGGAGAACCTACATACACACACACACATACACACACACACACACACACATATATATATATATATATATATATATATATATATAGATATATATATATATGTCCGTCTGTGTATCGTTCTGCTTTCTATACGATTTATGCGTTAAAATAGGGATGTCATCATCATCATATCTTATCGCAATAGAAATTAACCCATCGCATGGCGGTGCTGTTTGCCTACTTAAGGTAAATAGGGATGTGTATATTGTTGTATATAAATAAATATACATTGCTATTTATTATGTAGAGAATAATCTGCGTTGTTATTCATATTATCTGCATGCATCGTTCCAGTCGTTGTATCCTTCGGCTTTTATTTTAGATACCATTGATTGTAGTTAGTAACTATTTTCACTTACTCTTTTATTAAATCCACATGGTTTGCGTAGACAATTCTATTTTCAATGTATGACGACATTAATTATATAAAAAACATCAATGAGCCTCTCCATAGGGGATTGAACTTGTAAGCTCATAGCAGAATTAATTTTAGAATATCTTTCAACCAACACGTTTATCTATAATGCGATACAGCATATTGAACGCATCATGGAACGAAAACTTTCTTCTATGCTAGCCGACAAAATAAAGGTTTCAGTTCAAAATATTTACAAATGTTCCTACAGAAGACCGGGGAGTTTATCTGCTGAAACATTCTGATGTTAACAATATGGATCTATCAGCAGATTGGTAATCTCCTAAAAAATACGGCCCTGTTGGTGGGGCATTAGAATACGCCGACTGCCTCCCTGCAGAGGGTAAAAGTCCCTCAATGGGGGTCCTGGATATGACCTTAAACTATATCCAATGGTGAGGCCCCAGCTTGTAGGCTTTGGGGAGTGTGGAGCCATCCCTTAATTACCATTGCTCCCAGGTCCACTCGGAGCCGGAGTGGTAGTTCTTGTTAGGGTCCCAACTATGGGTTAAATAGAAACCGACGTGAAAACAACAGATATATTCTATTAAAAAACATTTTCTTCAAAATCGTTGGAGTCGGCATTAAATAATCCGAAAAGGGTTGATATGCCGTAAAACAAAAACAACCAACCAACCTAAAAAATACACTTAAGGAATCATTGATAAAATTCACAATCATTTCTATAATCCAAATTTGGTACAAATACACTTCAATCTATGCCTGACTTGTTTAACAAGTTTCAGTCATGAATGTTAAACTGTTTTGGTTTTATTGCCGTTCAATGATATGTTTCAAAAGTGTGTTGCTGTGGTGGAACCACAAACGGATCTTATTTTGACTGAGATGGTTCTATCAATTCAGGAATGGTTTGGGCATTATCTTGAGATAGTTCCAGAGATAAACGTTCGAGAGAATAAGATAGAGAGAGTGTGAAACTCATTTAGAATCATATCTCTTACTGATGAAACGATCAACAAAGTGCCCCTGCTTATTGGATGGCAATTAAATAAATTCCCAACTTAAACATGGTGGACGAGTTAGGCACAGAATAAAGTTTATTTTTACGAAACATGGTTGGATTGCAGAAATGATTTGTAAATTGGATTAGCTGTTCCGTAGGTGATACTTTTCGATGTCGATATATAAAAAAAATTTCGTCTCGATATCAAATTCCTTTCCACAGAATCGACTAGTATTTACACGAATGTAACATTATATTTAAAATGTGTTTCAGCTTTCTTTTTTTTGTGCTATAATATAACTTTATTTCACGCACACTTTTTACGATATTAGAACGTCAGAAATTTATTGTCTATTTGAAAATTATTACTGTTGTTTTTGGAAGATTGAAAATTATTACTGTTGTTTTTGGAAGATCACAAAATAAACATAAAATTTTATATTTGCCTTAAGACAATAATTCGAGCCATACATTACTTTCCATCGGTCACACATTACTAAATACATGTAATGAACGCACATGAAATTTAGATCATTTGTGCACTCGCTTGTATGCCGGCGAATCTATGGGTATGTGCGTGATGGTGTGCATAAACGGGTATCTGTGAAGTGCATATTCGTGTGTGCGTATACATATACATATGCATACATACATACATATATATATATATATGTATATATATATATGCATATATATTAATTTTCTTATAATGTGGTTCTAGTTGAGGATGGGAAATCCTACCGGATGCCAGACATTCATCTACTATTTCCTACAATCCAACCGAGAAATCTTTTCAAAATTCTAACCGTTACTTTGTGTGCAGTTGTTTATACATGAAATATCCCCAGAAAAAAATCGAATAAACCTAGAACCCCATCTTCCAACGTAGACCCCTACTACCAGGTCTCCTTCTCCAACATCAGGGGTCTACGTTCCAACCTTCCAGAGGTTGAAACCCAATTTACAGGAGACGAAACCGGACATATTTTTCTAAGCGAAACTGGAATAGGGCCGACCACTTCCCTAGATGAGTTCATAATTAACGGATACTCTAACTTAACAGCTAAATCTGACCCCCAAGATCGCCATGGGCATGGAATATGTGCCTGCATTAAAGATGGCTTCCCGTGTGGCAGGCATATCTCTAGAGAAGATCCTAATTTGTCCTATATGTGCTTCCGGGTTGCACTTGCTTACACCACTGCATTTATATTTGCCCTCTATCGGCCCCATAACGGCGGAATTACCATCTTTAAGAGTATATCTGAGAAAATAGACCACATCCTGTCTGCACATCCCTCGGCTAACATTCACATTTGTGGTGACTTCAACGTCCATAAACTAGAATGATTTCCAGCTACGGTATAACTGGAAACGTTCTCTCAATCATTAAATCATTTCTCTCCGATAGGCTCATAAGAGTAGTGGTCGATGGACAAAAATCAGAGGCCTGAAGTATTAATGCTGAAGTCCCTCAAGGGTCAATCCTGGGCCCAACTCTGTTCCTGATCTAGATCAATGATCTCCCTAAACACATACTTAAATCATTCGTTGACATCTATGCTGATGACACGACCATCTACGGCAACACATCAAAGGCTGTAAATGACAAAGTTCTCTCTGATTCTCTCTCCTCTGATCTCGAACGCGTGGTTCAGTGGGGGAAGACATGGCTGGTTACCTTTAATGCATCTAAAACCAAACTCCCATCTTTACATCATCAATGCTCTGATCCCCATCTTGTATCAATTGAAATGGATGGCTCTCGTCTAGGAGAAGCCCCATGTTTTGCTAAGCTTCTGGGCTTGTCCTTTACTCCTGATCTGAAATGGAACGCGTACATCAAGTCTGTTGTCAAGGTAGCTGGAAAGATGGTGGGATCCTTCTACCGCTCCAGAAGATATTTCACTACTGATGCAATTCTCTATCTATATAAGTGCGTCCAAGGATGGAATACTGCTGCCATATCTGGGCAGGAGCTGCTAAAAACAGCCTATCCTGCTTTGACAGAGTACAAAATAGACTTTGTGTCTTAGTGGGGGATGCCTTTTTCTCTTCCTTGCAACCTCTCTCCCACAGAAGAGACGTTTCGAGCCGAATCCTTGTTTTATCGTTATTTCCATGGCAGGTGCTCGTCTGAACTCCAATCGCTGCCCCCCTCGCCAATCTTTCACGAAAAACACTCGTCTAGCTGAATCCACTGTGAAAAATTTTCCCCACTCTTTATCTGTGCCTAAATCAAAACGTAGATTCCATGAACAAAGCTTCTTTCTTAGAACTGCACGCCTGTGGAACTCTGTTCCGTCTGCCTGCATCCCACCTGACTACAATCTGGATGTCTTCAAGTCCAACGTAAACAAATTCCTGATGAACCGCCCCCTTAAGTGAACACTTCATTAAATCTCCACACTAACGTACTGTACTTGCAATAACCCTTATCTCTGAGTGGCTTCCGGGCCTTGATAAGTGGTGACCACCGTGTAAAAAAAAAATCTGTTTTACTCGATTCACCGGGTATATTTGCCAGGTAGTTTTTATAAATTCTGTTTCATGAGTTCAGTTACTCCTATAATTACTGGAATGATGGAAATCTTCCTAAGATTCCAGTTTCTTTTAATGAAGAATATAAAACCTTTGTATTTTGTCACCCAGCTCTGTTTAACTTATTATCATTGTGGACACTGACTTCTACTAAGGTTGCTTCTTTTCCTTCTTGTCCCATATCAATATGTCATGTTTATTAGCTCCGTTTTCTAGGTACGTAGCTCTAAGAATTGCATAGTCATAATAGATGATATATGATTTATTTCCAACTGTTATTTCTAGATTATGTTCTCAAGACAGATTCAATATTCAACTTGTGACAAATAGATCAGTGGAAATATTTACACACTCCATTGTGTCACATTGTGTCACGTAGTAGCCGTCTCTTTAGCAGAACCTTACAAGTAGATGTGACGTGGCTCACACTCTTTAGATCTGTGTGGCAGAACCTGCACTGCTCATCTTATTAAAAATATTAATTATCAAGCCTTGATCTAAGGTAGCCATTATGATCTCCTGATCATAATGAAGCGATGGTCTTTTTAGCCAGTCTGTAGAATCTTCTTTATCTAAATACTCGTGAATAAATTAATCCAGAAAATACTTGACACGCTGTAAGTTGACCCATTCTTCTAATTTATTGCGACAGAAGGTCTTATAGTATTTTTGGCCATTCTTTTTAACTATTTTCGTAGCAGACTTGTGTCTCTATCTCATTTACAAGTCAGTCTTGTCCGAAATGTTTAGCCAGTTTCGTGATGGAATTTGTTATGCAGGTTCTTGTTTCATGATGTTGATGTACAATCGCGGAGTTTGGATTCTAGAAACTCATCAGACATTTCTCGGTGTTCAAGATTGTTGCATAATGGTGATGGTCAATCTCCTAATCCACTGAACGAAAGATACAGTCTAGGAAGACACTAGTTTCTGCATATTATTCAGTATATTCGTGTCTGTTTATGTCCTTTTGTGGCTAGTCAACAATGTCGAATATATATGTTATCAAAGGCATTGTTAGTTAGTTAATGGCAGTTACCTTGTCTTTTTATACTGTTTTACATTTTTTTTACTCTGCGTATATATTCACTGGTAGGTTTTTCTCTCATCTTGGCATGTTCTTCTTGCTCCTCTAGATGCTTGATGTAATTATCTTCATCACGCTGTGTGTTCCGTTTGAACCCTCTTCAGAGCTCTAGTTAACGACTTGGAATATTTGTTTAGGCCAAACTTCATCCCAATATCTTTAAAGAAAGCATGGACAGCCTATAATAGATGACTTACGTTAGCGTCTGAGTTGGCATACATCCATGAAAATCACTTTGCCTCTTTTGATCGGGATTTGCTGTCGGCGCTCGCTGAGGTTGCTGACACTCCGGTTTTAATGAGTAGTTTATTTAGCCAACCTACTGCCAGACAGACGAATAAAGGAAAAAAAAAAGCTACCCACTTGGATGTTAAAGTCAAGGATTGTTATTGTTTCATTAGTGTGGTTTTATGCCATAGTTGTTTGCCACATCTTTATATGTACAGCCGTGATCTAAAACAATTACTGGATAAATCTTACATAAATCAAAGCATCACAGTAGTCACGATGAGTACACTATCAGATGCCATACTTAGGTCCTTGTGCTCTTTCTACAGTAATCAAGGATGGCGTTGTTAATCAACAACTTGTCTTTGGTGCCTAAACAATTCCTGTTCTTTTTCAAGATATGCTCCGAAGGAGAGGTATTCATTGATGCCGTCTGCAAGGAGGCTATTGCTGAGCAATGATACATACAAACATACAAAAAAGGTCGTAATGAGACGGCAGATGGGTCTGTATTTAATAGGGCGTTATGTTTCCTTTGTCTTTGGTATGAAGACTGTATAACATTTTCACTCCTATGCTGGTGTGGCTTCAATATGCTACTGAAGTAACTTCTATAATGATTATTAAGTACTGTCAGTTGCTTGAGTCATAAATAAAGTTTGCTATGCCAGACGTTTTGTAAATCTGGAATACATTCAGCTTTTTTTTGTTATTTAAGCAGTTATCTCTGGCTCTGATATTTCTAGCTTGTTTTCGTTACTTTTAGCCACATTCAAGGTTCATTTGACCTCTTGATTGTGTTCCAACTTTTGCCTTCCTTGTGGATTTTCTACTATAATTGCGTCTCCTATTACATTTCGGAATTTCCTTTAAACCGTTTATTTTCGGATTTCGCCCTGTTATTATTTTCTTTTGTTATTCTTTTGGAAAGTGCTGGCATCCAGCTGTTGAGTTCTTCCTCATGATCTTCAGCTTCCCTACCTTTCTCCAATATTTTACACTGAGATTGTAAATGGTGTTCTTCGTTCGTCCCCGCACTACGGAGACGACAAGGAATTGTTTAATTATGATAAAAATTTCTTTCTGCGATATATCAGTTGATTTTAGAGTTTTCGTTTTCAATGTGGTTTCTTGTTTTGAGCTCCGGACTACTATTGCTTTTGAAATTGAGAAACTGTTTTTCTAAAAGTGTAGAGTCCTGCAGCATAAGAAATACGGCTGAACTCCATGATGGATGCGTGATATAGGACAAGTCTCTTTTTATTGTTTCCTTGGTAGCTCTCATAGTTTTGAATTTTGGCAGCTGAGGTCTTTCTTACAACCCCATCCTCTGGACCCGCTCAATCGTCATACATAGCTTTTCTTCAATCTATTGATGTGCAGATGTGGTTCCGACAATTCCTGAGGTAGTGATGGTGGTCCAGGTGTTCGCAATAGTCTAGTGGCTGACAGTGGCGAGAAAGAACCCAGATCCAGTGAGGGATTTTTTGGGTTTTTTACATTGTTAGCTGTTGATGAGATACTTATAGTGGAGTCATTCACTTAAGGAGATCTTAGTGGTAAAGTGAATCCATGTTAAGATATAGGCACAGATAGTCCAGATGAATCCACAGCTGAATAGTGTTGTTGTTCTGGCCCTGCTTCTGAGGTGGTGCATTAGTCAATAATTGGAATTGTGATATATATATATATATATATATATATATATATATGTGTGTGTGTGTGTGTGTGTATGTTATCATTTATACTGCATACATTCCGTTTTGTTACCTTCGCTATACACACATATATTAATTATGTTACATGTTTGTGCGTGTGTACATATGTAATCGTACGTGCGTGTGTATGTGTTGTTCATCGAGTGTGTGTAGATATAGGTACAGGTGTATGAACATGTGGGTGTGTATGTTGGTATATTTGGGTATCTATGTACGTGTGTGTATATTTGTTTGTGCCGATGTATGTGTGTTTGCTGTTTGCATTACTATGTGTCTAGCGATTACACTACGTATTTATCTTGCTTATACACATGCATGCATGTACGTGGTAAAAGGAATAACGAGGGTGAGCCTGTTTGTGAGATAGATAGATAGAGAAGTGTGCCGTCGCTCTGAAATAGTTTTGATGGGATGTGCATATCAGACGGCATTTCGTAAATTTATGCGCATATATTCATGAATGCCCACAAATAATGACGGCTGCCCTTTATGATTATTTTACGTCAGATAAACATCTGCTCAATGGAAAACGCGGCTCGCTAGGCGGAAGCGTAACACTTTTTGTTTTAGATGAAAAGAATTCGCCAATGGAATATTATTTTCGGCATGAAAACAAAGTGAAGAACACACATATCTTTTACCAACTGCAGTATAACACATAAGAGAACTTACATCAGAAATAATTCTGCATTCCGGGTTCGAGTACGGCTCGTTTTATGTTACCATTTACATGTTATGTCAGGAGTGTTTGCAACACTAACGTAGAAATTTGCTGATTTATATGCATGTTACGTTGGTTGATTTACCCTCTTCGAGAAAACCTGTATTAATAAACAAATAGCTGCCTGATTATGCATGTATACCTATATCTATATTTGACGCCTTGGATTTTAATATCGTTAAAAAAAAATGAATAGAAAAAACAAAAAAGTATTTTTTTGAAAAAGGGTGTTTCCCACCGAAATCTCAGCAAAATGATATTAATCATTCAATAAAAAATGTATATGATTTAGTTGGCTAAAATTTTCAACTTCACCTTAAATATAGTCATGTAACACAGCTCCTTCTATTACATTTGCACCAACCACGCAATCACATCGATTTCAAACTTTACAACAAACTTTAATAACATCTGGCATGTATTTTTCTGGTAGGCTTAATGGGTCGTAATGTCCGCTATATTTATTTTACTTTTATTTTATGCAAAGATTATGAAGAGAGAATAAAATATATTTTTGAAAATTAAGATGTTTCCGATTTCTGAGGAATATAAAACACCTTAATTAATTAAGAAATGTAAACAAGAACCATTAAGCATCAATTAATAATTTAAGAAAAGTAAAAAAAATCAGAAAAATCAATTAATGAATTAAGAAATGTAAACAAAAGCTATTAAATATTAATTAATAAACAAAGAAAGTTATATAAAAGCCACTAAACATCAATTAATCAACTGAGAAATATAAACAAAAGCCATTAAACATCAATAAATGTTATAGCCCTGTTAAGGGCTGCAAAGAAAAACAGAACGCAAAAAAAAATAGTATGTACTGCAAATCATATAACAGATGGGTTGTTCGTCGTAGCCGACGAACGACATAGGTTGGTCCACCGGATATCAACTGACAGCTTACGGCTTAGTCTTCCGGTATTTATTGAGATTGGAATAGTCTATTAGTAGGAAACAAAGGTTAGTACTGCCTTCATAACCCCCTCTAAATGGCGTTATCTGGACGATGTATCTGTATTTTTTCCTCTTTGAGTGGACCATAAACGCCTCGGTGATTTTCCATTTTCCTGCTCGAACGTTTGGGTTCTGGTGTGATTCATTGTTCGAGGCGAAATGTTTTCTTTTTTACCTTCAATAAAAACGTTTTATTGCCATTTTTCTATGTATTTACCACGAGAATGTAATGAAACAATTGATTACTACGCGGGTAGACTCCACCACAAGTAATTAAGGGCCAATAAACCTCACCTATGAATCTGTTTGTAATAATCCTTCAGACAAAGAGCTGATACTGTCCCAAGGGGTTTCAGTAGTGTTGTTACTCTGATAAACTGTCTATTTTGATGAGTAAAACGGTTTCGGCACTTCTTCCATATTGAGGAAAAATAATTTGAGTGCTGGAGGAAATGCCTTTCCTTCCTCACAATGAACATAAACCGCTCCATTTATGAAAATAAAAGAATTTGCTACAATTTTTGAATAGATGTTATGGATGTGCATTCACATAAAATTTCAGTTGTTCCTTTCAAAGTTTAGGAAATAGCAGCTGTTAACGTACCTCAAAGTTACTTTTGTCATCAGGTGTCCAATTTTTACGTTTTTCTTGCAAATGCCAGTTCTTTTTTTTTGTTGGCACGAGACAAGCTTTGCATCCTTTCAATCCTCCTTTAATAACCTTCTTCGAGCTGATATATTTTGATTTGCCTCCTCCCCAAGTCCAGCTGCTTTTTTGGAGGCATTTTCAATTAAATATACTATTATAACACTGGCAGAAGTCAAATATTTCCTTAAAAGTAAGAAACAACTTTTAGTATGATAATGAATCATTTTGAATACTGGAATGAATTTACTATGAAACTCAGCTAAAACCCTATAAAGAGGCTTTAAATCAAATAAAACTACAATTTACCGTTAAATATTTTACATTTGCTCTCAACTGTTCACTGAACAATTCTTAACATTTAAATGCGTAGGTTCAAACTATTATCTAAGTTTTTTTTATAGGTACTTCATAAATCGGACTATGGCTGCACATGTATATATGTCTGAATTTTCGTAAAAGGCTCCCATTCTCTTTTACCCCTTTTACAGTAAACTAAGTTTAAGAGTGAATCCTATAAATATGAGGGCCATCCTAAAAAGCCTCCATTTTTTCCAAACTGAAAAGGTTAAAAAACTATGAAGACGGGAGTGTTACAACCATTAAAACGAGCGACTTTTTCGCGCTTCAGAATTTATTTTTCCACATAGGCATCACCTTCTCAATGCACTTTTGCCAGTGATGAACTATGGCTACATGTGGGTGTCTGGAGCTGCATTATCATGCGAGGGCCGTTCCAAAAGTAAAGTCTCCATTTTTAACTAAAAAAATGTAGACTTACGAAGACGGGAATAGTACCATTAAAACGAGCGACGCTTTATGCTCCAGAATTTATATTTCTACACAGCACGATTCTCAATGCACTTTGGTCATGAATTCAATGATGCATTCTGCTTCTGACGCACACCCATGATAGGGAACGTTTTCTTAGACTCTTACACCGTCAATATCTGCAACAGAGAGATGAAGCATTCGACGTCATGAATGCATGAGTTCAGTTCTCGTGACAATGCAATTTACAATCCCCTCTGATCCATTCAGGCAGAATAAAAAATAGAAACATTACTTTTGGAACGCACATATTTAACACACATATATAGTCAACACTATGGAAGTCACTCAGTGTTGTATTCTCAGTGACTCATCATCAAATATAGTCCTGTACTATGAAAATCACATGCGTTCAAAGTAGTTACTTTGTCAATAGTCTTTACTCAGACTTTGTGTAATGTTTCAATCAAACTTTGGTATTTTTGCTGCCGGTTTGTAACCTGAGTTGGCCAGCATATATTCTTTGTTTTAGTTTCAAAAGTGTTGTCTTTATCCAAGGACTTCCCCTTCGTTGTACTGTGTCCAGCAGCCTAGCTGCCCATGAGCTAAAGTAAGTAGCTGAATATAAAAATAAAGAACACATTTTTTATGTTAAAAATTATATAATTATAAGCTAACACTGTGATTTTAGTATATAAGACTGCGAATCCTCGTTCGATATGCAGACCAGCTCGCGAGTAACTATTACATTCGTGAGAAAAACTGCCTAATGTCATCAGTCGGGTAATACGCCATCTCGTAAAATGCAAGTGTGAATTTTTAATCCATGTAGGGATTGACTTTTCTAGACATTTATAAATAAGGCCGACTAATAATTGTGCTACCTTATCATGATTTTACACTTCAAACTAGACAAGCACTAAACTAAAACAGGGGCCGGAAATAGATTGTTTTTTCAAGAGTAAACACCGATAATTATTTGTCTATAAAAAAATAAACCGTGCCTAAATGATATTTCATGTTTATGAAAGCACTAATATTACTGAAGGGTACTTAATCAGGTTTTAATAGGGAGATTTGCATTATCGCCAATAATAATAATAATAATAATAATAATAATAATAATAGATTTCCAATATATATATATATATATATATATATATATATATATATATATATATATATATATATATATATATATATATATATACTAGTCTACTCGTGACCCGTTAGGTCAGTATATTATATTAGCTATGGAATTTATGTATGAGCTTGACACTGGTGCCGTAAAGAAAATAGTTTTTTGTGACATAACAGAAACATTTTCATGAAAGTATATTAAAATGAAAAAAATATAGATAGATTTCTATGAGTCGTTCTGTTTATAATTGCTTATTTAAAAAAAAACTCTTACAGCCATTGAATTATAAGTGGTTTGCCATACTTATAGGTAAATGTGCACTGAACAGATACCATGATACTTAAAGTTAAATTCAAATTTTGATATGTCTTTTAATTTAAAAGCAACCCCCCCAAAAAAAACAATTTGGACACTGAAAACGTGCACCTTAAAACAATATGTTTTATTGTCGCGTTGATTATTTATTTGTAACGCAAATTAAAAAATACATATTTTCGGGGTTATTTATTTATGTTGGTAGTGTAGAAGAAAATGTATGAATGTTTTTAAGAAAGGTGTATGAAAATGGAGAATATTAAAAAAAAGGAAGGCGGTTGGTAAATCGCCGTTGTAAAATGCTCTTATGGTTGTCAACGGGTTAAAGTAGATTTCTTAGTAAGAAAATTCGCTAAAATAACTTAAACGTAATACGGAAATGAACGATCTGAAAAATGCAGAAAGTATTAACAGTTGTTTATTTGGATAATTTAAACGCAAAAAAACAACAAAACAATTGAGACGCTGAAAACTTACACAGTAAAACAATACGTTTTATTGTCGCGTTGATTATTTGTTTATGTACGCATGCACAACCAGAAGTCGTAAACCGGATGTTGCGCTACAACACCCGTTACAAGGTCATTTGAGTTATATATATATGAGTGTGCTTGTATACATATTAGTTTGAACGTCCATCGATACCTGTTGTTTCACCGAGACACTGAAATACTTTCAGATGAAATATTATTTGAAATATAAATGTGTTTACATACGTAATTGAACACCCTGTTCATTTTCACTATAAAAGAAGACATATACAGGGTCTTTTATAGTGATTAACACTTCATTAGAAAAGAGGAAGGCCATCTCTACAAGATTCCAATGCCTGGTTGTGAGTACGCAGGTGTCTCAGAAGGCCAGACTACTTTTTACAAATCTTGCTGCGCATATGGCATACAATGCTACTGGTTTCAGTTTGTGCTTAGCTATATTCAACCCACATTTGCCACTTATTTAGTTGTTTCTTACCATGTAGAAACATCTTGCAGGGTCTGTGCTAAAATATGAGCAATGCACCTACACGCATTTGTCTTCAGCTGATAAACACGAAGACGATCACGTGCTTTCCGAGACCGACTGCGACGTTTCCTACCTTCACAAAAAAGTAAATTTTATTTTTTTGAAATCATAAAACTTGTTCTAACTAATCTAATACATACCCGTATAATAATACATTCAAAGTAAATAAAGCTTTTTTAAACATCAAATAGCCATAGTGGCAAGGTTTTATTCTACAACTTTAAGCATTGACAGAACGCTAGACTCACTCGGTTATACTCTTGTTAAGATCTAAGATCTTGTAACTTTTGGTCGAATGCCTTACCACGAAACCAGATATTTCCAAAGAATTACTTGCTAAACATTGGGCGAATATAATTTTTTTATTTGAAATTAACACAAATTAGAAGTTAGTAAGGGGTCATCTTAATGTACATAGAAAAGGGATGAGCGAGAAACGTTGACAGTTCGCTTGAAAGCACACACGTGTGAACTTGTGGTTTCAGAGAGACCAAATATCATACAATTAAGCAGTGGTTGGAAACAGACGATCCCAGACGAATAAATCCCTTCCTGTTTTCAACGTTGTATCTTTTTGATCATTATTTTCGGAGTATGGACGAACTTGGTTGGATGTGGCGTCTCTTCGGTTGGTAAAATCACAGATAGGTAGGCTATGAACGATCATGCATTTTTAATTGATTACGACTTTTGAGACATTAGATCTCAACTAATATATATATATATATATATATATATATATATATATATATATATATACTGCGTGTCAAATAATTAACGAGATAACATTTTTCTACAAGTTACCGATAATTTCGTATCAAAAGCTTCGGAAACGTTGGCAATGCTGAGCTGCGCGTACTGTGAAATTTTCGTACTGTTCCGCGCAGTGTGAACAATCTGCCATCGTAATTGCTGAATCCACGGTATTTGATGTGTGTCAAATTATTAAAAAGGCAGTTTGTTTCGTCAATAAAATGGATCGTAAAGGTAGTTTGAGTTGTTCTGAAAAGAGTACTATAAGCTAGCAAAAGGTAAAACTACCTCTCGAAATATCGAAAATGATAGGAAGGTACCATAAAAAACTGTGAAAAACTTTGTCAAGGACCCTACAAAGGTACAATGATGGTAAATCAAGAGTTGTTTCACGCCATTCTTCACTCCAAATTAAACGTGAAGCTGTTAAGAACCCTGGGCAGACAAGTCGAGAAGTCTTTGACCAAGCCGGTTTGAATAATGTCTCAAAAAGTACTCGATGTCACCCTCAGAAGTAAATAACAAAGTCTATTAAGCCTGTGACAAAGCTCCCATTAAAGCAACATCACATACAAGACCGATTGAAATGGGCAGAGGACAACATGAAAACGGATTTTTTCCAAAGTTTTGTTTACGGATAAAGTGCGTATCACTCTTGATGGCCCAGATGGCTGAGCAAGGGATGGGTCCTAGATGGGCGACATCGTCATCAGTGTTTGAGGCGCCAACAAGGTCGTGGTGGGATTTTGCTGGGTTTATCGGAGGTACTTTAGTTAGCCCATGGAGAGTCCCAGTAGGCGTAAAAATGACGTCAAAAGCTTACATAGGTTCTCTGAAGGAGCACTTTGAACCATGGCTGAAGAAGCAAAGGTTGGCGTTCAGAAGAACCATTATTTTTATGCAGGATAATGCTCACTCGCATGCAGAAAACAAAAGCAAAGAGTATTTACAACAACTGGGGCTCTCTGGGCTACGGAAAATGGAGTGGCATGTGAATTCACCAGATTTGGACCCAAGTGAAAACCTTTGGAGTATCATGAAGCGATGCTTCTATGCAAGTGGACGCCAATTTAAGAGCAAAGATGAGTTGTAGGATGCTCTCCAAGATGTAATGCGAGGAATAACTGTTGACGAAATCACAAATTTGACTAATCTGTGGGCCAACATCTTTTCAAAGTAATTCATAAAAATGATGGGATATCCCCTACTAATTATGTCAACGTAGAAATTGCTATGTAGTTATTATGTTCTAAGCATTTTTCCTAGTTCATTAAATGTTTGAAAATTATTTCAATAACCAAGTTATGGGTATATTGTGTTTTTTTTTAACATCGTTAATAACTTAACACACTGAAATCAACAGATATTCCTATCTTCTGAAATAGTTTCGCTGATACTGCTTTAAATACTTTTATTTTCTGACTGGAGTAGCTGAGTAGTATTTGTAGCACTTTCGCAAAGTTTCATGAATTTTTATTCACGCGTTCCTTAAATAAAAACAATGTAAACTCGTTAATAATTTGATCCGCAGTATATATATATATATATATATATATATATATATATATATATATATATATATATATATATAACTACTTCATTTACTCACATAAAATTAATATACAAAAGTATATATTTATGCGTAAACTTTAAGTATTTACTTCAAAAGTGCTCAATACGTAGGTAGAGCTAGTTAGTAATTTATAAAATATATATGCGATTAAGCTACACTGAATATTCGGCGTTTCATCCACTATAGGATTCGTCAGGCTTATGCGCGAATTCTGTGGTTGTTTCTCGTTTTTATATATGTTGAGGATTTTAGTAAGCCAATCAGCTATATATATATATATATATATATATATATATATATATATATATATATATATACAACACTTTCTCTCTTGCCCCTATATATGTATATATATGATTGGCTCTCCCGTCGATTTCGATGTATGAGGTTCCGCCACAACAACTAAGTTGTTCGGAAATCCACACAGATTATTTGTATATAGTGGTGACAGCTTCGTGTAGAACTAACTGCTCTTTTTGCAATTACTGCTAATCCTTGTCGGCGCAGATGACTGCCACACGACAAAGAACACAGTACAACCCAGGTTTTTACATCAGAGTTATCTTCTCTTAGATGCATGTCTTAACTAAGGCTGGAGTGCATGGCTCCCATATATATATATATATATATATATATATATATATATATATATATATATATATCGCTCCCATATATGTACATATTATGATTCAATGGGAACAAACGTTTCAATGTGATCTGGCCGTAAGCAACGAATACACTTTCGAGTCAATAAATGCAACAAGCCAAACATTTACTCGCAATCTCTTCTATTTTCTGAGTGTAATTGAACAAGTTTCACTGTGTTTGCAAATTCAGCTCTTCTGACGCCACCCGACACTTAAAACTTTTTCTTTTCTTTGGCACATTTTTTCTTGTTGTTTTCCTTGAGTAGAAAAAGACCGTTTACAAAAACGCAAGCATCCGCTTAGAAGTGTCGTAATGGTCATTCAATAATACATTTACCCCTTCCTCGCCTCGAAATATGACGAGCGTTGAACACCTCAAAAAACGATGGTTTTACGAGACAAATACGCAGATTGTATTTCCGTTCAGTTTTTGCCGCGCTCGTTTATTTTCCAGTCGACAGTGTGACAAATAACAGCTTTATCGGTCGTTTACTTGGAATACAAAATCAGGCAAAGATCTTAATTTAATTCGGATTCTATTTGTTTCACCTCAAAGCAATTTGGGAGCCGTAAAATACAAACCAGTTAGACAACTCAGAGATGAGATTAGAAAAAGGGAGAAGGAAAGAGAGAGGGAGAGAGAGGGAGAGGGAGAGAGGGAGAGAGTGTGTGTGTGTGTGTGTTAGAGAGAGAGCGAGAGAGAGAGAGAGAGAGAGAGAGAGGGGATATAAAAAGCTACAGAAATATAGAAACATAAAGTAGGTTTTAAATAATAACTGATATTCCTTAGATGCGTCCATTCAATTTGCACGTCTTACAATGAAAATGCTTTTCGAACTTAAGCTTGACAGACTAACGAATTTTCTTTTTAAAAACTTAATCATACTAAAATAGAGTAGTGATATTGAAAACCTAAACGTGATAACGATTTCAAGTTGAGATGTGACAGACTAAGAAACATACTATTTCAAACTTCAGCTTGACAGACCAGAAAGTAATATCTTTTCAATTTAATCGTGGCAGACTGACGAAGTGGTATTTCAAACTGAAGCATGAAAATGTCCAAAATTCGATTCCACGCTTAAACATAACAAACCCCAAAAACACACGCTTAAAAACTTTAGCTTGGTTTATCAATGAATATTATATTCGAAACTTTAATTGTGACAAAATGAGAAAATGATATTTCAAGATTAAACGTGTTAACATAAAGATAATTCAATTTCATGTTCAAGCTAGACAGACAAACAGAATGCTATTGCAAACTTAAGTTTGACAAACTAAGCAACACCATCTTCAAATTGTGGCAAACTGAAAACGTGGTATTTCAAACTCAAGCATTACAGCCAAAAATAAAATGCAATTTAAAGCTTAAGCGTTGCAGACCCCATTCAAGAACTAATAGTTGAGCATCACAATTCAAAGATATTACCTTTAAAACTTGATTGTGACAAACTAACAACGTGGCATTTCAAGTTCAAACGTAATAATATTAGGTTGTTGTATAAGTTCCCGCCGTTTCATAAAACCTTTTTGTTCTAAAATATATGTTGATAATTGGGAAAGTGTAACAAATCATTCAAAAGCGCATATTCTGTTCTACAAGATAATCATCATCGTTTTTTACTCATATAATTTTTTCTCGTTTTTCAGAACCATCGAATAGATTGTCAAGTAGATAAAAAATCACTTATTCCACACCTCCTTCTTTTCGCCTTTAATCGAGGTCAGAAAGTGAGTGAAGTGGCCAAGGATATTTGTGTCGTATAAGGAGAAAACGATACAGCTGAGAGAACTGTTCGAGATTGGTTTACCAGATTCAAACACGGTAATTTTGTACTCAATGACGCTTCTCGTTCCGATTGAATAATCAAGATAGATGAAGACCAATTCAGAGTTCCTTTGAAGGAAAATGAGCATCAGACAATCAGAGAATTGGCTGAAAAGATGAAATGTTATTTTGTGGCGATTTCACACCACCCTCAGTCGGTGGGATTCACACAAAAACTTAGAGCTTGAGTCCCACACGAACTTTGTGTTGCTGTTAAAAAGTTTGATTCTCTTAAAAAAAAACAAAAAACAGCAGGAACTTCTGCAACAACTTAATTCAAAGAAAATTCAATTTAAAGCTTAAGTGATTACAAACGCACGCTTGACAGACCAAATAACATTTTCTTCCAAACTTAATTGTTATAGACTGACGAAGTTTCAATTTAAGTTTAAGCGTAATAGCCTAAAGAAAATGTGATGTAAAACTTAAACGTGACGACCCACAAAAATGCTATTTCAGACATAAGCTTGGCAGAGCAACAAACATTTTTTCTTGAAAACATTACAGAGTAATGAAATTTATATGTCAAGTTTAAACTGCATTGCACCAAAGAAAATACTATTTCAATGTTAAGAATGATAGACCGAGAGACGAAGTGCTCTGATTTTAAGATACGCCAATTTAATGTGTGCGTTTAAGGATGAACATTATATGTCAAACTTAAGCATGGCAGACCAACAAGCTGTCAGACAGAGGCACTTATATAGCTGCGGGTACGCGACAAAGAAAAAATAATTTGAAACGGAAATATTCTCAAGTGGAAAGATGAAAAGAAAATGTGAGATTGTTGGAAAGAGATGAACACAGTAATTAAAAGACAAACAAAATCGTCGAAAACCAATAAAGTTGGCAGAAAGAAGACCACAAAAACTGAATTAAGAAAAACAAAATAAAATAATCATATTTTCAAGACACGTCCATTCAATCAATGTGTTAAAAAACGGCAATATTATTTAAAAGTTATGCGTGAAAGACTGACGACTTTACGCATCAATTGACAGCCAGACAGAACCCCCTATAGAAATGCTTGGATTCATAAAAAATAGACCATTCATACTAAGTAAGGGGCTTATGGTTCGTCTTTTTAGATAAGGTTTAATCATTTGTATTATTTGAATTATTCGGACTATTGTTCTCATTTTGGATGTAATACAAAATTTAAGCTGATAAAATCTCTGATGTTCCTCAGGTGCATCAAGTCAAATTCGTGGATCGTTATGCTGAACTCGATGATCTGTAAGAATATTCACACGGAACTCGGACGTATCTTATTCTCGCGAAGTTGTTGTTTTTAAGTATAGAAATCATGAGTTTCACACTGGAACGTGTGTTTAAATAAGAAATGTTTCCTCAGTTTTTGAAATTTTGTAACTCTTAGAATCCAAAAAATATAAGTAAAATAGAAACATATTTATTTATTCATTCAAAGTCAAGTATGTTTTTACGTTATAAGGCATCATCAGAAATAAAGCCTTCTTTTTATTTGAAGAAGGCAATATGAAGGGACCAATTATCCTCCATGACGATGCTCGTCCGCATGTTGCTTAACTAATGCTGCAGAAGCTGAACTAATTGGGCTACGAGACTCTGCCTCATCTGCCATATTCACCGGACCTCTCGCCCACCGATTATCACTTTTTCAAGCATCTCGACAACTTCCTGCATGAAAAATTCTGAATTGAATCGGTCTTCAATGATTTCATCTCTTCCAAAACTCCGGATTTCTATGCTAATTTAATAAATAATTTGTTTCTCGTTGGCAAAAATGTGTCGATTCTAATGGTTCTTATTTCGATTAATGAAGTTCATCTCGAAAGTTATGATCTTTTGAAGTTGAACGTAAAAAAAAACGACATTATTTTTGCACCAGCCTAATATTTTTTCTCATTATAGCTTAAATTCAATATTTCGAATGCCTTGCGTTAGAGAAATACACCGGAAATATGGTCATTAATGTACAAGGTATTAAGATATTAGAATTTAACGGTTATATGTTTTCTGTGATTGGGAGGAGGGGGTCGGTTAAATGTTGTTTAAATATGTTTATAAAATAAATAACAGATTCTAAACATTTAAACAACATTACTCGTTTTCCCAGTTATTATTACTTTTTGTTTGTAATGAACTATTCCAATTTCATCTTACTTTCTATCTTCAACTATGTATACACAGAGAGAAGAAAGATAGAAATACAGATACTATACAAAACAAGAGTGGGAAATTTCAAACAATATATAACGAGAGAGGGCGGAATATATAAACATTAACTTAATAAGAGATAATTCACTTGATGTAAAAATAGAGAGTGGATAGATAGAACAATTAAAATGTTTTTTCAAACTTCAAACATAACTGAATGCTAAAAATGAGGAATAGTTTAACATATATTTTCTGAAATTAAAAGATATACCACACGTTTAATAAGCCATTTTTAATATATTAATACATATGTTTTGTAATTAGTTATTTGATCGAGTCGAGTGCGCATTAAAAAAAAGATTAATTATCTCTAGGACAACCATAATTGGTCTCCTTTACCGAGCATTCAAAGCTGGTGACATTTCTATAGTACCAATGTGACACGCATATGCATCGATTAAAAATTACAAATTAAAAATGAACTAAGATGAATATACAAAATATATAACGATTTTTTATGTCTATTAAATCTGCGCGTTTATTAATGTAAATGTCATCTTGTACTTAATGTGACAGACCAATGTTAATGTGACAGAATAATGTAAATGTGACAAATCAACGAAAATGCTATTTCAAACTTTATCATGACAGACCAACGTAAATGTTATTTAAATTCACAGAACGATAAAATTTTTTGAGATGAGGATTGGTGATTTTGGTCATTCGGACTACTGTTCTCATCTTAAGTGGTATTTTCGCAACGTATCGGCCTGCATAACTTCTGATTATCTTTAAGTGTATCTTATCGAATTCAAGAACCTTTCTGTTGAACTTGAGAATATACACCTAATTTCAAACTTTATTTAATCCACGAAGGTGGTATACTGTCATTTCGTCAGTGTAGAAGTTCTAAGTAATTCGCAATTGTATTCTGAGTATTGCCCACACTGAGAATTGAACTTTTAACCCCCAGAAGAGAGTCACTTAAAACTGAATTTTCACCAAAAACGTTATTCATTATGCCATCGGCTCCTGTTATCTAAAAATAGAATACTTTATTTTAATAAATTTACACAAACGAGAACGGTACACTGGCCGAAGAAAGTTCAAAGAAATAGAATCATAACAGTAGAGGTATCGAACTGTTCCTCACACATATACAACTTGCTATATAAATTGAACTAGTTATTCATACTCGACGTTCCAAATAATAATAAGTACCTATTTACGGATGAATACAAAATTTTAGATAGTTTTTATTTGAAAATAATTCTGACCTGGACTTTATTGTAAAGAATAAAATCAAATAACATTTTATTCAAAAATCCATAAGAAAAATTGATCATTATATCTCCAATATTTATTTTATGAGAAGCAAGTAATCGATGACAAAGAACGAAAAATTATATGACGTTATCTATATATCTATCAAATTGAGCGTGTCTGTGTATCTGTATGTGTGTCCGTGTACATTTCCCTACGCAATAACCCTCTCAATTTTAAGATTCGAAATTTGATATACAGAGTACTGAGATTTGAGAAAATCTTTGTAATCCGTTTTCGGCCAGGAATTTGGCTGTTAAGGGGTCAAAGTTCAACGATTAGACCTTTGAGAACTCTACCAAACTCCTCCGCCAATTTTGGGTCTAAACACTTGAAATTTTAGATATATGTTCCCTGGATATGGATCTAACTTAATAACATGATTTGAGCCCAAAACAATAAATTTTAAGTGTTCATAATAGGGGTCAAAGTTAAAAATATTGACCGCTTTTTCTTTTACTTTTTTTTTTTTTGCTCAATATATACCTCCAAACACCCGGGCAACGCCGGACTGAAATGCTAGTATATTAACAAAAAGGAAATGACTCATATAAATTGTAGAGTTTGATTAAATTTTTTTTTGTTTCAAAATCCATTTGTAAAATTTTATAACAATAATCAGCAAAGAAAGATAAATATAGCAGCAAATATATAATAAGTTAAAAAAACAATAAAACAAATTGTACTCACCGCCCACTGCGTGTTACATTTTTCTTTTAATACTTTTCCATCCCGCTCTCTTTGACCCCCTTTAACTCCTCTCTCTATGTCTCTATATACCCTATTCTCATAACTCCTACGACTGATAACTTCTTAGTGAAAATTAAGCAGTTCAATTAATTGCTGATCGTCACATGGCAATGACCATCATTTAAGTTTTCAATAAATCCCTACATTAAAATCCACCTTGATTTACGTCTATTTCTTTTTTAGAAGACAAGTAAATACAGTAATACCTTGAGATACGAATGTACTAAGATACAATTTTTAAACAATAAGACGATACATTTTATCTATATGTAGGCCCTGAGATTTTTGGAGATACGATTTTAAAAATTGCGCGACACCCAAGAATTAGAAAAAACGAACAGCACCCCCACAAAAAAAACCCAAAAGGAAAATCATATATATATATATATATATATATATATATATATATATATATAGATAGATAGATAGATATATATATATATATACAGGGTGTCCCAAAAGAAGCTGACGGATTTTAAATTTGATTAACTTCCTCAATATTTAAGTTATGCTTACCAATTTTCATATGTAGGTAGAAGAGCCTATCCGTGAATTTTTGAGATATGCTGAGATATCATTGTCTACTTATTTTAATTTTATTTACACAACTTTATCTAGGGTATGTTTTTCACAAGGTCTAATTTTAGTTATGAAAAATGATGTTACTCAAATGTCCACTATTTTCATTTTCACATTCTTGTGCTCTCTGCAGGGCATTGTCCAGCACATCACTTAATTTTTCAGGGCTTATGCCCCTAATTTCCTTCTCTATATTGTTTTAAGGGCATTTATTGTGGCTAGTTTGTTTGCATATACCCGCTCTTTGAGGTAACCCCAAATGAAGAAATCTGCACATGTGAGATCTGTGAAATTATTCGGTTGCCGAATATGTCCTGGAGCAGATTTAATGTTTTTCGTGCCGTATGCGCCGTTGCACCGTCCTGCTGGAACCACATTGATCGAGAGACCCCAATTTGACTTGGTCTCCTTCTTACTTGTGTGGATGGATCCTGGGCCACAATCTTTGCTAATTTCTGACGATTCTCATCACTTCTTGTAGAGGGTCTACCAGATTTAGGGAGGTAACATACAGACCTTTGCTCATGAAATCAAGCCACCACAGCTTTTATTACATTGGGAGTAGAAAATTTTCTTTTGTTGAAGTTTTGTCGAAATTGTCTTTGAGTTTCTGATATTGACTCATTCACTCCAAAATAAGATTCTACAATAAATATCCGCTCCTCGCTAGTGTAACGACTCATGATGACCTTGGAAGAGTTACTCTAGATGATCTGAAAAAAAATAAAAGAGAAATATAAAAAATTAAGAAAGTTATGCATTTTATAACCATTAGCTTCTTTTGGGACACCCTTTATATACAAAACCCAAAGTAAGAAACAAGTGTGTGAGTGTGTATATGTATGTGTGTATGTATGTGCGTGTAAGGGCGAATGAACTCTTTTCTGGGTCAACGGCCAACTAGCACCGTGTATATTTGTGTTTGTGTATATGTGTATTGGGGTGGAGAGGGCTCCCGTGAGCCGTGGTGAAGGCAACCTTTCTAGGAGAAGCAAATCTCTGATTTAAAAAACCATAAAGCGGAAGACCAGTACCCGCATTAAGCTGGTCTGCAGTTTAATTTGTTGCTGGCTATCTTGCTCTTGCTTGTTGCTGGATCTCAACATTTTGAACCGAGAGAGAGACTTAGCTGTCGTACAAAGCTAAGACTCTGTAACATCATCTTTGTATAGATACTCCCTCAGGCATTTGGGCTCATGAATTTTAAATGTCTGAGGGAGTGGCACTCGTCTGACAAGACGTTGCAATCATCATGTATGTGTGTGTATGCATGTGTATGTATGTGTGTGTATGTATGTGTATCGTAGGCTATGCTTTGTTGTCTCAGCCCTCTCCCTCTCATAGCTCATCTTCATTAGCTTCTTATCCATGTCTCTATGCTAAGGTGGTTACAGTTTTCTTCTTTATTGTTTTTCATTCATCCTTTCTGTTAAATTACATATTAAGCATTTAGTAAGTTTATTCAACGTTTTAATAGTGTATTATCTCGTCTCACTTTCGTTACCATATAGCGTGTGCGGATGTGTCCATGGTAGTCTCCCTCCCTTTATTCTTGCATGTATCCTGTACACTAGCACTCTCCTAGGTTTTGAGTACATATGCATTGTTTCTTTTTTGTTACCATTTATTATTATATATCAATTTCCTTTACTTTTCCATTTATTGTTATATATCAATTTACTGTTGTATTAAGATTTCTTTAGTAATTGTTTTCGGTAAATTTCTTACCCTTAGTTTAATTACCTTTTAATTTAAATGGGAATAATTATTTTGAGATACGAATTTGTAATATTCGTTGGCGGCCATGAAACGAATTAAATTCGTATCTTAAGGTATACGTCTTTATATGTTTATATATTTTGTATAAGTTTATTGTGCAAATCGTTTAAAGAACTGAAAAGAACAACGTGTATAAGAATCTAAATAAAACGGTTTAATAAAACGTGCGCACAAATTACATTATGAATGAATGTTTATGAATTTTAAAATAAATCAAATAATTAAATTATAACGTCAAAGTATCAAATTTAACTACACCACAAACATTGATGTACACAAGTAATTTCCGTACACAAATTAGTAAATGTTGAGAGTAATATGTGTATATCATACAAATATTTTCCACATTCGTTTGGGTTTCTCTTGTTTTTAATTAATATTAATAATCTCGAGAGTTGGGCGAAGTAACTGACGACCTGGCCATTCCAAGTTCGAATCCTGTTATTTCCATAGCACCATTGTTACTATGAATATTTACACTATTCATGCAGTTTCTCCTATAACTACCTTATTCTACCAAAATCCGATGCCAAATAAATCGAACCAACCATAAAAATTTCGTTTTTTAAATAATCTCTTATAAACTTTAAAAGACATTTTAATCTGCATATATATATATATATATATATATATATATATATATATATATATGATTCACTATGTCTGTATGTTTGTCTGCCTCCATATTTTCAAACAGCATTTCTTCAGAAATGCAAGGTCTTAGAGCGACGCAAGGCGAGTTAAATTATTGCATTTTTATGGACCGTTATTTTTAAAAACCGAAAAAAAAATATTTGCTAAGGAGTAATAATTGAAAAAGTCAAATTAATGTGCTCTTGTACGAATGCGCAAATATACGTTTTTACGTGAAAGTAGGTTCATTTTTAACTATTTTGTAGCCATCTGACAGTAGATCAAATGGTATTGACTAAGGCTAGAGCACTAACTGTTTTGGTTTCAATTCTAGCTGTTGGTATCTAAGTCATATTAATTTTTAATTATTTAATAACTACTATTTATTGGGTAAAATATAATAATCAATAGAGATTTAATAAATGCGAAATCTGCATGAATGTTAATATATTTAAGCGTATTTTACAACGGGGCAACACCTGGCGCTCTGCTTGTATATATGAATGTACTGATATAAGTAATCCAAAATATTGGATCAGATAAATCTCTAAAGTGTCCCAAGTTCTCAAATGATTCACTTGATTCTTTGAATGTGATTTGATCTATTTTAATCTGATTAGAAAATGTGTCTTCTTTGGCAAACTGAAATCGATCTAAAGAGAAGCGAAGCATATCTGTAAGCAGTAGACATTGAAACAACGAATGACCGAATAACTAATTTAATTAGATATCTTTCAAATCATCTGAAATAAGTTTGAAATGCCATTTTCATTGCTCAATGGACAGATTCAGTGGTCGCCATTTTGTTTATTGATACATTCATGGACATTTCGATTAAAAATATGCAAAAAATTCCATTCAGCGAATTGAAAATAAATAATTCAACCAGCATCATTTTTTTTTACTACAGAAATCACAACGTTCAAGGGCTACTAGAGGCTAAAAGCAAATGCTTAATGGGTGTTAGGTTGACGTTGAGACCACCTTGATAATTGGTAATTGTGATGATTCAGCAGAATTTGATCATTTAGAATGATGGTCCCACAAGAATTTATTTACATTGTGCTTGAAAACGACCATGTTGTAATCAACTGGGAAGCAGTCTAGCAGTATCGTGTTCCACAGACGAGCACTTCTAGTAAATAAACTTTTATCATAGAATTTCGTAAACTTTTATGCAGAGAAAGGGAGGGAGAGAGGAGGGAACAGTGGTTGTAATTATTTGTGAATGTGAAAATAGCGATAGATTAGAGAACGGAGGGATCATGAAAATAGTGATAGATTAGAGAAAGACTAGTAATGTCTCTTATGTGAAAAAGAGGAGGAGAAAATTGCATCGCCCACTAGATTTCGAAGTTGGTTTTGTACTTTGTTAAGGCAGAAAAGGTGCTCTGAGTAACAGTTTCCCAGAGGTAGCAAGAGTATACTACAATATGCTCTGAAAAGCAACTTTAAGTTTAAAATATCGTTTACAATGAAACAACATCCAAATATTTCACAACATCGTTAAAAATGTTTCAATTACTTCAGAAATCGATTTTAGTACACACCCACAGAAAACGGTTGTATTTAATATCAACATAAAACAATCATAAATGTGTGTTTAAAAAATATACAAAAGATATGTAAAAATCAATGAAGGTTTTCTTTCTCTCTTAAAACATTTTACCACGAAGCTTTAGCGGTCATAATTTTCCCATGTCTATTTCGGAAGACTTTTCTCCAGTCATAAAACAAAAAAAAGCCACCATGGCTAAAAAGTTACCTTCTTTGTTGAGTAATACATACGCACATACACACACACCCTCATTCACATACACACACACGCACACACATACACACACAGACATATATATATATATATATATATATATATATATATATATATATATATATATATATATATAAAGGAACAAACCGAGTTATGTGTTCATCAAAGTTTCAGCTTTATTCCGAGACTTCCTCTGGAGGAAGTCCCTAAATGAAGACGAAACGTTGATGAACGCATAACTCAGTTTGTCCCTTTTTATTTCTATATTTTGTTGGAATACTATTTCGATTATTCTTATCATATATATATATATATATATATATATATATATATATATATATATATATATATTATGGTCAAAACGCCATCGAAAAAAATTAGCATAAATAGATTCTTGATTTTTTTATAATTGAGTTTTAATATAATATGAAAACGACAATGCAGAAAAAAATGAATTTATTTATGAAAAATAGCATTATTTTAATGCTTTTCTGTTCAGTCTGTTAGCAATATTTTCTAGTGGAGACACCTAAAAGAAAAAGTTTGCATCAACGAAGCAGAAACTCAATAGAAATTTAAAGAGAGCTTCAGGAATGAACCGAAGAATAGAATCGTCATCAGGTGGTCCTGCAAGCCGTCATCGATAAATGTTTGTGAAAATAAAAAGGGAAACCATTTAGAAGATACTTTTTTTTATAAACTCTTCATTATTTTTGTTCTTATTTTGCAAACAGATTTCAATCGTGTTCGTCATATTATGTTAACATTCTATCAAGATAACATCAAGACTAAATGATCTATTCAAATTCTTTATTGACTTCTCAATGATTGCCAAGTTTAATGACGATTGGTCAAATGATGTGGACGTCAGGCTGTACAAAACTAACCAAATTAACCAACCTAGTGACGAACCAACAAATAAACTCGACCGAAAACAGAATTTTTTTGGCAGACGTAACCACACCTGCACAAAACAGCAGCTCTAACTCCGTTACGAATGAATCTTCTCTCGTCTGATATAAATCTATGTGTATGCAATGTCTGATCGAGTTATTGTTTCATTTTATTTACAGTCGTCTTTGAGGCTATGTATCTTTATCTATAGGGATGAAATAAGATAAAGCTTTAAGCTACGCTGTTTTATAATAGAGCTTTGTACTGTTTTATTTGAATTTTCATAGAGATAAACTTGAAGTGCTTGGCCAAGGTGTAGCACTTGTTAGCTCCCCCCTCTGATATTCTGAAGTACAAATACATGGAGTTCTTCAGCCGTGGTGAAAGCGATACAGCTAGGTAAAGGTGGTATGTTGAAAAACTAAACCGGATAGAGACAGACCGTTGGTCCTGCACGACAATCTTTTAGTGATGTCTAATACTCTTGTGGGAAATCATCGCGGCACAACACGAGATTATAGACTGCTTAACTAACAATCGTAAAGTGCTAACAACCTTTTCTTTGTATTTACTTTCAATATATTCTCTCCTATCAAAAACTGTAATTAAAGTCTGTCTTACTTATTCCCAGAACTACAACAACTGGCGAGGAGGTAATCAAAGTAATAACGTGCTATTCAAACGACCCACCTCGACAGCATTGACCTTGCAACGAAGTATTCGAACAAGCAAAAACAATAACTACGAATCATTCAGAAAGTCGTGACTGTACGGATGTAAACAAGCTGAATTGAGTGTTATGGCGATTTCAAAGGCCTAATATTTGTACAAGGACTGGTATCGACAAAAACTCTTACCTCTGACGCAGAGTTTAAACTAAATTAGAAAGTGTGCCAAACCAGAAGACTGCCAACGATTATAAAAATAAAAAAAAAAATCAAAGAACATCGAAGAATATAGTGTCACATAGGTAAGAAATGTACATAATAAGTGAAACCACCCCAGAGAAAATAAAAAAAGGTAAGAACATTATCTTTCACGTACACAAAAAAGGCAATTCACTGAAAATCAAAGTAAGTCACCACCAAGCCCATGTTATTGATGCAAAAACCTGCATTAGGGTAAAGATTGCACATACCGCACAAAAACTTGCTTGACTTGTGACAGAATTAGACATAATAGCTATATTTGTAGAGAAAAGAACAAAATCAAAAATCGGATACGACAAACAAACGAAAAAGACCATAAAAATTAAAAAAATATTAAAGTATTGCAAAAACAGCCAGAACGGAAACTGTGTTAAAATTAATTTTGACGGTAAATTAATCAATAATGTTACATTTCATGGTACGACAAAGAAATTAAAAGTGTTCCTGTTAAAATACAGGAAATGTTTTTGGGACAGATTAGATGCATAAATCGAATTTCTGAAATTTAACTATATATAGTTTTTATCAAAAAGTAGGAAGTCTAACGACATAGAAGAAAAATATCAGATTAGAATGAAAGGAAGTTTCTCAAGAAGTTCTCTCAGCCAGTTTGGGAAAATGCACTAAAATGTCAGCGAGATTCGAACTAAAAGATAAAAATGCAACCTGTATTGGAGTAAAAGGAAATTTTCATTGGAGAAGATTAACGAGGAGATTGAAAGATTTGTAACAAACGGCATCCTATTGAAAGTTGAATAAGCCCCTACCGTCTATGTCAAAAAGAAGTAAAAAAGAAATCTGCGTTTTCGTGGATTTTTCCACGGGTTTGAATTTAGTACTAAAAGACTATATTACTAATTTTCTAACCATGGAGAAGTTTTCACTAAGCTAACTTTAAAGTCGATCTGAGTGATCTGAGTGAATTCAAATTCCAATCGAGGAAAGTAGTGTCACAACAGTTATTTAGAAACAAAAAAATTATATGCACATAATTGTTTCCAATCATTCACAGTGACAATACAATAGGCATTAATAAAAGATATATTATGATTCATAGAGTTTTTTTATGGAGGTTAAAAAAGTAAAATATTGGCTATGTCTTCTCTGTGTTTTTCTTCTTTTAAAGTTGGTAAAATAGGAAATATGTATTAAGTATAACGAACTCTTCGGAATCAAGAAAAGAATATCGTTTTTGTTGTAGCGTCGAGTGGACAACAATACACAGATAAAAAATATAGAATATATTTATTCTGTTAGTTGCAACAATAGAAGTCCGTGTCGGGTAACAATAACTGGTAAGTTAGTTGACAAGTAACTCGCTTAGTGTTCGCATTCTACCTCACAACTTCAAGTGAAGGCAACTAGTTTCGCCTTAAATATACGTGAACCGTAGTCACACTTTTTTATCAAACGAATCACGTTTATCTAGTTTAAATTATAAAAACTACAATTTTTGGCTTAGATGAGGAAATTACAGTATATTTTATGCTGGTCCCAAGTATGCTTGCAATTGGTCATATGTGGTCCACGAAGAGCATGTTGGATGTATCCATAAATTTTCGATGAGAGACTGGGTCGGTCGAAACACATTTTCTTTTAATGTGCTACCCTTAAGTTTGAAATAGAATTTGTGCACAATAGTTATACGTAAGTCTACCATTTCTGTTATCTTTAAGTTTCAAACTGAATATTCCTTTGTCTGTTACGCTGAAGTTGGAAACAGCGTTTCCTTGGTTCGTCACGCTTAACATTAAATTGGTATTTTGATTGATCTGTTACGCTTAGGTTTGAATACAATTATCATTTGTTTGTCACGCTTAGATTCGAAATAGCACTGTCTTTGATTGGTCATGCTAGAACTCGAAATATCTTGCTTGATCTAAAAAGCATAAATTTTAAACATGTTTGTAGTTCTGTTTAGTAAAATTTAGAATAGCATTCATTTCACGCTTACCTTTGAAATAGCATCACAAGAACACGATCATTATTCTCTCCCACAACCTTACTTATTTTCAACTTTTTTCTTCACATTTTTTTTCCTGGGATATCGAACACAGATGTGCGTATCCCATCAATTCCGATCACATAATCCTTTGCTTCTTATTTCAGGACAATTTCTCACCGTAAAAATATCAGAAAAGTTGAGAAAATGTTTCTTTAAATCGTTGTTACACTTGCAGGTGATTTCCTTTTGCTATATTTTTGAAAGGAACACTGGAATATTCTGAGAGAATGCAAATTGCCGAATCTAACACTTAAGCAATACTTTCAAATAACATACCCATAAATAACATATACATATATAAATAACATACACAAATAAAATACACATATAAATAACATACACATACAAAAATAACACACATACATAACAACTATATATAAATAACATGCACATCTATAAACAACATACGCATATACAAATAACGTATAAATATATAATATCATATAATATATAAACAACACACACATATATAAGTACCATATATATATAACATACACATACATAAATAATATATTTATATATACATAACATAAACATATATAAATATCATATACATATATAAATAACAAATACATATATAAATATCATATGTAAATAATATACGCATTTATCAATAACATACACATCTGTAAATAACATGCACATCTATAAATAAAATATAAATATACAAATATATACGTATATATAAATAACATACATGTATAAATATTATATACATATATAAATAATATATACATAAATAACATACATATAGAAATATAATATACGTATATAAATATTATATACATTTATAAATAGCATACACATCTATAAATAACTTACACACATATCACAGCCACATATATAATTAACATACACGTATATAAATAACAAAATTACATACGCATATATAAATAACATGCACTATATAAATATAATATCTCTTAAATAGGGCGATGAAGATATAAGTTATGAAACCGAGTATAATAAGGTATTGGTACTATAATATAAAAAAAACTCAATGTTAACAATATTTTATCTTTTGGAGTTTTTACTTTATGTTTATTTTGGTAAGAACTCGATTGCACGTGAAAGACTAGCATTCTCTAAACTAATTAGTTAACAATCTTCTTGAGTTTATATTAACTTCTTAATTACAGATAGGTTGATGACAACAGATACCGGAAGCGGAGAGAAGCTTTTTTCCTTGAATTGACTTTGCATACAAAGCAAAGCATGTCATTTGCATCTGATTGTTTGTAAGATGACTGTTTATTGAGGGTAGAAGAAAGCTTTTCATAAACAGATTAATATCGCAGAAACTTTATTTTTAACGTAAATGTTAATATACTAAAAAAGATAAGTATGATTAATTTTTATGTTATTAGAGAACAGTTTTTTTTAACACTACACGATTATTGTCGTGAAATAACATATCAAATTGTAGAAAACCACACTCATATCTCATCAAACTGTCATCATTCCATTCGTTCTTTAAAATCGTCTCGTGATATTTATCATCATTCAACTGACAATCAATCGATTTAATTATCCCTTATACTGTAATGGCTCATTAATAGAGATAGGACAACAGCATATTCTTTCCATTGTTTTGACTCTTGAATATATATCCGACAAGGTTAGACACAATTAATCAACCGAGAACCACATCACTCTACATAAAAACATAAAAGATATCAATGGATATATACTTGAGAATCAAAACAAGGAAAAGAATATGCTGCTGTACTAGCTCTGCTCATTAATAAACCACTAACAAAAGGAAAAATTCGTATAATTTGATTTCTTCGGACTACTATTCTCATCTTCAATGTTATGTTCACAACGTTTTGGTCGATGTAACCGCCAACCATCTTCAGGTGTATCTTATCAAACTCGGAAATCTTATATCGAATTCGGTAATCTTTCTCTCGACCTAGCGAATCTGCACGGAATTTCGATTATTTAATCTACGTAACGTTCTCTCGTTATGTGAATCATTCCAAAGTAATTTCTAATTGCATTCTTGAATTTCGCCCGCACGGAGGATAGAAACTTTAACCTTTAGAAAAATGTAACTTTACAACTGGATTCTACCAAGTACATTATCCACCACGTCACAAGTATTTGTATAATTACTAAAAACAAATGTAATTTTTGACATTGCCAAATTCTACCTGCAATAAAACTTTTTTCCTGCAAAAAAAAGAAGCGTTATTAAAACAATGACGCTCATGAAAATGATAAACGGTACGAAAGTGTACTCCAACAAGCGTGATTGATTATTTATCACGGTAAATTAATTATCTTTTTCGAACAATAGTTTGTTCTCAACTCTTTAAACTCGTTTGTCTTTATTGTAACCTTTTCGTTTTTTATAGTCCTGTGCCTAAAACCATTACATTTTGTATACAAAACAATAAGAGCATTTAAAAGGCGAAACAATACGCGGTAATTAGCTCATAAAAAGGGACATAACTCATTATAAATATTTGTAAACTTTGGAAATAAAAGAAAATGTTGCTTTTATTTTTATACATGGGTCATAGAAAAGTTTTATATGTGTATATGCACATGCAAACAATTGTACTTGGCAAAGACATTCAATAATAATAATAATAATAATAATAATAATAATAATAATAATAATAATAATAATAATAATAATATAGAATCTTAGGAAAGCTTATTGCTATCCAAATCCCAGTGAAGACCAATGGTTGTTGCCAATAAGGAATGGTAAACGGCTGTTGCGATATTATAAATTCATCTGCAAGGTTATCGAAAAAGATGGTCTGGGCAAACTTGTCGTTTCTTAAACTCTAGGGAAAAATACAGGTTTGTTTTAAAGAGAAATCTTTGATGATAGCCAGTGTAAAAAGTTTTAGTGAATGAATGAATGAATAATAATAATAATAATAATAATAATAATAATAATAATAGTCAGGAAATGTGGAAAGGTCAAAATGGGGCGAGCAAATAAATGCCCATTACTGGAAGGATACGGGGAGTACTGCGGTTTTCAGAAATCAAATTCTATAAAATATCAGTTATTATCAGAGAGCAAAAAGTGGTAAACTGCTGCTAGAATACTGAATTATTTTTACAGGTAAAAAAGTAGTGCGGAGTGCTGGGAATCTGTTGATGCTTGTTGTCTCTTAGTCCCCAGATTAGGACACTTGCTATCGGTAATAATAATTACTCGTTTAAGAACAACGAGTTGTAGCCAATGAAACCTTGCATCGTATATAAAAATTTGACGGAATTCCAACTCCCTATTTTTCTGATTTTAATCGACCTGGTGATATTTAATAACGGAAACGAGAAAATTTCAACCTGGCCTATTTTTTAAAAGTAATCAACGTTTTCATAGCATAACTTGTGAAATACTTCATATAATACACAGAAATAAGGTTTAGAAAAGCATTCGATCCATCTTTATGTTGCCAATTTAACGACAGATTATATTCTTGCATGTTTATGCATGAGGATTCTATATATCCTTATTGATTTCTAGACTTCGAACTAGGATGGAGGCAACGGATTCGTATATAGACAGAATTTTTAAATAATTATGGAGTAATGCGCGTACTAAGCAATGGGAGCTGGTATAAAAAAATTAGGCAGTATATTTCATCGCTTAAACTTTATCTACATGATTATAACTCTTTTCTCTATTTTATTATAAGTGACTTTTACATTATGCATATCTATTTATTTATCAAAACTACATGTTTATTATATTATATATATTTTATTACACAAATAGTGGCTTCTTAAACGTAGTTACCCTTTCGCTGGCATTATTATTCAGGAGATGAAAATAAATTATAATTTTAATCATATGTATTTAATTTATTTAATACTTTCCAGAGTGTTAAACAAGGCCAGCTAAAATTTTGAAAAGCCAATGCAATAGGTGTAATAGCCTACAAAAACATACCTGAGCAGCTCAGTTGATATTTCACGGTAAAGTCACTCCAAACGATTAGCAATAAACTATCTTCCTTAAAGGGGAGGGGAAACCAGAAGAGTGAACTATAACTAAAGCCGATAGTAACAAAGCAACTGTAACGTTGCTTGTCTAGGAACTATGCTTAGATTATATTAGAACTGCACGCCTGTGGAATTGTCTTCCGTTTTCCTGCTTTACGGCTGACTACAATATGGTTGTCTTCAAGTCTAACGTAAATAAGTTCTTGATGAGCCGTTCCATATGTTATCAAATTTAACAAATTTTCATTACTAATGATTATCATATTGTCCAATTTCTACTGTACACTCTTTAACCCTTATCCTTGAGTGGCCTCTTGGCCTTGATAATGAGTTGATATCTATGAAAAAAAAAGAAAAAGTCCAATGTGAACAAGTTCTAATTGAATCGTCGCCCTAAGTAATCCAAGTTACAAAATTCCCACTGTTTACTATGCTAAAATCACAATGACTAATGTATACCTATTAACCCTTATCCTCGAGTGGCCTCTGGGCCTTGATAAGTGGTGACACCCTTGTAAAAAAAAAAATGCTCGACTGGCATTAACGGTACTTACTAAAAATGTGCCAGATATGTGAAAATATGATGAATGTGGCGAAAGTATTGAACAACGTGACTTACGCAAGCGACGGCGCCTTTGTCTATCTGTCGAGTGACGGAGTCAAGGAAGGGAATAGAAAAGAAAAAAACTTTCTGTTTATGGTTTATTAATATGCATATGGCATTAATTTGCATATGGCATTAATTTGCATATGAGGAAAATGACGGCTGTCTAAAAAACGAATGGGAAAGCACAGAGCTGTCATTTTTCTTTGGACAGCTGAGAGAGAGATAGAACGGATGGGAATAATCATAATTAAAGTCAGGAGTTGGTATGACGCAGTTAAGACGGATATTATTATTATTATTATTATTATTATTAGTAGTAGTAGTAGTATTTTTTTACAGTTATAATTTCATTCAATGAAAACTTAGAAAATAAATTTTTATGTATTATTTAAATACAAATGTTATATCTTTTTAAGTTATACGTGAAAAGTCACGGCATCTATTTACGACCATTTCAGAAGAACATCCGCAGAAATAAAATATTTACAGTAAGCAGAAATAAACCCCATTCTTTCTTTTTCCTTTAGTCCAGGAAGGAGACCGCTTTTATTGTTTTCTTTGAGAAATGTTATGTCGTACCTTGAATTAAAAATTTTAGATGTGCTTTTTGAGATTTAAGTTGATATTCGTACATTTGTGTTTTCAGCATAAACGTTGCCGCATACAAATAACAAGTCAACTATATGGAATGCCGAAAATTATGCACTTTTTCTGGCAAATCCAATCAAATGAAAATTTATTGCTAAAAAGAGCAAAGTGTTACAAGATCTGTAAAAGGACAGTTAAAAGATGTGTACGTCTTGATACTGGCTGGTGTTTGTTGAATACAAGTTTAAAGGAATGTAATAGTCATTGTCTTTATATCTGACATGCTGTTTCACTCAGCACAAACACGAAACGACTGTTGACTTTCTTTTCACAAGCATGAAACATTTTTTAATGGGTTCCGTAGATACCAGTATGTATAACTACGACAACCAATTACTCTATCCCTAACCCTAACCCTAACCCATGGAATTTTACGATTTGCGTATAAGCAAATAAAGCTAGAATTATTACTTAAATGTTACTAGCAGGAAGACTCGACGTTGTCCGGGATTAGATCAGGATCACTACTCTGTACTCATTCACGACGCATATATCATCATATTATTTTTTTGTTTGGTTTTTACAGTCCAACCACCTGCTCTCGTTTCTATCGACCTAATATTGTAGCAAGAAACGCATGAAGCTCTCTTAATGAATGTCTTATACGTACAGCTTAAATTTCATTGAAATCCGATATATGCATTTGATGTTTTAAGAAGATCTGTCCCATGGGTCACTTAGAGAAAGAAGTACATAGATATTAAGAAGATAGATAGCAATGTGCAGCTCAGGGGCGATTACCATTTTCTTCCTCATCTAATTTTATATCAATCTCATTAAAATAAAATATAATTAAAGTTTTAAATTAGGTTCGCTTTCTCCATAACTTTCTTGGGTGGAAGTGCACTTGGTAATTCAGAAGCACTTTTATTGTATTCTCGCAAACATTTTATGCGTATGAGCAAATATGATTAAATTTCACCAAAGCATGCTATATTAGCAGGAGCTATACACCTGGTAGTTTATTTCTATTTCGAATTAGTAGTGTTATATTTCCATCAGAATGAAAGAAATATATTTGAATTATAAATCAATGGGTGACATTTAGAGGTAATAATTTCTGTTTTATACTTTTATGGCTTTTCGCAGACGATGTGGTAGTTGCTTAAATATTTAAAAATAGTGAATGTCTTTCCATACAGTATTCACTGAACGACAAATCGATCTGAAAGATGAACAGCTTATGAAGTCATCCCAACAAGAACAAAGCATTTACGTCCGAATTCTAGAATAAAATAAAAAAAATTAAAAAAAAAACTAACATCTAAAACTCAAAGTTGCATTAATTTTTCGCTTTCATATAACGACGACATTTCAAAAACCGAGACAATTATTTAAATGGCAAGAAGAAAAAAAATAGTAAAAAAAAGAAGAAAAAGTATTTTGGTCAGAGTGCGAAATATTTATAGAAAGAGTCCAAGAGTCCACGAGAATCCATATATAGAGTAGAAATATTAATAGAGCAATACAGCCAGGATGCATTTGTTGACTAGACTATAATTAATGAGTAGAGTGTAACCCGGATGTAAGAGACTTCATCCCAGGTCCTTACAGCTGTCTTATATCCGGGTTACACTTATATCAGGGTTACTCTGTACATTGACACAGCCTCTATTTTGAGACCAGAGAAAATCTCTCTTATATCCGTTTTCTTGCATTCGGGTCTCTTATATCTGGGTTAAACTGTATAAAATACACATAAACGTTGGATTAATCCTTAGTTCCAAAATATTTTTTTTCATTTCTATTTGCTTTATTTTTCTTTGCCCTTTTTGAAAAAAGTTAAATTCACTGCTCATTGTTTCTTTTCTCTTGTAATCCCATGTCTCAGAGTTGTACGGATTAAAAGTGCGGCTGTGACAAGAACATTCTTTAATAAAACATATTCTTAGCATATATTGGGTTAGAGAATATTCTTTTAACAAAAAGTATATTCTTAGCGTATATTGGGTTAGAGAATATTCTTTTAACAAAAAGCATATTCTTCTAAAAAAGAATATGCCGAATAAGTTTTGTTGTACTGAAAATAAATATTTGGGTACAAGTTTTAAATTTATTCATTCTTTTTTCCAGATAAATTAAACGTGGTCAACCCCTTAGTAGGTGTGAATTTACATAAAAAAGTGTCTAAAATTATGTCTGTAAAAAAGAGCGATATCATAGACAGATATATACACATGCGCAGACATCTCATTTGCCTGTAACCCGAATTATATATAACTCAGTTGTACGGATTATAAGTCGCAGTAAATATTCCACCCTATATTTAGATACTGATGTACTCTATTTCTCGTATTTCTTCATCCGATAATTTTATCTAAAAATACAAAAAAAATAATCATGTTATTTTTTTACTTTTTAATTTCTTGTTTTACCATTGAAAAGACGAAAGTGATAACAAGAAGACGAAACGTTGAGGTGATACTTGGATGTTTTTTCCTCATCCATTTTTCACACACACACACACACATATATACATATATATATATATATAATACGTAAACGAAATTAATATAAAATCATTTACATGTGTTCATAAAAATTCAAAACGACCAGAACTTAAATTTGTGTACGATCTTTTCGGAGATGATAGTAATTTTTAATACATAATCTCTCCATCAGCACAATAGGGTGGTGAAGGATGACATCAAGTTAACATTTCAATAATAGTATTGTGATTAAATATATAATACATCGAATCGATAGGTAACTCATTTTCTTTTACTTTGACCAAACTTGTAAATTGAATTACGAACGTCATATTTAAACAAGAAAAGTCTAAATTCTTTTTTTGAATGCTTATAATGTATGAAAACGATTTTGTATTAATTTTGCTTACCTCCTATTTACACTACTTTAGATCTAAAAAAATATAACTCCCCTTTTAAAGAACTGGATGAATATCTGTAATATTTTGATCAATTGATCGTGAATCTTGTGATTTCCCCACTATTATCATGGTAAACTGTATAGTTACTGATCCACTGTTTTTCCCGTGTTCTGCCCTAAATCCATCACACACACACACACACACACACACACACACACACACACACACACACACACACACACACACACACACACACACACACACACACATATATATATATATATATATATTCGCGGGAGTAAGGGGCTTTGAGCTTTGCCCGGGCGTAAAATACGTTTAAATATAATATTTAAATTTGGTCAGATTTCGTATATATTATTTTAAAGTCGTGATTTCAAAAGTAAAAAAAAGTAATATATTTAGGTGCCGTGAGCTAGAATCGAAACCTAAACTGTAATATTCAAAGCTGGTGATGTGACCACTGTATCACAATTACACGCGTATAATGTGATTAAAAATTAAAAAATAAATTAAAATGAATATACAAAATGTTTAATGATTTTTTAAATTTTGACCCATTTTATATCCCTTAAAAACAATTATTAACCTGCTAAAGACTCATAAAAGAACGGTCCGTAAAAAATCCAATCATTTGAGGTCCCTAGCGACTTTTAGTTTCAGTTGAGATAGAGTTTATAAATATGGAGAAAGACAGACAGAAAGACAGAGAGAAAGACCGCCAGAAAGACAGACAGACCGGCGGACAAACATACATTTAGTCGTTTATATATTAGATAATGATCTGAAGGGAGAGCCCTAGAAAAACAATGGGAGTATCTATTATTATCTTATTTATCTTCTATTTATCTATTCTATCTGTCTCTCTCTATATATATAAATAAAAGAGTAGATGTGTGTGTGTGTGTGTGTGTGTGTAAATATTTAACAGGTAATCTCCTAAACTACTAGTCACATAACATTTAAATTTACAAGAAATAGTAATTATGCACCAAGGATAATTTATAATAGTGAAATCTTTGTTCTGATAAATGAATAACGCGTACAGGCACATATTGGCAATTTAAATGCGAAATCTTCATTTCCATTACCCGACATGTTTTTATTTCTTTCTGCGCATGCTCACATAAAATTCATTTTTCAAGTCTTTTAATATTCAGACTTTATTATGTTTCTCTCGATTACAACGTCGGTAGAGTACGCGGCTGGAACGCTAAATGTTTTGGCGTTGCTAGCTGATGGCACCAAGTCATTTTTTTTAAACATTTGCCATTATGTATTTGTATTTATAAGTGCGAAAATCTGCATGAATTGAAATATATTTCAACGTATTTTACGGCAAGCGGAATCAAACTTTATTTACAGTCTGGGAAAATAGAACTTTTCTTTTTAATTTCTTACAGATTTTTTACAGTCGATAAATATTTTTTCACAATTATGTTTTTGTTGGCAATCCTTTGCGAACGGAAACAAAAATCAGTGAAAAATATTAATTCTTTTCTTCAGTAAATCTTCCACAACAAGGGACAAATTCTAAGTACATTTTAGATAGAAAAGCTTTCTTGGGCTGGTGTCAGGTTCCTGCGTTTTTTTCTTCTTTTTTAAAAGTAATACGTAAATATTGCTCTGAAATTGGAAATATTTATATGCATTAATCCTTAGTTCCAAAATATTTTTTTTTCATTTCTATTCGCTTTATTTTTCTTTGCCCTTTTTGAAAAAAAGTTAAATTCACTGCTCATTGTTTCTTTTCTCTTGTAATCCCATGTCTCTTTAAAAATGTTATTTTCCTTTAAATTAAATTATTATTCCTGTTCCCTTTAGCAGTGTAAATTTTGTCTAGCATTGAGGTTTAACAATGAAACAAACAAAAAAATATGTTGCTCAGGAGGAAAGGTCAAATTGCCACATTTGAAGCGTCCTCCTCAACTACTCTGGGAACTCCTTCAGGGAACAACTAATCAATCAACATTGTTTCTTAAGAATATAAGGCAATATAATTGTGCTTTTCAAATGACTTCTTTTAGTGCTGAAAAAGTAGGTACTAAGGGAGACTTCATGTGAACCTTTATAGTGCAAGATCAGGTTTATCACTTGATTGGTTCAATAGCTCCATTACCTAATGAACGTCCAAATTCCTTGCAGATTTATTTCATGTGTGATTATCAGGATGAAAGTAACCGACGTTGTGAAAATTTCCAGTATATTGATTATCAAATTGTTAGTGATCTTCAGTATATGTTTAATGAATGTAATCACCTTATTCGTGCTTTTAAAACAGCCTTAGAGCAGCAACCTCAATGTGTAGATTTTCGCGTAGTCATTTGTTTAAAAATAAACCCAGCTGGGAAGCATGTAGGTCGCTACAATGGACCTACTACCAATGAAGTTTCCATACTAATGGTTGGTGAGGGATCTCACGACAAGGACATTGTTATTAATCCACGTACTTGTATGGATATTGTCTTAAAATCTACAAGAAATGAAAAACAACGTATAGTAGAAACTCATAGATCTTACGATGCCCTCTAGTATCCCTTGATCTTCTGGGAATGCCAGGATTGATGTACTTTTCACATAATGCAGGTAGTCCCCGAAAATGATCAGATCAGACACAGCAAAAACGTATCTGCCAAGGACTTTATGCACGCAGGATCATGTTCAGAGAAGAACACGCTAATCATCTCTTATACTACAGAGAGCTTTTCCTGCAATTTTTTGGTGGACATGTATGCAAAAGTGGAGACTGAGAAACTTCTTTATATAAGACAAAATCAATCAAAACTCAGAACAGATTCTTATATCTATCTAAGAGATGCTAATGGCAGTATAAATAATGTTGGTAAACTCGTGGTTCTCCCTTCTACTTTTACTGGAGGTTCACGTTATATGCACGAAAGGACACAGGATGTCATGTCTTTTGTGAATTAATATAGCAAACAAGATGTATTCAACACCTTCACATGAAATCCCAAATGGGAAGAAACCAAATTTCATTTGTTTGCAGTACAGGAACCACATCGGGGCTTGATTGCAAGGGTTTTCATGAGAAACTAAAGAAATCGATTGATTTGTTAAATAATCACAAAGTTTTTGGTCACACCCGATCCTACATATACAACATTGGATTGCTGAAAAGGAACCTGCCTCATGATCATATCTTCATGTGGCTTTTTGATAAGATCAGACATTGACAAAATTATCAGTGCTGAGCTCCCTGATCCCAATGATGATCCTGTTCTCTTTCAGGTTGTCAAAACCCAAATGTTCCATGATGACAGTGGTCTCCTTAACACCAAATATACTTGCATGGTTGGTGGGAATTGTACTAAAAGATATCGAAAGCAGTTTCTTTCAAATACTGAGATAAGTCATGATGGATACCCCAATGCCATGACATGGCTATGTGTGGTATTGCTAACGAGAATGATGAAATCCATTGTTACAGGAAAGCCGGGTATATTAACACCAATGAGTCTGTTTGGAGGTTATTAAATTTCCCTATTCATGAACGATACCCCTCTGTAATCCATCTTAATATACACCGGGAAAATGGACAAATAATTTATTTTAATCCTGAAAACCCACTGAATGTTGAACAACAACTAGATTCTCCAGGTGGTACAGGGAAGACATTCTTTTTAAATCTTCTTCTTGCCAAATTGAGATCTAATAGTAACATTGCATTGACAATTGCTTCTTCAGGTATAGCAGCAACACTTCTAGCTGGGGGTCATACTGAACACTCTACTTTCAAGTTGTTTCTTGATTTAGCTAACATCCTCCAAGGTTCCAGCAGGAAGGTTTATTACAACGAACTAGAATAATCGTTTGGGATAAATGTACCGTGTATCTTCAAGGAGCATTACAGGCATTAGATTGTAGTCCAAGAGACTTGAAAGAAAACAATAGTTCAATGAGAGATGTCACTGTTAGGTGATTTTCGTCAAATCTTACCTGTAATTCGCAAAGGAACTAAAGCAAATGAGCTAAATTCATATCGTAAGGCATCACTTCTTTGGCCCAAAGTTAAAAAGTTTGCTCTACCGTCAATATGAGGACATATTTATTTGATGATCAGTTTGCAGCACTTTTCTCAAATAACCTCATTTCTATTGGCAATGGTTCAATAACATTTGATAGAGATTTTTAATTGCACAAATTACCATATGGCAAATTCAATGCTGACTAAGGTTTTCCCAGATATTGCTAAAAATTTTCACAATGTTGGATGGCTTTGTGAAAAAGCAATCTTGGCTTCTAGAAATGATGCTGTTGATATGATCAATTATGATGTTTAGAAAAAGTTTCCTGCTTAAGAGGGTTCTTATCAATCACTTGATTGTGTTATTAATGAAGATCATAAAGTAGAATTTCCTGTAGAATTTCTAAATTCACTACAACCACTCGAAATGCCACATCATAATCTGATATTCAAGAAACGGGCTCCAGTCATATTATTAAGAAATCTTTATCCACCTAAACTGTGTAACGGCACACGGTTATCAATAAAATCTTTGAAAAATAATGTCCTGGAAGCCATTATAATAACTAGAAATGTTAACGGTGAAACTGTTAATTCATTGGATTCCCCTTATATGTTCTGACATGCCATTTCAGTTCAAGCATTTACAATTCCCAATAAAATTCAGTTTTGCCATGTCTATAAATAAATCTCAAGGAAAAAGCGTCAAAATTGTTGGACTTAATCTTCAGACACCTTGCTTTTCTCATGGCCAGTTGTATATTGGTTGCTCACGCATTGTAAGTCCTGAAGACTTCTACATTTACACACCTGTTAGATGTCACACAGAAAATGTTTTTGCAGAAGCTCTTAAAAATCAATGCTTCCGTTCGATTTACCAGTTTTCAGATGTGTACTGCTTCAAACTAAATTTTAATTATTTCAGTGACAGAATAGATTAATCTAGTATATATTATACATTAAATAATGACAACAAAAGGAGATTTAACAGTTTTCAGATATGCACTATGATATAAAATAATAATTGCAATTCTTACATTACATTTTGTCAGAGGCAGGACGAAAAAAAAAGAAGATTAGGGCTATTAGCATGTCCTCTATGAAATAAAAATCACCTACTACTCCTACCTAATGTTGAATGTGAAAAAAGAAACCATTGTGAATCAATGTTTCGCTTTATCAATTTAGTATGAGGAGGGAATATTCAAATATATCAAATCAGTCTGGCAATGACGAGTACTTAAGCTAGTAAGAAATAAATTCTCTTTTTATACAACCCCCCCCAAAACAACAAAAAAAAAAACGAAAAAAAATTCCCGTTGTTTTTAGTTTATTTTCAGTCTGTTTCTCAGAGATTTTCTTTATTAATTTAAAGGATTCTTATTTTTTTCTATCTCTTCCAACATTTTCCACATTCTAAAATTCTGCCATTTCCAAATAGAATTACTCGATCTTTGCCATACAGAATAACTTGTTCTAATCTTAGATTAAAATCTAACAAGAGAATATCGTAAATTCCTAATCAAAAAAAATAAGTAAATTTGAAAAAAAAAAAATGAATATTTTTCGAACCACCGAGAAGAACGCATCCACGTTGTTTTAAAGCAATTTAATTGAATATGGTTATCTTAGAAAAATAGAAAAACACCGTTCTTTTAGTTTTACTTGAAAAAGTCAAGATTTTACGAATCCAAAATCTGGACAAATGAATAAAATGGTAGCAGTTCTTTGCTTACTAAAACTAAATCTAAAATATTCTTCAATTTTCACATTTTTTAAACAAAGTTACTCATTGTCAAAGCGAAAAACCATTTGAAGGTAAAGTTTTATCGAAATGAATTGATTGTTAGTTGAATGATGAAAAATATTATGAGAGGATGTTAATGGAACACAGTTTTATTACTTATGAATATTGTACGAAACAAAAGAATAAAAATTATGTAAATATATATTATGGGCCAAATTAAACTAACTTCAGGCAAAATTATATCGGACGAGATAGTAATTGTCTGTATTTTTGAGATGAGGTATTTTCATTTTGAAGTGGGCAGAATTCTTTACATGTGAGAATGAAACCCAAAGACCTCCAACGGTCTGCCTACCATACATACGAGGCATCTCCGAAAAGAGAGAATATGTGCCCCCTACAACATCAGGACGGTATTCGAGAGCGGGTCAACACTCAGACGACACCTGGTACGAGTGAAGCCCCGCATGGAGGAGAACATGACCAAAAACTGCATATACTCCATCCCATGCAGTTGCAGAAAGGTTTACAAGAGTGAAACATGCCGCCCTCTTAAAGTAAGGGTGGAAGAACACCGAAAAGCGGTAACTAAAGGGGAGACGGAAAAATCGGGTATAGTCAACCATGTCTGGATGGAGAGGGGGGACCATCGCCCCCTATGGGATGAAGTAAAAATAATAAACAGAGAGACCCACTGGAAAGTGAGAAAACTTAAAGAAACAGCTCACATGCTCGAACATAACAACCTACTGAGCAAACCAAGCATAGAGCTGAATGCAATTTGGACACCTCTGATAAAGAGAGAGAAAACCTTGAATAACAACATAGGTTTAACATTAAGAAAAAACAACTAAGAATTAAGAGTGGTCCTAGACGTTGTATCAAAGTTTACAGTTACCCAAAGGTGCTGAGTTCAATCCTGAACGAAGGCAGTAAAAAGTAAGATTCAAAACAGAGAATCAGCAACTATGTCCCAGAGCCTAGCTGGAGTCCGAACACGGTACCCCCGTAATAATAATAAAGGGTTGGGTTCGAGACTCCTAACAAACGGCTCCCCAGTTCGATACAAAAAAACACCTGATGAAGGCCGGAGGGCAAAACGGCCGAAACGTTGTGACGATAACAACCAAGATGAGGAAGTCAGTCCGACAATCTCAATCAATCGGACGAGATGTTTAAAACGTATTTACAAAAGAAAAAAAAACAGTAAAAACTGAGTTTAACGTTTTAGAAAAAATGATATCACAGGGTATGTTGAGTCTGCACTCGGCGCTGGTAATCTTGATATCACTTCCCGAAATATCGTTAGCAATAACAGATTTAATATTAAAATAAAACTATAATTTTAATTTTTCATGCTTATAAAAAGGATGCTAAAATTGTGATGTAATAATGTTAAATTATTTAATTTGTGTTGTAATAATGTGGAGTTGTTTCTGTTACAGACAGGTATTAAATTATTTATTATAATAATAAGAAATAAGATGCGCGTTTAGTTTCGCATAATTTTGCTAGTATATTAGTCGAATGAAAATATGCCACACTTCCCTCCAAATTGAGGAGGTAATGCTTCGGAAGATCATAACGGACAAAGATAAAATATAATGTTTAAAAATATATTACACTAGCCACCTCAAACGAGAGGATAATACCTGGAAAGATGGGTTCACGAAAACAGAACAGATACTAAATTATCCTATAAAGAACTAGGTAATGCCTAAGAGAATGTTTTTTATGACAACATATATGAATACTACACTATCTTCAACAAAAATGGCGATAATACCCGTGAGATGGTTTCCTAATTGAAAAGATACTACACTATCTAACTCATAAAAAGAAAAGAAATTTCTTCAGATAATGGTATCATAACCATAGAAGGGATACTACACTACCCTTCCAAGAAAAATAGTAGTTAGTGTATGGGAGGATGGCAGTATGGCAACAGAACACTGCACTTCCCCACTAACTTCATTATTCACAGATAGCACTTTAGTCTATTGTAAACGGAATTAAACATCAAAAATTTATAATCGTATTGTTTTGACTACAAATATAGAAATAATAGTATTTTTGAGTTCATGCAGTACTAAATGTAAGCTATTCTTCACGGTAAACGTAGACTAACACATTACTCAATAAATGTAACACATTACTCAATAAATGTAACACATTCATCAATAAATGTAACACATTACTCAATACATTTAAAGCATTAATCAATAAATTTCGTGCTTAACTAATAAAGCAAAAACTTTTAGCCAAAATTAATGCGTCATTACTCAACATCGTATCATTCTAGAGTGATAGAATGATTCAAATGCTTCTCCAAAAATCCGATGTATTTTTATAGAACGCCTTCTTTTTGGCCTTAAAATACGCATCACATTCCATTATCACTAATTCATTAAAGACAAACTTATTTCTCCAAAACATTAAGATCTGAACACAACTATTAATAGCTGTGAACAAGTCTGAAGAATAGGTCGAGTGCGGCTGAAATTCCAAGTCCAATTTATAGTTTCTGTTATTGAGATTTACTTTTAATGCAGTGCAATTGTTTTGATAAAAGAGTACGTTTTTCGGCTTCGTTAGTGACCATTTTTATCGTGATTTCTTTCTTCAAACACCCCAATATTGCTATATAACATTCACTATCGATTTTTATGAATTTCTCAAGGGAATTTATAAACGCATGAAATTCAGATTTGTCTATTGCTTCTATTTGTAACAGTTGCTTTAATTAAATAACTTTAATTTATAAATCAATAATTATATTAGGCTCATATTTTGATAGTAATATTTTAAGGTTAATAATTTTTTAGAAATTGGGAATGTTTTATTAGTGTCGCAACCTATAAGTCATTATTAAGAAATGTGCTAGTAGCTAAACAACTGAAGGATCAGTATTCGAAATGTTATAATTCAGAGAAATAAACAAAATGAACAATTTTATTTTTTTTACTACAAAAGGGAGTTTCCATCTCGATGAGGTAAGTGTTGTGACAGAATTACTTGCACTACCATCGAATGAACTGATCCAGATACAATAAATCTCGGAAGGCAAGCCCTTTAATGAGGAGGTCTAAATCCGGTGAACTAACCAAGGTTGGTCGTCGGCTAGACGAACAGCTCAAACTTTTGTGTTTTCTTGTTAATGCATTTTGCTACTCTCTTCCATGCTCTATTTTCATTGTAACCCTTTAACCAGTGTTATAATAGTAAGTAACTAAAAACTTATAAATACAGATACTAAAATATTTACATAGCTCTCTTCCAAATACACCCCCTCCCTCATATATATAAATATATATATATATATATATATATATATATATATATATATATATATATAACTACTTCATTTATTCGCATAAATTTAATATACGAAAGTATAGATTTATGCGTAAACTTTAAGTATTTACTTCAAAAGTGCTCAATACGTAGGTAGAGCTAGTTAGTAACCACTAACCTAGTTCTAAAACAGATCCTTTGTTTGATAAAATGCATGCCCATTGGCTGGTAGGAAGGGGCGCGGTGGATACTAGAAAGCTGATTGGCCGACTAGAAATCCTCAACATATATAAAAACAAGAAGCAACGACAGAATTCGCGCATAAGCCTGACGAATCCTATAGTTGGATGAAACGCAGAATATTCAGTGTAGCTTAATCGCCATATATATTTTATACCGGCCTTTCTATGCATAAGGGAAATTACACCGGTTCTCACTATATATATATATATATATATATATATATATATATATATATATATATATATAGTGCCAGTAATGTCTACATCGGTGAGAAGGAGCGACAATACTCAGCTGCCTAGCTGAGCACTAGTCAGTTATACCCTTTGTACCTGTGATCTTAATACACTTTGTTTGTTAAACCAACTTCGACTTGATTTTCTTCTTTTACTATTGTGTTACGACACAACATATATATATATATATATATATATATATATATATATATATATATATATGCGTGTGTGTGTGTATGTGTGTGTGTGTGTGTGCATATAGATAGATAGATAGATAGATTGTCGACCAAAAACTTGTTTCAATTCACCAGGATTCAAAAAAAGAATAAATATTTCAATGCATGGTTTTAGTCGACCTAATCTCCATTTTAGTCAAACACGCCTTTCAATGGTGTTTATTATTATTGCAATTAGATAGTACGAATAACCAAGGGAGGTAACTGCTAAATCTACCATGAACACGATGGAAAAATAATTTCCGCTTACATTAAACATCATTATTTACTTTTCTACTCCTAGTATGTTGTATCCTTTATTAAAGTAAGCTAATTTTGATCAGAATATATTGTCCGTGTTCTTGGCATATTTGCTAAAAGATGATAGGAAGTTAATCCGATACAAAGTCGGGTTCATTTAAGCGGCTATATGTAAACGAAGAGGAGGACAATGCTTTCATCATAGACGGCCATTTTCTTGTAATTTATCAGTACGGAGTAGACCTCGACACATTCGGTCTGTAAAGATGAAAGATGAAATTAATTCGTTCATTTGTTTGTAGAAATAAAAGGCGCAGATATTGGCGGGGTACTTTCATATGGTCAATTAATTACAAAGGCTCAGTACACACGCAGCAATTCAGGCAAGCACAGATAGTGCATACGTAGTACACACGTAGTCATTAGCAAACACACCGATAGTACACACACAATAAACACATATTCATTGAGGCCTGCACGCACATTAATCACATAGTCCCCCCATTTGCTGAGGTAAAAGTTAGAAAAAAGTAACTTTTAATGTAAGGTAAATCCAGCTCTCAAAAATGGGGCATTCTGAATCGCGATAAAACATTGACTCTATCTAGAAGGATTTTTCTCCTTTAGTCTCAGACACAACAGATAAAGTGTAGGATTGTTCCGTTGTAGGCGGTAAAAGTTCTATAAATATATAAGGTGCTGTATATAAAGTGCGTTGTGTATATAGTGAAGTTTCTTCGTGTCGTCTAGTGTTTATAAATGCTTGTGGATGTGTGTGTGTGGCATGGGTTACAGAACATTTACAATAAAGATAACACAAAATGCACGGAGAACAGTTTTGGGTGGCTATGCATCTTGCCAATAAAGAAATCATACCATTTGTTCATCTGGATCTTGCTTGACGAATCTGCTAAAAGCTGAAATGAACATTTCTTCCAAATAAAGAACAGGAGTTATATTTTAGACAACTTTTATTTCACTGTTTCCTTGTTGGAAGATTGCACGTTTGTCTTAGACCGTTTCACTCCCGCACAGGGCCACTATGGCCCTGTCTCCAACACTTTCTTCGTCCGTCTAACTCTCCCTAGATCTGTCTGCTTCTCTTGTATAAATGTAACCATTCCTTACTATTACGTAATTCACCTCACATCTTTTTAAATGTGACTTTTTGAATCACGTTTTATTATCTATTAGAAGCATATGTTGTTTATCACTGCGTTCTTTCCTTGTTATTGTTTCTAAGTTAACCAAAATATTTTTACTCGTACCAAACATTCTTTTGTTTTGATAACATTCTCTCTGCATACCCTTTTTCTCCATAACATTTACAAAACAATAATAACGTTCGCTTGTGTTATGTTGATTAATCGGACTATTGGTCTCATATTGGGTGTTATTGGCACAACATTTCGGTCGCTGCAACCTGCGATCTTCTTTGGGTGTTGAAAACATGCCTCCGTTTCTCTACTAAGGGAAAGAGGGTTGGCTCTGCATTACAAGAATTCGAACCATGGGTTTGAGGGTGGGTCCGTAGATCATAAAGAAGATTCAATCTTTAAGGAATAACTAAGATTTTTTAAAAGCTTTTCTATGACTCAATTTTTCGGGATATCTATACTAATTGATAGTATTAGTGAAAAAATGCTATACGAAACAGAAGATCGACACCCATGCGTATTTTTGTTTAAAAAAAAATAAAAAGCAAGAAGGGCAACGCTAAGACAAAAGGATTTTATTTTGTTTTTGTGAAATTACCCTCCTTGGGTTGGCATATGCCATGTTTTCCTTTTCTGTGATTTTGTGATTAGAGGTGTCCAAATGCAGTTTACTTCTATGCTGGGATGACTTATGATGTTATTATTTTCTATCATATGTGCTGAATCTTTGAGTTTTCTGATCCGCCATCTTTCATCTGTATCCAGTATTTTGACATCATCCCACATTGAAGAGTGGTTTTGCAATAACAATGTCCATTATCTAACATTTTAATTTTTAAATAATAATATTTAATGTTCTGAATCGACTATAGACAACGCCAGCCGATGTTGCAGCAGCATAGCATAACAGTATCAGAACAGTACTTATTGGCACACACGCATAATACTCGCATATCTTTGACACACGCACACATAGTTATTTACACATATTCACACATATATTCATCCTTATTGCAACTATTTACGCAATTCATACATGTAGAGTTGTAAAACAATGTCGGTTTTAATAGAAGACACTGTCTTAACGAAACAAGGGATCTTTGTTAGTTATATTTGTCTTATTGGCAAAAGGCAATTTGTAACTTTCTAGCAAGAGCTGCTGGAAAGTCTCATCCTGTCTTAACAGTTCAAAATAGACTTCGTAACTTAAATTTAACCTTTTTCTTCCCTGCAACCTCACAGAAGAGACGTTGCGAGCCTGTCTCTGCTTTATCGGTATTTTCATGGCAAGTGCTCCTCTGAGCTCCAATTTATGGTTCCCTCTCGCTAAACGTTCATGAGAAACACTCTAGTTGAAAAATCTATCAATAATTTCTCCCACTCTTTATCTGTGCCTAAACCGAAACGTAGATTCCATGAACAAAGCTTCTTTCTTAAAACTGCACACATTTGGAACTGTCTTCCGTTTGCCTGATTTCCAGCTGATTACAATCTGATAGCCTTCAAGTCCACAGTAAACACGTTTCTGATGAGCTGTTCCCTTTAAGTAATCCAATTTACCAAATTTCGCTATTGAATTTGCAACGTTACAAATAGGTTATATTTTTAATTCTGATTATGGCACTTTGAGGAAACGTTACTGTAATAAACTATTTCTCCCGTTGAACTCGTTATATATGAGGACAATACTGACCTAATGAAACGAAGAGATGGAAATTTTCAGATACTTATTTGTGCTTAAAAATGGATGTACAGATATGATAGTATAGATTTAGTTGATATACAAATAAACGACCTGATAATGATTTACGTGTCTTGTTACAAACGCAGAAGACGGAAAAGATACGTGGAATCAATGAAGCTTTGGATCATGACCGACCGACAATTGACAAAGCCGACAACTGAATGGATCGTTAATAAAATCCAAAAACAACAAAGTGAGATCAGACACGGCCTAAACTCAGAAAAATGTGAAGATAAACTTCGGATGTGACGTCACGTAAAACGAAAGCTAGAAAAAATCGTTAGATTTTTAAAAGATATTTTTAGAAGCTCAAAGCGAACAGCTGCCGAAAAAAGACCTTAACGACCACAAAAGTGTTAGCACCGCATGAACACTGATTTGTCTCCCTGTCTATCAGTCTATCCATCTATCTTTCTATTTGCTTACATGTATATCTATTTAGCTAATGGTTATTTAGTTTAATACAACTGTCTCCCTCATAGTTAAAGATATGTAAATTGTACTTGTGATTACTTAATACTTTTCTCTCAATAAGTCTCGGTTTTTTAATCTGCCATTTTAATTCTTCAAACTCAACGAAGTCATGCGCGCAATTAGTTCAGACATGATATAGAACGTGAGGAAAAGATTTAAAGAAACGACGAACGACGACACGGCCATGAGATGAAGGAAACAACGAAGAATCAACACGACTACTGAAGTGTAAAAACCAAAGGACAATGCGACACATGTCGATTTCGAGGTGAAAAACAGAAAGAATACAACACTTATGTTGATTATTTTATCCCTTTTTTGATGGGACTGGTGATGATTCTAATGACGTCACTTGCCTTTCTTCATCGTTGTTATTTGTATTTAACTGCACCCCTGTGGAACTGTTTTACGTTTTCCTCCTTTCCTGCTGACTATAATATGGTTGTCTTCAGTCCAACGTAAACAAGTTCTTTATGAGCCGTTCCAGTTAAGTTAACAAATTTATCGAATTTCCATTACTAATGATTACTATATTTTCCAATTGACTACTGTACATTATTTAACCCATATCTCGAGTTGCCGCTGGCCTTGATAAGTGGTGATGCCTATGAAACAAAAAGCAAAAAACAAACAAGAAAACACTAAACAACTTGTGGACGATTTTCTCGATCCGTCACAATTAGACTGCATACTCACGTTGACACGCCGCCGGTGCTCACTATATCAGAAAAGCTAAGGGAGGTTTAACTTCATCAGTACCAGATAAGTATTTTGGAATACAAACATATGCACATATATATTATAATAAATGCGTATTCCTGTATGTTTGTTCGTTCACAATGGCGCCATAGCATATATATTATACATGTTATGACGTCATTACACCATAACACATGGCGTCACATATGACGTAATAGGTGATGCCGTCATATAGGTCATTGTAGGTTACGTCATGTATGGACCGAGAAAACTGAAAGTAGATTTCCCAGGCAACGCCAAGCAGTCAGCTAATATATATGCTGACGGTATTTAGTGATCAAGTGTTGTCCCTGTGTAAATATATTGCTGGTCAGAAAATAAATAATTTCAAATATAGTCACGTTTACAATGTTTGCCTTGAAATGAATATTTGTAATCATATTTGTAATAGATGAAATAATAATAATAATAATAATAATAATAATAATAATAATAATAATAATAATAATAATAATAAAAGAAACGTTAGCGCATGTGCTTACTAAAAGGACTTACGGGGTTAAAAACAACTATAAAAGGGTAAATGGATTCAACGAATCGAAACGGATTCGAATTATTATTTTTTTTTAATAAAGTCTTCATAAAGGTTAACTAATTTCCATATTCCTTTCAAAAACGAGCTTTCATGAATAAATTGTACATTTTTATGCTTTCTTATTAAATGATTGACTTATTTTAACTATTATGCTCAATTTTATTTACGCATATTTTCTACATTGTGTATAATGCAGACTTAGTATTTGATATATAGAGGATTTATACATGTGCAACAATTTCGTTTTGGTTTTTACCCTGTAAAAATAAGTATAAACGGTTAAAAATTTTAGAAAACTGTTCCCGTTGAAATGAGTAAGTCAATAAAACCTGTTACTTGTGAATATGCGACAATATACATCATTTAAGTCGCTTTATTCAAAACTTCGCGCATATCTCTGTCGATGGTTCAAAGGAAGCGATTAATGCTGGAGTGCTAAATGAATTGGTTTCGAGTTATTTTTTTTCCATAATTTTGAAATTATTACTATACATTGAGTACAATGAAATATTTAACGGAGAATGCATTTTTTAATAATTAAGACGAAATCTGCATGAATTAACATATATTTAAGTGTATTGTACGATCTACCAACGCAGGGTGGGCACCACTATATTATAGATACAATATAATTATCATTAGAGAATTGACTCTATAACAATAAACACGAAATTTGTATGAAATAAAATATATTTAAAAATATTTTACGACCGGGCACGTTAGGCAGCTTGCTAATACACACACACACACACACACACACACACACACACACACACACACACACACACACACACACACACACACACACACACACACACGTTCACGTACACGTACACGTACACAGACACATATACACACACATATATATTCGGCATTGATTCATTTATCATCTAGAGTTGAGCTCACTCGATATTCCATCTAAAAGTCTATGTTCATTCAAAACAGTCCTTTCTCTCTAAATAGAAGGAGTAACGTTTTAATATCATGCCACTGTAAATATAGCATAACGTTTTTTTGTTTAAATGTATGCAGTTTCTTTTATTAAAATTCCTTGATTCAACTCTGTAGAGTAAGAGAGAACCCGTGGACTTAATTTTTCTTTTTTAACAATAAATTTCTTTCCTTCATACTTATAGCAATAAAATTTTGTACTTCCAAAGACTTAATTATATATATATATATATATATATATATATATATATATATATATATATATATATATATATATATATATATATATATAATGGGTTAAGAAATTCCAACGAGAGAAAGATGTATATTTAAATAAGGGGGTGGTCATCAACAATGTGTATTTTTAACATTATTTTATTATTCCGTGTTTTGGTTTTTCATTGAAAATTATATTTAGATCATTGTAATAATGTTTTTAAATCATTGAAATCGTTTTTAACGCGTTTCAGACGTTCTGTGGAGCGTCCTCTTGAGAAAGTATTTAAAATGTTTAGAATATTTTCAAGATGTGTTAAAAATGTAAAAGAACATTTGAAATGTTCCGAGAGCTGGAAATATGTGTAAATGATTTCATTCATTCGTATGTCCAATTTTTATTACTGGTTCATTGGGCTGGACTGATGTCTTATGTCTCTCTCTCTCTCTCTCTCTCTCTCTCTCTCTCTCTCTCTCTCTCTGCTTGTGTTTCTATCTTTCTTTGTTTTTCTGATTTTTTTCCTTTTTTACTCTTACTTTAATGGGGGTTAGGGGCCCATTGGTACTTGGTCAACTGGGTGCATAGTGTAGGATGTATGTGTGTATGGGGTGTGTGTGTGTGAGTGTGTGTGTGTGGGTGTGTGGGTGTGTGTGTTTTCTTTTATTGGTTTGAAGAATGTTTGTTCTGTTTTATAGTATTATAAAGTTATTTGCTTCCCTAGAAAGGTAACTCTTACTAATGTGTGTGTGGTAGGAGGGGGGACCAGTCCTCTGAAATAAGGGTAGGGGTGTTTTCATTCAATTTTGATATTTATTTTATGGGTTCTTTGATTTTAGTATTGTGATTTTTCGTTTTAGTCTGAGATTGTTCGGGTATTCTTAATATTATGTTTGTTTAGATAAAGAGGTGTATTTATAAATATACGTAGGGGATTTTTTTAATGTTTTTATTTATTTGTCTCCCCATGTGGGTATAGGTTCTTAGTGTGGTAAAGATATTGTCCCCCAGAGGAGAGGGGCTACTTGGAGGGGTATAGGTATGGGAGGAGGGATGATAGAAGGGATGATAGTTATCTAAGTCATGAAGAATTTCTCCTCCACTGACTGAGGGGGGAGCGAGGTGTTGGAACATATATTACACTATGGTTCTAGATGTTTCCTAGTGTTTTTGGTTTCGAGGTTAAGTAGGGTTGGTATTGTTCAATGTGTTGTATTAGAGATAGGTATGTTATGTCTGTGTGTGGCTGTATGCGCGTGTGCGTGTGTTTTAATGTGTCGGTTCTGATTCATGTGTGGGTGTGTATATGTATATGTACATACATGCGAGTGTGCCTTGCATTTCATGTTTTTGTGTGTTGATATTAGGCTCTGTTTAGTTCGGGAGTGAATCTTGTTATGAAATTTTTTTCCTGTGTAAGTAAAGAAAAATAATTGTCTGTTTGGAAGATTGACATTATTTTGAAGCTATTTCCACTGCATGTGTGTACGTGTTTTGAAACATAGAGTTGTCTGTTATCTGCAATTTTGATGTTGCTCTTATGTAAGGCCACTCTATTGCTGAAATGAAAGGTGGCGCCTATGTAGGATTTGTTGCATGCTGTGCATCTTAGTGCATATACTACATTTCTGGAGGTGCAATTTAGATCCTTTTTTATTTTGAATATGTATGTGTTTCCTTCTATTATTATGTCACATACTCCACATCGCGGTTTGTTGCATTTTGTAACCCCTTTTGTAGTGTGTGGAACGAGTTTTGAAGAAGTTAGGATGTGTTTTAGGTTTTTGGGTTGGCGTTTGCTTTTTATTATTTTTGTTGTTTTAAGTATGTTGTTTAGTTTGCCGTTCTGATTGAGGAGGGTAAGGTTTTTTATTATCTGCGTAAATAGTTCTGGGTTGTTTGTGTTGTGTGTGGGGACGTATGCTAAAATTTGTTCTTTGTTGTGTTCTTTTGGGATTCTTAGTTGGTCTATTGGAAATTTTTCAGCCAGTTTAATACCTTTCTGTATTAGTGGTAGTGGATATTTTTTCTGTATGGTTATTTGCAGTTCATTCAGTCTAGTCGAACGAAGGTGTCTGTCTGTTACTATGGTGCAGACTCTACGTGCTAGGAAGTAGGGTATTGGTTTTAGACAGTTTTTAGGATGGTGGATTTTGAAGTGGAGGTATTGTTGAGTGTCTGTGGGTTTGTGGTAGATATCTGTAATTATGTTGTTATTTTTGATTGTTACTAGGATGTCTAGGAAAGGTAGTTCTGTGGGGCTTTGTTCTAGTGTGAAGTCTATTTTTGGGTGTAGATTCTGTAGCAAAATTTGAGTTCTCTATATTCCCCCCATGTGTCCTACAGAGGATAAAGCAGTCGTCTAGGTATCTTTTCCAAGATTTTATGAAGAGTGTTTTTATATTGTGTCCATACTTTTGCTCTATCCTTTCATAAAGGGTCTCTTCTAGGAAGGCGAGTGTAAGGGTGGCATATGTCGGTGCCATTTTAGTACCCATCGCTGTGCCTAGTATTTGGATGTAGTTGTCATTATTGAATTGGAAGGAGTTGTTATTGAGGATTATGTCGATGCTATCAATCACGAATTGTTTATTGAATCTGGGGTGTAAAGTCTGTGTATGTTTGTCAATCCAATATGCGATAACTTCTTTTACTAGATTGTGTGGGATATTGCTATATAGGCTGCTAACATCGAATGTGGCTAGTATTGTCCCATCGTCTACTGTTTGTGGTAGGGAGCTAAGGAAGTGTGTGTCATCTCTTTCATAACTTCTGACTAGATTGGTGAAGGGCTGTAATAATATATTTATTAGGTTGCTAAGTCTGCTTGTTGGGTACGATGGTCTTGCAACTATGGGTCTGAATATGAGGTCATTGGAGTTTGGGGTGCTTATGTACTCCGACTTTTGTATGTTGATGGCATGTCTTACCTGGTCCGAATTGTGTATTTTGGGTAGCCCATAGAAGATGTTTGTTTTTGTTGTGAAGTTTGTAAGGAAATCTTTTTTCTTTTTTTAGCTAATGTACTGTTGTATGTTGTGCAGAGTTCTAAGACTGAAACGAAAAATCACAATACTAAAATCTAAGAATCCAAAAAAATAAATATCAAAATTGAATGAGAAAACCCCTGCCCTTATTTCAGAGGAACTGGTCCCCCTCCTACCACACACGCATTAGTAACGACCTTAGATCACAGTTACCTTCCTAGGGAAGCAAATAACTTTATAATATTATAAAACAGAACGTACATTCTTCAAACCAATAAAAGAAAACACACGCACACACTCACACATCCCCACACACTCCCACACACAGATCCTACCCTATGCACCCAGTTGACCAAGTACAAATGGGCCCCTCACCCCCATTAAAGTAAGAGTAAAAAAAGGAAAAAAATGAGAAAAAACAAAGAAAGATAAATAGAAACACAAGCAGAGAGAGAGAGAGAGAGAGAGAGAGAGAGAGAGAGAGAGAGAGAGAGAGAGAGAGAGAGAGAGAGATAAGACATCAGTCCAGCCCAATGAACCAGTAATAAAAATTGAACATACGAATGAAAAGTAGAATCATTTACACTCTTGGAAACATTTCAAATGAACTACGAAAATGTTCTTTTGCATTTTTTACACATCTTGAATATATTCTAAACAAACAGACGGCGCTTCACAGAACGTCTGAAACGCGTTAAAAATAATTTCAGTTATTTAAAAACATTATTACAATGATCTAAACATAATTGTCAATGAAAAACCAAAACACGGAATAATAAAATAATGTTAAAAAATACACATTGTTGGTGACCACCTCTTTATATATATATATATATATATATATATATATATATATATATATATATATATATATATATATATATATATATATATATATATATATATATATATATGTATGTATATATATATATATATATATATATTCAGGTCGTAGAATGTATTCTATCTGCTATGCATGTCACCGACATATATATATATAAGCATTTAATTTCTCTCATTTATTTTTAGTGCCGATGGCTTGGCAAGAGTGACCTATTGACTGCGTCAAATTTCCCAACCAGCATTATTTATCTCTTTCTAGACTGCTGATTGTATGAGCATAAAACACCAGTGTATGTAAGTATAAAAATAATTGTTAATATTTACTTAAACACACACACACACACACACACACACACACACACACACACACACACACACACACACACACACACACACACACACACACACACATGGTGTGTTTGTAGATTTTAACGAAAATCATTATTTCTTTAGATCTAATTCTTGTCCCATTCACCAGTTATTTGATTCGTTTCATTAACTTATGTATCATAATAAGTAAAAGTAATGTATTTACCCGATATAAAATGTAGGATGTTGTTTGCTTTCATTTTCGTTTATATAAAAGCAATGTTGTTTACCTTCGATATCGATTCACCGAAGGTGATCACCTACTCAAACGTAACATGACGCCTTTGAATCTCGGATGAAAATCACAAAATCAAGAAGTGGGCGTGAATTCCAACAATTCCCAACAAAAAACAGATTACATGGTACCAGCATCACTAAGCGAAAATTGATGGCAAAGTATTTCAATATAACGTAGTGTTATTTGTCGGTTTATCATAGTAAACAATTTTGGAGACTGTCGCTGTTTGAACAATATCTGTTGACTAAAATAGATATCGCCTTGAAACTACATACATACATACATACATACATATATATATATATATATATATATATATATATATATATATGTATATATATATATACACCTTGTCTGTGTGTGTATATGTGTGAATTCGTTCCCTATGGACTTCGAAACGGCTGGTCGATTGTTATGAAATTTCCCACAAACATACTTTATCTGTCTGTGAGTATTCTTAGATAGGTTTTGTATCGGAATGTCTCTGATAAGTATAAGAAATCGATAATCGAAAAATCCGATTATAGACCGAACAGTCCGATTTTGATCAGACGCATTTAGCATAACATCACAAGTGTATGTGAGAAGTTTTATCACCACACAAGCAGAAGGGCCCAATATATCAAATTAATAGTAGGTGGTTTGCTAAGACATGAGCTCGTTCGAAATGAATGTTTCTGTTTAAAGCACAATTGACTCGCAATATTAGACCCTTGCATTTTGAACTTTAATTCAAGCCATTATGTAACAATAATTTTATAAAAGCAACAGTAGGCCCTTTGATAAAACAGGGGCACGTTCGAAATGAATGTTTCTGTTTAGAGCACAATACTCGATAGTTTTGAATTTTAAACATTAATTAAAGTTATTATAACATAATCATATAAAATCGATAATAGGCTCTCTACATTGCAATGTAGATTACAATGCATTATGAACTAAGTGACTAAGGGAAGGTATGTGAAGTTTCAGTACTGAACACACATATACATGCAGACAACTCCATTTGTATATAATAGATTAATCGTGAGATTTACTGGCATTTTTCTTCCCAATGATTGCACACCTCCTGACGAAACTTCCTTAATTGATCCATTGGGAATTGATTAGTTTGGTTTTTTTAAATTTTAATTTGTCGAAGGCAACACTGATCGAGAAAATCCCAACTTTGTGGTTTTTGTTTTATATATATATATATATATATATATATATATATATATATATATATATATATATATATATATATATATATATATAAAACAAGTTGAGTTGAGCATATTGAGAAGTGAAACACGAATTACCATTAGCATATAAGCGACGCTCTTTGTGTAAACAAATCGAGCGGAGGTATTTCAGACGATATATAAACATCGTTAAACTCACTACTCGTTCAAGCAGCCGCCAATAGCGTAATGGTTAGGAGCCTGACTGCCGTACAAACGGTCGGGTTTCAATCCTGGCTTGATGTAGTTGCCTGTCTAGCCGCACTGATGAGCTGTGAAACAGCGAAACAGTACTGTATGTGGATGACTATAGTGCTTCTCACCTTGAGTTGAGCATATTGAGAAGTGAAACACGAATTACCATTAGCATATAAGCGACGCTCTTTGTGTAAACAAATCGAGCGGAGGTATTTCAGACGATATATAAACATCGTTAAGCTCACTACTCGTTCAAGCAGCCGCCAATAGCGTAATGGTTAGGAGCCTGACTGCCGTACAAACGGTCGGGTTTCAATCCTGGCTTGAGGTAGTTGCCTGTCTAGCCGCACTGATGAGCTGTGAAACAGCGAAACAGTACTGTATGTGGATGACTATATATATATATATATATATATATATATATATATATATATATATATATATATTTACTTTTAACTGCACATACACACAGACAACTTCCCTTTTATGTAATAGCTTATCTTTACTTTATTTATAGACTGAACATTACAATTTCTGTTCAGGCAAGTCAGGGTTTGATGTGGACAAATTGTTTGTCGGTTAGAATCTGTCCATTTTATCAGATTCAAATCCTCAGCACCTCAGAAACTTAAGAAAAAGGGTAAAAAAATGAACAAACACAGAAAAGACATCCACCGTTAATAAGTGAGCGTGGTCTCTTTCTAAATGTTTCTACATGATATAAATTCCATGTTGACGAGGGACTGCCTAGTCTGATTATTTTTTGTTTTCATGTTGTTTTATTTAATTTTAAGCTAATATCATTTATTACGGAGGTCATTGGTTTATATGTTTATTATAGGTAATTATATTTACGGCTATGAACTTAATGTTTTTTATTGGTCCCCCGATAAAAGGAGGACCTATAAATTCACCCTCGTCCGTTCGTTTGCCCGCACTTTTCTCAATAAGTCCGCCTTGGAATTTTTTGAAATTTGTCACAAGAATTAAACATGAGTAAAAAAAGTAACAGAACGGATTTTTCGGGAAAATTCCGGTTGCCCACCACCTAGGGGTAAATTTCGAGTTAAAATAGATAAAATTGTCACTTTTGTGCTTATTAAAAACATTGATGTCTTGTTGGTTGGTTGTTTTGTTTTACGGCATATCAACCCTTTTCAGGTTATTTAATGCCGAATCTGGTAATTTTGAAGAACGATTTTTTAATATAGTATATTTGTTTTTTAAGTCGTTTTCTATTTAACCCATAGTTGGGACCCTAACAGGTACTACCACTCCGTGTCAGAGTGGACCTAGGAGCAATGGCAATTAAAGGGTGGCTCCACACTCCCTAAGGCCTACAAGCTGGGGCCTCACCATCGGATATAGTTTAAGGTCATATCCAGGACCATTGATGCCTTGTATTTTTATAAAACTTTCTATAAAGTTTTAACTAACTGATTTCTATATTAAATAAAATACGCATCAATTGCGCTTGAAAGCCAAATCACAACGTAATATTAGGAAAATATACAAATATTTTACTTGTTTAAACTTTATCACATAAATTTCAAACAAGTAATATATTTGTTTATTTTTCTAATATTACGTTGTATTTAATTTCAAGCGCACTTGATGCGTATTTTATTTTATTCAAATTAAAACAACGTTTCTATTGAACTCTCATTCTTAACGTTATACTCGCGTTACTTACGCACAGTACAAACATTTCGAAATACAACCACCAGATACAACGTGCGGCTCTATACTAACTTCTTTCTCCAAATTTACAACATTGCAAGGAAGAAGAAAAGGAAAAAAGAAATAAAAGAACACATTGAAGATGGAGTATACTTCTGAAATATATTTGTGATAAATTTCAAACAAGTAAAATATTAGTTTATTTTCCTAATATTACGTTGTGATTTGGTTTCAAGCGCACTTGATACCTATTTTATTCAAATTAAAACAACGTTTCTATTGAACTCTCATTCTTGACGTTATTTCTATATAATTTTGTTTGTCTATACGTCGCGATAACTCTTGGACTATTTTACCATATTTGTCCAAAATTTTCCGTGTATATCTATTTAGAAGTTCTGCATGATGCTGAACTCAGAGTTAAATATGTTAAGGCCTTGAGGACTTTTGGGGCTAAATGGGGGGGGCAAACAATGGACTTAGTCATTTCATTTTTTGCGTAGTGCAGAACTCAAATTTACATATGTTAAGGCCTAAAACTGAATCGTTTGTTTATTTTGATCAGGATTTGACGTCCCATGGAGACTTTTGGGGCTAAATGGAGGGCAAATGCTGAACTTAGTCATTTTTTATTCTTCGTTCACTGTGCACTCACAGGAGAGCATGCATGCTTCACCTGCTTTTGTCGAAAATCGTGCACGACTTTATTATTTGTGGAATTGAATATTCTGTCCATTCATATATGTTATTAATTGTATATTAAAAGGATGTTAATACTTTTAAGATTTCATGTAAGTCTTATTGTTACAAGAACAGCAGCCTGTTCTTGTAAGGGAGTAAATATGAAATAGGATAGTCAAGGATTCGAACTTGCGAAGCTAGATTTGGAATTGAGAATTCCAATCATAAGTTAAAATAAACACAGAATGTTATTATAAAATGGAATGCAGAATTAGCATTGTTTAGCTCACACAAAATAGTTAGATATCTGTTTATTGAAAAATGAATGCACTGATGAATTTTGTTTTCGTTATAAAAATGAAATTAAAATAATGAATTTAATAACGGATAACGGAAAATATTATTTGTAAAGTGGGTTACGTAAATTAGGTTAGAGAAGGCATGTCATGCCATGTGTGTGATATGCACGTGCTGCTCATTGCATGACAGTTAGAGTCAGGGCACTCTCTTGGAAGTGGGAATCTTAGAAGGAACCATGTAACAACTTTGAATCCATGAAGTACAGAATCATTTCCGACCGGTCGAAGAATAAACTATTAACATGTTTTTATAATTGCTGTCTTTCTGTGTTCATCATTCGAACGAGAAAAGGTAATGTGTTTAATCATTCCAGTATGAATCAATGTATGCCACTTTATCCTCTCATCAAAGTATATGTCTTTTGAATATCAACTCTCTCCGTATAAATGTTTTCAATATGTACCTACTTTCACTCTGTCTCCTTTATAAATGAACATTTAAAATATGTGTGTTGTCAACTACAAGGAGCATTTAATAATATATTTACAGGCCGTCACGTAAATAATATGTAGTCCCTTGCAAACGGATAAGACAACAAAGCATGCATTAATTTGGTCGCCAGACCTCTTTTGTATTCAACAGGAATAAATTAAAAACAAATCGAACTTGGCGTTACCACATTACACAACGTAAAGGTCCATTTGGAAGAACAAAAACAAAGAAAAATATTAGAAGAAAAGAAAATAAATAGATTAGCATACACACACAAGATGCACAGTGTCAAAAGAAAACAAGAAGAGAAAAAAGAGCTAGACACATACACATAATGAAAAAAAGTTGTACATTACCACAAAAAGAAATAAATATTGATATGCCGCAAAGAAAAAAAAAAAGAACAGAATAAAAGTCTAAAAATCGCACACAAAGAGAAATGTGTGATTTCGTGAAACATGGAAATATGACATTTATTGATAAAATTGTTTGTTTTTAAAATATATGCACACATACACACAAGAAAATAAACCTGTGTTAGTAATGTTATTGTACATGCGGGTCAAAGCAGATTTTGTTTAAGTTCAGCTGTCAATCATTTGTAACAATTTTGTGTCAAAGTCGAAGGTACTTTTAAAATCTTATGTTATTATAAAGTAGAATGAAATACGCTTATTAACAAAAAAAGATGCAGAAATGAAAAACAGTTTTCTGCACATAGTGGAACCTTTCAGCTTTCCAGTCGTAATTTTTTGTTTTTTGAAAAAAGAGACAATTTTAAATATGCTTAAAAATCAAGGATTCGAACTTGCGAAGCTAGATTTGAAATTGAGAATTCCAATCATAAGTTAAAATAAACACAGAATGTTATTATAAAATGGAATGCAGAATTACCATTATTTAGCTCACATAAAATAGTTAGATATCTGTTTATTGAAAAATGAATGCAATGATGAATTTTGTTTTCGTTATAAAAATGAAATTAAACTAAGGAATTTAAAAATGGACAAGGGAAAATGTTATTTGTAAAGTGGGTTACGTAAATTAGGGTAGAGAAGGCATGTCATGCCATGTGTGTGATATGCACGTGCTGGTCATGCAATGACGTCATGAGTTATGAATTTAGTTAGATGAATCAGGTGAGATCAGATTGGTTGCAGATCAGTCAGATCAGAGAAGCAAAGAGGTTCAGACCGATTCTCAGTTAGAGTCAGGGCACTCTCTTGGAAGCGGGAGGCTTAGAAGGAACCATGTGACAATTTTGAATCCATGAAGTACAGAATCATTTCCGACCGGTCGAAGAATAAACTATTAAAATGTTTTTATAACTGCCTTCTTTCTGTGTTCATCATTCGAACGAGAAAAGGTAATGTGTTTAATCATTCCAGTATGAATCAATGTATACCACTTCATCATCTCATCAAAGTATTTCTTATGAATATCAACTCTCTCCGTATAAATGTCTTCAACATGTACCTGTCTCCTCTCTAAATTAACATTTTAAAATATGTGCGTTTTTCACTACAAGGAACATTTAATAATATATGTACAGGCCGTCACATAAATAATATGCACCCCCTCTAAAACGGATAATATAACATTATTTATCTATATTTATCTTATTCCCTTATAACAAGGTTTCTTATATCGTTAGGCTTAAGTGTGAATGCGAAGTCTTGTCGTTGGTAAAAACAGAGTAAGTCACATCAAGAAGGATCGATCGGATTACATGGCTTTAATAGTTGAAATTGATCAGTTATTGATTTAATTCATAAGTAAAATTCTTAAAGTTTAGTATTTGTGATAAGATTTCTTTATGAAATAATAAAAGGTTATTATGATTTACTTTCTTCTGTTAGATTTATGTAATTATAACCTTTATATATATATATATATATATATATATATATTCATACATTTCTTACTAGTGGAATAATGATTAATACTAGAAGAGGATTACAATATTCAAATATTACGGCTCGTGGTATATTGGATAAAGGAATTTGTAAAATTCTGTTGTAAAGTTACATTATTATGCAAGTTTAAGCAATGCGAACGATGCAATACAACTGCAAATTACTTAGGACTTCTACCCAGTCATGACTGACGAAACAAAAGCATGTCAACTCCGCTAAAACCTATATAATTAATCGTTTACGATAGAAAATTCTTTTAACACTTCAAATATTAAATATTGATGTATCATTAACCAGTACCGTAGTAACAGTTGACAGATTTCTATCAGTATTTTGTTTTATTTTCGAGTTTTGAAAGATTATTGCGACTTTAAAATTACCAGCCTAATCTCTGCCATCGTGTTATTGGTTTAAATTAACGCCACGTTACTACTTGAATTTCAAGAATTTCAAACTTAATAAATGCTTTAAAATAAGTTAAAAACGCCATAAACTATCCAAATTGGTAGAAGAATAACTTATATTGTCTTTGTTAACATTTGTTATAAACATGTTTCTTCACTTTTTCGGCTTGTTTTCTATAGTAAAAATACCCACAATTATATATTTGATTTTGTTAAGAAAATCACGTTATATAATCGAATAGCATGACTTTTCAATGAGAAATAAGGTGCTTCTTCACTATAGTAATAGACGAAATAACAAACAAATTCTTACTCTAGACGCACAGAAAATTTGGCACAACAGAAAATTACTTAAAAATATCGAGTTATTTCATTTTTTAAATTAGAAAAAAATGGTACTTCTACAGTATCCTTCCCAGGAAATAAGGTACTTGTACAGTGAAGTACCCATATGAAAAACAAAGAAATTATTATCTGTGAGGTACATAAGTTAGTAAAATCGAAAATCATGTAATATATTCGAGTAGTATAACATTCATATACAAAATCCGGTGCTTCTTCACTATAGCACTCTGCTGTAAAAACAAACACACTTACCTGTGACATACCGAAAATTTAGCACAACATAGACTTATTTAAATAATTTTTAATATATGTTGTACATAACCCGCCCTAGGTAATGGATTTTTTCCACATACGTGCTGTAAATTTCCTGTCCAATGAAGGTACAAATATTCCATACATATGTTGTGTAATACCCATCCTAGGGTAGGTAAAATATTATTTTGCTCAAGATGGCAAATGATACATAGACATAAAACATCCGCTATCCTAAGAATAACAGGCATGTTCAAATTTTTTTCGCATTATCTTATACGGTCCCGAGCAACGCCGGGTGGCCTTGCTAATACTACATATACAACAGATATAAGTTTGAAATTGCAAAAAAATGTATAATAGGTACCGATTGATCTCAGAGCTAAATTTAATGTGAAGTAGAATTTTATGTTATCATATACATTCCCAAATATTTATATGTTTATCCTGATTATTATTTTCGACCTGTTTATTGTCAATCAATGCATTTCTACGGTGTTCCGTGGATACGTTCTTGATATCACTGTTAACCTCTTCAAATGCTTTTGTCAAGCGACTTAATGAGAAATCTAAGTTGACACACGCTTGGCTCCATCTGACCTCGGAAAAGTACAGAGGAAACAATATGCAATGATCCGGACCAGAGTGCAATTTTCCCTTCTCAACGTCGCCGTTATGGAAACTACGACGCTAAAAGACCAATATTAACAATATTATTAACATTTAAGATCAGATCGGAAGTTGGGCGTCGTTCGAACGGTCGGTGATACGACACTTGGCCGGCCCTAATTCCGCACCTACGGTCAAGCTTTCAATGGACACTTGACCCTCAGTATCTTAGCCACCGTCTTCAAAGTCACCCTGATTTGAATGGCTCTTCTGATAAATGACTGCATTTAAGGGCGCTCGAATGCAACTTGAGTATAGGGAGCAATTAATCATTCCCATGTATTCGTGAAGAGGGTGGATCAAGATGTCGGACAACGTTGGCAATAGTTATGAATAGAAACAGAGTGGTATTCTCGTTTAATATTTTAGTGGCAGGAGTAAGAATATAACAAGAATAGCAGATAGGAAACGACGTATTAGTATTTCATCATCATCATCATCATCATCATCATCATCATCAATAATACTCACTAAGAGTTTCAACACAGACAATCATAAAAAAGGTTCTCTCTTTCAACAACCCGTTGTGTTCTCTGGAGTCTAGCACACACACGCACACATACGACCACACACACGCACACGAACACGCACGCACACGCACACAAACGCACACATATGCACTCATGCATACACTGTGCAAATAGTCAGAAATAGACAGTTTAAAGACTTCAAAAACTCAGATAAGGAGATTTCGAAGTATATAAACTGTCAATTTTTAGTTATAGTAAAATATTAGAATCAAGGAATATAGTTCACTGTGTAAGGTTTTAGCAAAACTCAGGTCTCGGCTATATTATTGGCTTAATTTTTTTTATTTATTTAGAGTATAAAAAAAGAATACAGGGTGGCCCCAAAAAACAAAAGCTAAATGCTGTAGAACGGAGAAGAAAAGGCCAAAGACCCTTGATTTTAATTATTCTAACTCGAGGTAGATACAGCCAAAAACACCCACGCATTAATATGGGAGGGAAGACTATCTTCAAACATGGTCCTAAATTGGTAATGGAGCAACGGACTTTTAAGTAGATATTTATAAGTCCCGCCTACATATTTTTTTTTTAATTAGGGAGCAGATAATGAACAGTGGATGTGTTATCGGCTGCTCCAGTAACTCTCACTTCTTTTTTTTTGTCCCTCAGTCCTCATTTCCAATGAGTGATTTTTCTGCCGAAGGGTGAAGAAAGAGCTGTTTCCAGATCGGTAGTACTTCGTGAACAGTAGTCTGAGATGTCGAAACTTTTTCTGTTTCTATGTCTATCCCTATGGCCATGCCACTAGTAAGGGTGCTGGAGGTAAACGTTTAATCTGGGCTGACGTTATCCGCCTGATAGTCAGGAACTCCGAGCCTTGGATTAACCACTAAGGAGGCTGTCCTATCAGAAGTTGTAAAATACTGGGGCTGCTGTATTGCCATTTGGTGAGTGGATTCTGGACCATGCAGTAGTCTCTTACTTTCCCTCTCTGTCCTGCTGTAACTAAGTATGTCGACCTGTTCCACAAATTCCAAAACCTCAACATGAAATATCTACAAAAAAAAACACGAATAAACTTAGAAGCCCATCCTCCAAAGTAGAGCCCTACTACCATGTCACCGTCTCCAAAAACAGGGGTCTACGTTACAACCTTCCAGAGGTTGAAACCCAATTACAGGAGACGAAACCGGACATATTATTTCTAAGCCAAACTGGAATAGGACCAACGACTTCCCTAGATGAGTTCATAATTAAGGAATACTTAACAACTAAATCTTATCCCCAATATCGCCATTGGCATGGAATATGTGCCCGCATTAAAGATGGCTTAAAGTTAAAGTGGCAGGGATATCTCAAGAGAAAACCCTAATTTACTTAATATGTGCTTCCGGGTTGCACTTGCTTACACCACCGCATTTATATTTGCCATCTATCGCCCCCACAACAGCGGAGTTACTATCTTTAAGAGTATATCTGAGAAAATTGACCACATCCTGTCTGCTCATCCCTCGGATAGCATTCACATTTGCGGTGACTTCAATGTCCATAACGTGGAATGGCTGGCCCACTCAAATAAGACAGATGATGTGGGGAGGTTCTGTCATGATTTTGCCATTGCATATGACCTCACTCAGATTGTTCGCGAGCCCACCCGTATGCATGATACTACCGGTCAATACGCAAGCCTTCTAGACCTTTTTCTCCCAACTTCCCCTGAGCTATATTCATGTTTCGTTCTATCTTCTCTGGGATCCTCCGACAACTCCTTTGTATCAGTTAAGACAAAAAATTAAATGTAATAAGTGTTCAGACGTACCTCTCCACTGTACTGTATATCGATACTCTATGGCTGACTGGGATAGTTTCCGTACATCCATATATGATCTACCTCTGCATTCCATGTTTCAAAAGGACGTGTCCTCTATAGTATCAGACCTGACCGAATGGTTAATTGTAGGCATAGACCGATTCATACCATCCAAAAAATTCCAGCAAAAACCTAACAGCCAGCCATGGTTCTCCCCATAATGTGCTGCTGCCATCGCGCACAGAAATCACTTTTCTATAGTTACCAACGTAATAGATGAACTGAGACTAAAGCTTCTCTCAGTACTGCCAGCAACCACTGTAAAAGAGTAATAAAAAATGCAAGAGAGCTATATGCTCAGTCCGTTAAATCTAAAGTAGCTGATCAGCGGCTTGGTTCCCATCAGTTTTGGCAAATAACAAATAGGATCCTGAACAGAAGCTTGTGTTCTATCCCAACCATTATCAATGGACCAGAGGTCATCTCGTCAGAATCAGACAAGGCCAGACTATTTGCCAAGAATTTTACAGCTAATTCTAAATAAATAATAGCTAATAAAGCTAAATCATACCCTATGCGACGAAGGCCATCAACCCGTGTTTCCTCCTATAACACACAACATGCTAGGTAACATACACATATCTGTGCGTGAGGTCGCCAAGCTAATCAAGAACCTTGATTCCAGTAAAGCAACTGGCCCTGACGGCATTCCAATTATAGTGTTAAAAAAGCTTCAACCGGAACTTGCTCCCATACTTACAAAACTGTTTAAGGGTTGCCTTAAGGAGAAGAGCTTTCCAACACCCTGGAAAACCTCATCAGTATACCCTGTATTCAAAAACTCAGGTGATAAGTCATCTCCCTCTCAGTACAAACCAATAAGTCTCAAGTCAATGAGTTGCTGGAATCCATATTAAATGGAGAAGTAGTCAACCACCTCAGCAGAAATAATCTTCTTAGTGACACGCAATATGGTTTCTGTACTGCTAGATCTATAGCAGATGTGCTAACGGTTATATCTCAGATTAGAGAATCTCTCGACAAAGGCTTCCTTTCTAGGGCAATTGCTCGACATATCAAAGGCCTTCGACAAGGTATGGCACAAGGGCCTACTTCACAAGATTTCCAGTTACGGTATAACTGGAAATGTCTTCTCAATCATTAAATCATTTCTCTCTGATAGGCTCATAAGAGTAGTGGTTGATGGGCAGAAATCAGAGGTCCGCAGTATTAATGCTGGAGTCCCTCAGAGGTCCATCCTGGGCCCAACTCTCTTTCTGATCTACATCAATGATCTCCCAAAACACATACCTAAATAATTCGTTGACATCTATGTTGTTGACACGACCATCTATGGCAACACATCAAAGGCTGTAAATGACAAAGTTCTCTCTGATCCTCTCTCCTCTAATCTTGAGCGCGTGGTACAGTGAGGGAAGAAGTGGCTGGTTACCTTTAATGCATCTAAAACCAAGATCCTATCTTAACATCATCAACGCCCGGATCCCTATTTGGCATCAATTGAAATGGATGGCTCTCGTCTTGGGGAATCCCCATGTTTTGATAAGCTTCTGAGTTTGACCTTTACTCCTTATCTGAAATGGAACACGTACATCAAGTCTGTTGTCAAGGTCGCTGGGAAAATGGTGGGATCCTTCTACCGCTCCAGAAGATGCAATTCTCTATCTATATAAAAGCCAAGTACGTTCAAGGATGCTGCCACATCTGAGAAGGAGGTGCTAAAAACAGCCTATCCTGCTTGACAGAGTACAAAATCGACTTCGTGGCTTAGTAGGGGATTCCCTTTTCTTTTCCCTGCAACCTCTGTCCCACAGAAGAGACGTTGCGAGTCCATCTTTGTTTTATCGCTTTTTCCATGGCAAGTGCTCGTCTGAGCGCCAATCTCTGGTCCCCCCTCGCCAATCTTTCATGAAAAACACTCGTCTAGCTGAAACCACTGTCAATAATTTTCCCCATATGTGCCTAAGTCAAAACGTAGATTCCATGAACAAAGCTTCTTTCTTAGAACTGCACGCCCGTGGAACTCTCTACCGCTTGCCTGCTTCCCACCTGACTTCAACTTGGATGTCTTCAAGTCGAACACCAAACAATTCCTGATGAACCGCTCCCCTCAGTTATGACACTTTATCAAATCTCCAATACTAACGAACACTACAACACTATCCCATTGATTACTGTACACGCAATAACCCTTATCCCCGATTGGCTTCCGAGCTTTGATACGTGGTGACCTCCATGTAAAAAAAAAAAATAATTACACTACAAACTCGTTTAGTGAGTTCAATCTCGGCGACGGCTGCGTTGGATGGGTGGATGGTCCTTACATCTTTGTTTTATTTGCATGTATTGAGCTATCATTCCCATTATGATCCTCATTGCATTTATTTCAAACATTTTTATATTCTACTTCGACTGTTAAATAGTAATAAATACAATCAGAATTCATTTATATTTTTATATTGAAAAAAAAAATCCCATAGTACTATCAGGTCAGATTGTCTAATGATACTAGCTTTTTGCACTAAACATTAATATTATCGTCTTTTCCTTTAGCTTTTCAAAATTCAATCATGTTCTGTAAAGTCAAAAACAAAAACTATTTTATTCTACAAAACAACTAAATCAAGCGCCATGAATAAATATTTGAAGAAAGTAACCAGAAAAGATTGGTTCACTGTCAAACTAAAATATTAAATCTGTACATATAATCTATACTCTTTTCAGACTAGTTTATTCTAGCAGAGGAGAGACTTTATCACTCTATGTGATTTCCCCCTTTTGAAATTTTACTTGCTCTTAAAAGCACATATTTTACTATCGAATGGTTGCGTAGAGCGTTTATCTTCTGGTGCTACTTGACTTCTTCAAGAAAATTTTATATTTTATTTTAATTCTTTCAAAAAAGAGATATTGCAACTAAGACATGTCATGTCTAGGAGGCATCAGTGCAGCAAGTTTATTGAATAACATTTTATTTAAGTAATTGTAATGTAAAAGCCGCCAACGGTGCAATGAGACAGAGCTAGAGGTTAGTAGAGCGTCTGGGACCTATTAGATTAGGTACTCTCTTTTATGTCTAAGAAGAAGAAGCTTATGATTAGTTTACTAGCTCGAATAGGACACCAATACTCCATGCATGCATGGTGACTCATAAAATCCATACTGCCAGTTCTGAGTACTCCAGTGTTGTAGCACTGTAGAATAGACCATCTTCCTTACGACAGTTTTGTCAACCTTTAATGTATTTGTTTTAATTCAAGTTAATTATGAATAGTAGGCCGAAGTAGCGTTCTATTACCATGGCAATCACTGGTTGAAAATGTTTCTTATAGTTGTAAAAAAAGGGTATTGCCTTAGTAGCATTGACTGTTGCCATTTGTTTAGATCATCTTTCTACTACAGAGTGGAAGTTTTTTTCTAAGTATTCAGCCATCTCTTTAGATATATATGCGTTCACTTGAGAATAGAGAGTGGTATAATCAACAAATATATCCATATCGAACGATTACTTACATAGGGCCATTCTTACCATATTTTCTATTCATATGTTTTGAAGCCGACGAGATTTTTAAACGTTCAAATGAAATGTTTACCATTATACATAAGTCATTCAATAATGCGTTTTGTCAGCTAACTTTTTCATTTTTATATTCTTTGGAAGTAAGTTTTCGCTGGACTTTGAAATAGTTTATTGTATCGACATATAATTTTCTAAATTTTTAAACGTTTTTAAGTATTAGCTAATCAAATATAATCACTCTAATCTTTCTTGCTAACAAACGTTAAATTGAAAACATCCCGGGAATTTTACTCGTGTTGGGGGTTATTAGATGCATAGAAATTCTTGTAAAAATTCACCCCTAGTTTCACATACGTTTGATTATCTTAACGCACGCTTTAGCGTATTTGTGAAGTACTCTGTTTCGTTATTAAAGATCAGACGGAACACAGAAGTTGACACATGACAAACTGAAAACTATTAACCGAAAATTAACCTCCATTATCAAATACGGCTGTATGATTACCTAATTTTCAGAGGATTTTATGCTGAAAGTGTTTATTGTGATTTTTCATCTAAACTTTCTACCTTTAACAATTTCTGGTCACGTTGTGAAATATCGTAACAAATCTAACTCATTAGTTCTACATCGTCAATGTATATATATATTGACTATAGTCGTTTTGTTTTTAAACATGAGTTTTTACCGGCAGTGTGTTCCGTGTAATTGCATAGCATTTGCAACAGAATTTCGAACGTAACGATTTTATTTAATTCGCGGGATAGCATGCTCTCGTTCCATCGGCCAAAGCTCTGTGGGGGTCGTTTGTAATTCGAAATTCGTATTTTGTGGCCGCCCGCACTGAGGATTGAACTTTTAATCTCCAGAAGAGCGTAACTTACAGCTAAATTATACCATATCATATCCCCTTGAATTAAATAAAGTATTCCGTTCGAAATTCCGTGAAGGTTTCCGAGTTCGACAGAAAGATTTCCGAGTTTGTCAAGATACCCCTGAAGAAAAAGGTTTTATCGACAGAAACGTTATTAAAATAAAACTAAAGATAAGTACAATAATTTGAAATATGAAATACAAATAATACGAAATAATTAAACTTTCATCTAAAAAATTCATACACATATTATTAGTTAATATATTATTATTCAAATTTCTTATTTCTTTCTGTCATTAAAATTTATTTTTCTTTTGTTCGTTTGACCTAGTTTTGCCTTTGTACTTTGTTTCAATTCCTTATTATTGTTACTTTTCACTTTTGCTTTGTTTGGTTTAAGCGTCTGTAACATGTAGTATTTGTGACTATTTATCAATGTGTTTATAATAATATTGTGGGTAACGTAAGAAAAACATATATTAGCTAGTGCATATATAAGCTGCTGAGTTATGCGATAGAAAATAGTGTAAACGAGAGATTAATACGTGAATAAAGGTTTCGAATCCACTATCGTGAGTCCAGAAGTCTATAATACAAGTTATCCGTTGTGACGTCACATATGAGTGACAGAATAAATCGTGGGAGTAGGGGGGATATTTCTGGTGTAGATTAATCTAAAATGCTTACGCTTGATGGAACATATCCTCATATTTCTCTCGATGAGGATCAAATGACAATCACAGCTACCGTAAATTAATCAAATATGTCATAAATAACTATAACGTGAAAACTAGGTGCGTCTCAATTTCTTGACTATTTGACAATTATTGGCCTGCTGTTTATAAGAAAAAAATGTCCGTAATATTTTTTATTTTCAGCGCTTCATTTCAGCAACAAATTAAAAAATACACACGCGGGGGGAGGGACTCTCACTCATGACAGAAGCTTGTTAGACAATTTATATTTAAGAATAAAACTATTAACCAACAACACGACTTCCGCGGTATCGATCATCTTATTACGAAAAAGTATTTATGATAACGATATTTATGTACACGATTCGTTGAATACGATTGATTTAAAATATTCGATTCTAAAGGCATTAGGTGACATACATTCTATGGCTTCACAATGCGTCTAAATCCGTAAGATAACTATTTCTGTACAACTAATACACCAACTGGTATAAGATTACTGATTCGACAAACCGTAAACTATTTCTCCAACAAACATTTAACAGAGTTCACCTGGAAATAACGAGGAATACAATTTGAGAAACCGAAACAATGAACAAGTCTTATTTTTAACACGAGATAGGAAGCTGCTTATCGTCCAAAACGCTTGATAAGAATTGCTTTTCTTTAGTAATTTTTAATTTTGAGACAAATATAACTTCATGGAAATCTTATAAAAGTAAAAATTAATTTGTTTTAATTAAGACCCACCAGAAGATTAATTTATTTATTATGGAATATTATCTGCAAATAAATTAATAAATAATAATACTCATCTCAATAATGGATTCCAATTAAACAATATAGATTAATATCTGTTTTTCTTCTTTTTATCAAAATACTAAATCTTATAAAATACTTTCTGTTTATACGTCGGCCCAGCGTCCTCACCAATAACCACTGAACCATGGCCACTCGTTCCTTATATAACACTTTAAAAGCACGTGGCCATAAATGCTCTGTCATTGCGATGTGTAGTAAATGGTTAGGCTCTATATTCCTGCATGGAAACAACGGCATGTGAACTCCTGAGTCCTACATTTCGTACCGATCGATGATTGGAGATGTAAGAGACAAAGCAGTAAACACTTCAGCCACCGAGCTGGCACCATCAATTCAGAGAATGTGTAACCAGAGTCCATAATAATGAATATATACGGCCAGCGAAACGTACACCGCCAAATCCATCCTTGCACCAACTCCAAACGGCAAAAGAAAATAGAAATAAATATGAACGGTGTCGAGTAAATTGAGCCGGACTCTCATCCATAATAAATCATTTTTTTTTCTTATTTTCTTTTCTATTTACTTGGAATCAGTTTCACACCTTGCTCGTTATCTTTCACTCTGACGAATACATACTCCCTCTCTCCTTACTTATTCCCCCCTCTTTCTCTTTCAACTCTCACATTCGCTCATATCATAGCTTTTTGTCTCTTGCTTACTTTTCTTTTTCTCTTTCTTACAGACACTCACTCTTTCCTTTATCTCTCAATTAGCTCTTCTTAATTATTCTTTCTTCCTCCTATCTTTCTCACTATATACACATATACAGAGAGAGAGAGAGAGAGAGAGAGAGAGAGAGAGAGAGAGAGAGAGAGAAGGAGAGAGAGAGAGAGGCGTGAATGAAATGTATATATCTTTCTTTCTCTCTCCCTATATATATATATGTGTGTGAGTGTGTGTGCGTGTGTGTATCCTTTCTTTTTTATTTATAATCAATGCATATATACTAGTCTCTATTGGTATAAAATAATTGTTAATATTTATTTAAAAATATCACACACACACACACACTGTCCTCGCCTACTCTCTTTCTCATATATATATATATATATATATATATATATATATATATATATATATATATATATATATCAAGAGTGCCACCGCTAATCAAAACCCGAACACCACTCGAGAATAAGGTTAATGCTTATAAGGTGGTCACTGGAACGACTTCTTAGTGGTCGGTAGTGGTGAAAGTTAGGTAGAATGTCATTATTTAAGAGGGCGAGGCATTAAAAACGTGTTTACAATGAACTTGAAAATGACCATGTTGTGGTCATCTGGAAAGTATGTCAGCGGAACCGAGTTCCACAAAGCGGCCAGTTCTAGGAAAAGAAGCTTTGTTTATCAAATCAGCATTCATATTTGGGTACAAATAGAGAGTAAATAAAATTGTTGGTAGTGATTGAAGGTAGACGTGATTATGTGAACGTTTGGCGTGGGGAGACCATGGAATTGAGTTGAGACGAGCACTTGACAGGAAATTGACGAGAGAGAAGAGACAGGTTCGCAATGTCTATTCTGTGGGAAAGATGTTGCAGGGAGGAGAAACGGGCATCACCTTCCAGGGTTCAGTGCCGATTCTGAACTCTGTCAAGGCAGGATAGAATGCTTTAGGCAGCTCCTCTTCCGAGGTATAAAATAATCGTTAATATATATATATATATATATATATATATATATATATATATATATATATATATATATTCTTTATCGACCCTCCTTCTCTTCCTTACTCCGCTCATATTATATCTTTTACGCCTTGTCACTTTCTGTCATCTGTTGTTTTTATTTTCTTAACTTATATTTACTATCTCGCGTTTTTTCATTCACAATTTTTTTCTCTCTTTCTTTTCCTTGCGGTTCTCACAAATGCTCATCTATTTCCTGTCTACTTCTCTGTGTGTATTCCTTTTACAAATCACACACGACCGTCTGCATCTTTCTCTTTTTCACTTATCTCCAACCTTGTTACACTCTGTCTTTGAATAGTTCCTTTTCATCTATCTTCATAAGCCCCTCTCTTCATCTTTCTCTCGATTCTTTTCTTTCTCATACATATATGCAATCTCTCTCACACACATATACACCTCACACACATATACATGCTGATTGTGACGTCTTGTCAAACGAATGCCACTCGCTCAGTCACTGAACATCCATGTGCCCGAAGATAACTCTACAGTTCAATCAGAGACTTGCACACCCTCAAACAAATGACGATCACTGGTTTGGATAAAACCAACAGCAACGGAATTTGTATCATCGTGCGCTTTAATGTAATTAACGATACCTGCCTTGGATAACAGTGCCCGGTCACACACCTCACAGATCCAGAGATCTCCATGATTGGGTGGCAAGGTTTGGTGTTTCATACATGACCTTTTGAGCTTCGCTCGATTTATCTTAACCGCTTCAAAGTACTCTGCGCCACATATATCAGTGCTCTCCATGGCTTGCGATCAGACGCTAGGGACTCCCAACTGTCAACATTTCACCAAACTCCTTGATGCTATCACGAAAACGTGTTTTGGGCTTGAGCTGAGGTCTTTTCCAAAGAAGGAGCTCATCATAAAACAACTCTTTTGGGAGTCGATAGTAATCAAGCCGGAAAAGATGCCCCGCCCCAGGGATCTGGTTCTTAATAACAATAGTAGCAATACTGATGGTTTTGGCTTTATTTAAGACGCATGTATTGGGGACGAAACTGTCCGACTTTAAACTAAGAATGTGTCTAAGGCAGTGTTGATGAAATCTGTCGAGCTATTTCACATGTTATTCGTTCGGGAGTTATGTTTCAGAGGCATGAAGTAGGGATGGCAATACACATGTTTGATATACTGACATTTTAGTTGTCAGAGTTAGATCCATTCCAAAAGCGTCTGATGTTTTGCTGATTCTCTGTCTTATTTCCGCATGAAGACTACCATCATTTGATAAAGTTAGACAAAAATTTTTTACGACTTCAAGGCACTTTATATAGACGATGATACTAGGTTCCACATACAGATCACCAGAATCGGGAGCGCACATGACCTTAGTCTTCTTAATGCTAACTGTCAGTTTGAAGCAGGTACAAGCATATGTGAAAAGATCCATCACCAGTTGCATATCTACTGGGGAGTGTGTCCCTAACAAATCCATCACTAACAAGTGTTTTGGCTTGGAATCTTCTGAGGTTGAACCTTTTTTTTAGTCGTTCGGAATCTAATATAAACACTCATATAACAATCGTGGAAACCATAGCAGAACACAGCAGTCAGACAGAGCGAAAACAATGTTGGCGCAAGTATATCACCCTACCTCACTCCATTATCAATATGAAATTCTTCATATTATGATGAAATTGCTTGAACTTTTTCCGAAAAAGCAGGTGTACGGCTAAATTTTTCCAGCATTTTCTAGAGTGCCTCACGGGTCAAACGCTTTGGTTAAGTCCACAAACACCTGGCAAAGAGGCATACGCTGCTCAGTACACTTTTCTAAAAGCTGTCTAGCAAAAACCATCATATCTACGGTCCCTCGTTTACCTCTAAAACCAGACTGGGACGCTGGAAGCATATCAGGACAGATAAACTTCTCCAATCGGTTTAGCAAGAGCCGTGCAAATACATTTTCAACCGCAGTCAGCAGCGAGATGCCTCGATAATTTCCACAATTAGACCTTGCACGCTTTATTTTATGCAACATAACTAGGATGGCATCTATCCAGTCTTGGGCAACCGGGGAAGCCTGCCAAATGTACATTGTCAACATTATGTTTCAGCAAGTCAACAGGAATGCCATCCAGACCAGGGGCTTTGTTCGAGTTGATCTGTTTTATGCAGCCAACTGTTTCCATGAGAGTTGGTTCAACATACAGTTCAGGACGAAATGAACACTGAGGGATACTCTCTATTTCATCAACATTGGATGGGTTGTGAAAGAGATCACAAAAGTGATCGTGCAATTGATGCATAATTTAATCTGAGGTTTTCAACACGGTTCTTCTATCATTCGCCAGGAATGGTGTAGTTGAGGAGGATTTAGGACAATATACCCGGCGAAGCGAAGCGTAAAATGTCTTAACATCTCTTAATCGTATGCAGCATTTATCTCCATGGAGAAGTCAGACCTCCATTTGTTTTTTATTTGGTGCACCCAACACTGCACCTCACTCCGCACAGAAGAGAAGTGGTCAGCAAAAGCTGGCCTTTTCAGAGGTGAAGAGTCGTGAAGTTTCAAATGAGCTTTCCGCTTTCTATCAATTTAAAAGTTAATTAGATTGGGATTATCAGCAAACCAACCCCGATGTCTGGGAACCTTCAATCCAAGAGCTTCAACACGTTTATGGTACATTGTATCTTTTACTGTCTCCCAATCACAATCTAAAAAAATCCACCTGGTTAAAAGCAGAATTCAATGAACTTCGTGCCACTGGATCCTTCAATTTGGAGACATCAATGCGCTTAGGCACTTTACTCCACAGAAACGGATTTCCTTGCGAATTAAAATTTTGAGTTTAGCTCTGACAATTAAATGATCAGTACCACAGTCGGCACCATGAATCACTTTGACTTTGTAAAAATTTCAAAGATCACTACGTCTACACAGAATGTAATCAAGCAAATGGCCATGTTAAGACTGGGGATGAAACCAGGTCTCCTTGTTTTTCTGGTAAGAAAAAATGTTGGTGAAAACAGAGCTGAAGGAGCAGCAGACCATTTGAATTGACTATGCCAATGTCATATGGGCCTAGTGGAGACCAGGTCTCATTGTTTGAGCCGACTAGTACACTGAAGTCACCAAGAATCACCAACGCAATATCGTCTTCAGACGAAGTAAGAGTCGTTGCATAGACAGAAAGAACATTTATGTAACGACCAGCAGCAAGAGGAATTCTCAATCCAATTGCACGGTTATTTAACTAGCTATTCGATCTTGTCAATTAAGAAGTTGTTAAATGCAAAGCCCACGCCAGTCTCACACCTCTCCCTTTCAGATCTACCACACCAGAAGATCGTGTAGCTTGACTCACACTCAACCAATTGATCCTCACTTGCGAAACGTATCTCAGAGAGTGCAGCAATGTCTACATTATATCTTCGCAATACCTTGGTCAAAATTGCAGCCTTCCGTTCTAGTCTTTTACCATTGTCAATAGTGTTTTCACATTCCAACAGCAGAGCTAGAATGAGTGTCGTTTAACATAATATCCTTTGTTCCTGTTCATGCTAATATGGGCAGCCGTCAGCCGCAGGTTGCTGACCAGCAGGTCAAAGGTAGCTTGTATAGGACGCATTTTTTTGTCTAGTCCCAAATTCTTGGGTGAGCAGTGCTCCCCTGAATAAAACTACTCAATCACAAAGATACCCGCCGAGCACACAACTGTCTAAGTATTGTTGCGAAAGCAATGTTAGATAGATCTTTTATCGCCTGTGTGCAAATCAGTTACTACATGTTTCCAGCCTGGCAGACCTATATGCGTCAAAACTTTTCCATCGTCACAGAACTTTTATTTATTTATTTTATTATTTTTTTGGTGTAGACAAGTGTCATTGTCTGAGGGATTATCTGTACAAAGATGTTATTACAGAGTTTTAACTTTGTACAACAGCTATATCTCTCTCTGTCTCTGTATGTCTGTCTGCCTCTCTCTCTCTCTCGGTTCAAAATGTTGAGATCCAGCGACAAGAAAGTGCAAGATATGCAGCAACAAGTCAAACTGCAGACCAGCTTAATGCAGGTACTGGTCTTCCGCTTTATAGGTTTTAAGTCACAGATTTGATTCTCCTAGGGGTGTTGCCTTCACTGTGGCTTACGGGGGCATTCTCCACCAGAATACCATTGGATCCATGACAGGGACTTAATTTGCTTGGCACGAGAGTATATTACACACGATGGTGGGTGATGCATGCCGCAGCTGAAATGACCTAAGTTCCTCTGGAGGTTTCTGTCAGGGTTACCTCAACCTTAGCGTTTGGTTAAAGAACATTTGCCGACAAGGAAGTAGGGTCCAGTTTTATGGCGCAGGACACTCGCCGTTCATGAGAGCCCGACTGCGTGGTAGTGGTCAGGACGTGCACGTGAGGTTGATTTGTATGGGAGAAGCACAGCATGACGCTAAACATGAGTGAACTTTTAACACACGTCCACACACAAACACACACACACACGTCCACACACAAACACACACACACACGCACACACACACACACACACACACACACACACACACACACACACACACACACACACACACACACACACATATATATATTAGCTCTTATAAGACCTACTTTCAACTTGTGATGCATACTATATCACCATTTCTATAAAGTTATAGACATGCATATGTTTATACATTTTTATATACAGGATTCATTCTCAATGACTGATCATAATGACTTTCTGAGATACAGATTGTTTAGTTAAGAATGTGGAATGTGGCTTATATTTAGACTAATTTAATACCAAGGAGGCAAAGAGTAACTTTTTTGAAAATGTTACATCAGGTATTAAACATCAATTAATAAATATCCCTTTTTCTGTTATTTTGGATTATATTCTATTTTAGAGAGCACACTATAAACGCAACCTCCCATTTGAAAATTCAAATATTTTGGATTTGCATTAAATCTGATCAACATTAATAAATGACTTATTACACAATCTGTCCTGAATTTCAATTACTTCTTATGATACTTAAATTCAAGGCTTTAAACAATGTAATTGATTTGTATAAAAATTGGAATAAGAACTGTAGACGCAAGGTATAGTAGCAATATATATTGATCTTGCTAAGAGGACATAAAAGTGGTACGAATCTGGTCTATTCTGGCTATTGATATTGCAGTGTAGAATAATATATGCTTGGTATATATATTTGCAGGTTTTACTTTAAAATTACTCAGTATGGTAGTAGATCTTAGGAGTAGATTGAAAATATAACTTTAAAAATTTAGCTTAAGAGAAACATTTCATTTCCGGGGAAATCAAGCTAATAGCGTGTTGCCGACGAAACACGTGTCAATGGATAATTAAATTTTAATAATAATAATAATCATAATAATAATCATAATAATAACAATAATAATAATAATAATAATAATAATAATAATAATAATAATAATAATAATAATATGTATATAGTTCATTAAATAAAATAGACGATTTTGTTTATTAATTCTATTTTCGATCCTTTTGTCGCCATAAAAAAAAAAAGACATGATTATGAAAACCGGTTTTCTTTTTCTGTTGCAGACCATATACTAGTTGTGTAGAAATCTCATAGTGATAGTGGCCATCTATACTGTCTGAAAGTAACACAATGTTCACCGAGTGAAATCGGAGATGCGCCGCTGCACAACTCATGCTCTCTACCGATCAAAATTATGACAACAGGACCATTGCCACCACTCTCAAAATACAAATCTGGACGATTTAACGGTGAAGACACATGATGATAAAAACAAAGTTTCTGGCCACAGTTATGGTTTTAAGTGAAAGCCACATCATGCCACCTCATACCTGTGAAGTCAGCTTGAAAGTCAACACCAAAGTGTGCCTGGATATGCTGAAGAGTGCGGTGATCCCCTGATGCAATCAGGTATCTGCAGGCAGACCCTGGGTGTGGCAGCAGGACTTGGTGCAGGCTCAGAATTCCAAAGAGACCCAGGCTTGGCTTCAGAAAGAGTGCTACGACTTTGTTCCCTTTTCTACTGCCCCATTCCCTCGACCTATACCCGCTGGACTACTTCGTCATACGTTTAGAACACCACCAACATTATCTCGCACAACATAATAGCCAGCCTTATCGCCGCCATCCGCCGAGTATTTGCGGAGTTCCCGCCGACGCTTGTGGACCCATATCGAGACGGTGATTGAGACTGAAGGTGGTTACATTGAATAGATGTCAGCTCTACTACATAATGAAGATACTTGAATTTATTTTTTAATAAACGTTTCAAAATAAAGTTGTAGTGCTATTTCCTTCACGGTGATAAATTTCTCGTCCCACTCTGCATGTATGTGTGTGTGTGTGTGTGTAAATATATATGTATATATCGTATGTATGTGTGTGGATGTGTATAGAAACATACATGTCACTTTCTCTCAGCCTCTTTATATATATATATATATATATATATATCACTTACGTTTTTGAATATTATAATTTCCACAATCTATCCTTTTGTTATCATTACTCATTCTCTGTCACCCCTTTCTACCCATCTACAATACATATGTGTGTATACACATATGTACAATACTTATGTGCATACACGCATATGTACAATACTTATGTGTATACACACATATGTACAAATACATATAAAATATCATGATTCATATTAGTTTATAGTGATGAATCACTCTTTCTACCTCCCTGTCTTTTCTTAGCCCACTCCCCCTCTCTATGATCTATAACACACACATACACACTCCAGTTATATATATATATATATATATATATATATATATGTATGTGTGTGTGTGTGTATTTATTTATTTATTTATTTATTTATTATGACACTGTCCTTGTATGTAAACTAGTTGTTTTTGTTCATAAAATAGTAGTAATTTTCACAGTTACAAACATCTCAATAATGCATATTTTTATATTTCTTTTGTGCTATTATACAATTTACTCTCGAATTCACTTACGTTGTTTACCGTTTCATCAACAGCGACGATGTTTTCCTGCATTTTATCAATCCTGACCTTTTATGTAGTTGCTTCAAATTGTACCATTGTTAGCCCTATTTCTTTGCTGTAGGGGACACATTATATAAGACGAAATGGAAAGCCTAATTAGCTCTTGCGTTGGAAAATTCCACTCACATTTCTGGTAACCTTTTTCTTTGCAATTGAGAACCGAAAAAAAAACATGAAAAGAAATTTTATCACTTCCTTCATTTTTCATTTTCAATGTCTTCCTACACACTTTTAATGAAAGCCGCATCAAAGACACGCCTTTGCGGTCAAGTCTCATCAAAGACACGCATCAAAGACACGCCTTTGCGGTCAAGACGTTTTTCTTATTTTATAGCTATTCAATTGTTTTGTTTCTCTATATTCCCAATCATCTCAGAAATTTTGTTTATTTTTCAAATATGACAATTTTTTGTTAACATTATTATATCACAACATATTTGTATGAACTTCCAAATCTTCGTCATAATTAGTATCACACTCACATACACCGATCCTATCAGCGGGAATCTTTAAAACTTTCCCATTGTTTTGTAAAATTATCTATAGAGGTGTCATTGCTATCTACTAATTTGTCTCAGAAACATTTTCAGGCTTTCGTCGTTATTTGAGATTATTCACTTCTTCAAACGGATAGATATGATGGTGATAAAGACTTTCAGAATGAAAACCGTATATGAATGACTTTGCTATTTACTTTTTAACGATTCCTCCAAATAAAATATTTTATTATAGAATAGTGTAAAATTGTTATGCAGACTAAATTTATAAAACTACTTAAAGGTATACTGTTTAGGCTATATATTGCCTGTTAGAGATTGAATCCATTTCAAAACAACAACAGACAATGAATTGTTTTAGTCCAGTCATTTCAAATATTCCTAAATATATAGGCACTTGTTAAATGAGCGCTTTATGCCAAATTGATATTTAAATATGGTTAAATTTGTGGTAAATTTTTGCATTTAAATACTAATCTCTATTAATCTCCAACTGTGTATCGGACGAGTACCATAATACTTAGTTTGCTGCACCTTATAATAAAAGAGTATCACTCCAAGTTTAATCCAGATCGACTAAGCTTATAGAATAAATGTGAAATTAACCTACACCCCTCCATACCTCTACCCACTTTAACATGCCTGGTTATCTCCCACTCTATTGTAAGAACTCAGACAGACATATGCACGAACTTGGAGTCTATATTCGACCCCCCTTCACTATAGAATCCAAACAAGAGTGAGATGACCAGGCCTTCATGTGCTTTAGACTTAACCTACCACATAACGATACCTACTTACATTTTCTCCATCGCTCTCCCTCGACCCAGGACTGTACCCTAATCAACCAAGTCTCTGACAGCATAGATACAGCACTCTCTCTTGATACTACCTCGCAATTACATGTATCTGGTGACTTTAATGTTCACCACAGTAATTGGCTGGGTTTCTCTACTTACACAGACACAGCTGGTAGCATAACGTATAGCGTCTCTATATCTCATTCCCTATCACAAGCAGTTACGCTTCTGACCCGTCTCCCACACCGACAGCCTCACTTCTTGATCTATTTCTGGCCACAGTTCCCGATGATTGTGTAACGAATGTCCATAGCCCACTCGGGAATGCTGATCACGTTGTGATAATAGTAGAAATCGCCTTATACTCTCGACTCAAAGTTGAAGAACCATTGCTCTAAACGACAAGGTACTATAAGAAGGTTGACTGGGAAGCCATCAGCGATCTCATCAGAGATGCCCTATGTGGAAACATCTTTTCTCTTCCTGCAGAACAGTGCACAAATGAGACCACTGAATGGTTCAAAGCGGCAATTGAAGCACATGTTCCTACACGGAAGTTCTATAGAAAACCCCACTCTCCCCAATGGTTTACTTCTACTTGTGCAGCTGCCATTGCACAAAGGCAGCATGGATACCGCATACTTATCCGACATAAATCCAGTACAAACAGATAAAAGTTTATAGAAACTAGAAGTAATTTAAAGAAAGAAATAGCGACAGCTAACAGAGAATATACCGAAACCACCAGAAAACGCATTGAAGGGCAGAAATTAGGAACTCGTAATTTTTGGAAAATGATGGGCGATTAACAATTCCCCCTACCTTTATTCAGTATTGATCTTTCATGTCAATAAGTTAAAGACGATCACAATCAGTGCAAGGGAAATAGGCGGGAAAACCTCTTTTGGCCATGGCATATCGAAGCTAACGGCTTCTCATCAGAAGAGGAGAAAAATCAGCATTATACTAAAGTATGGGAAAAATAAATCCCACTGATTTTAAATACATTTTTGGTTAGACGTAGAGAAGTTATAGGAAATGCAATTAAAGTAGAGGGAGATGGAAGCATTAGAACATTTTCAAAGGTAAAAGAAGACGAGTACTGAGAGGTAGGATGGAAGTTGGACAAATAAAATATTTAATCATTTATCTAATATAACGTTAATCCTTACCTCTTTATCTGTTCTTATAACTTGATCCTCTTAATTAGCTAAGGCTTTATCTATCCGGAAAAGTTGATTTTCGCTGAAAAAAATTACTTTTTTCTTTTTTCCAGTTAACTTTATATCTCCCCCTCTCTTTATATATGTATATATATATATATATATATATATATATATATATATATATATATATGTATGTATGTATGTATATATATATATATATATCAGAAATGTTAATACCATAATTATTATATTACAAAAACTCTAAACTTTTAGCGAATAAATTGTGTATATGCGTATGCAATTATTATAAGTCACCTATTATGTGTCCAAGATCAAAATACAAGTCGTCTCTTCTCTACAATGTATTATCATAGTAAAGGTCAAAGTTTGATACATTTTTGAAGTAGAGAATTTTTAAATAAAAACGAAACATTTGTATGTATAATTTTAATTAATTATATAACTCATTTGAATTAAAGCTCTATCCTGGTCTCTTTTATACAAATATGTAAAAGACAAACACCAGATTTACAGGAACTACTGTTGGAGTATGCTATGTTTTTATAAATAAAACTCTAGTTTTGATAGCTATATTTTTTAGGTTGACAAGAAAGTTCTAACGAAATTTTAATTTTTGATCTCAAATGATGTTTTCAAATAAGGTTTAATACCTTTACTTTATATATCATTTTAAAGGGCGTTTTTGCTCTATCTAATCGTTTAAATTACAATCGCTGTAAAACAATTATATCTTTTTTTCAGAACGTAGAACACAAGATGGAAAAAAGAAAAATTCGCACAATTCTCTAACTTCAATTCAAGCTCGACCGAAAAGCTGCTGAAACAACTCGCGATATCAGCGAAGCGTTTGGCCCCGGAACCACTACTGAACGCGCAACACAATGGTAGTTTAAGAAATTTCGTGATGATAACGAGAGTCTTGTGAAATATGAGCGTAGTAGTCGGCCATCGGGTGTGTACAACGGTCAATTAAGAGCCTTAGTCGAAGCCAATCTACGCACTTTTCGATTTCTTTCCTGAATTAGACGTAGCGTATACGACGATTTCCAACCACTTGAGAGAGATTGGAAGGACAAAAACTTTTGATAAATTGATGCCTCGCAAATTCAACAACAACCACAATAAACGCCGTTATGAAGTGTAATCTTCCTTTCTTTTATGCAAAAAAAAAAAAAAAAGACCCGTTTCTCGCCCGTGTTGTGACTTGCGGTGAAAAGTGTGTTCTTTACAACAACCGACGAAGCCCAGCTCAGTGTTTAAAGGCCAACAAAGCTCTAAAACATTTTCCGGAGTCATAATTCCACCAAAAGCAGGTCTGCGGTCGATCTCACCCATTACCTTTTTTTTAAATGCAAGCGAAACTAATATGGCGGATATGTACTGTCAACAACTCGATGAAATGCATCAGAAACTGCGACAACAACGCCCAACATTAGTTAACAGAAAACGATTCAATTTTCCACCAGGACAAGGCTCCTCTGCACTTTGCTAAACCGTAAACTACGTAAATATCGGTGCAATAAATTTAGAATAGAAATAAAACACTAATCAAACTTAAGCTTTGCATTAAATAAAAAAGTAATAATTACTTTCAAAAGATTTGCATGACAAACTTTTAAAGAATCTGAATCAATTCGCATTAACAACCATCGAAGAACGTGGCATTCTTTCGGGCTATGTAAAACAGAAACTCTACAGAATACAAGAAAAAGATAAAATTCTGTTGAATAAAAATATTTTATTATTATGTACTCTGTAGGAGTTATCAGACAACTCATCACAAGAAATTACTCAATGTAATAACCAGTAGGGTTCACTTGAATCTGAGTGAGAACAAGTCTCCTCAGATTCCCAGTATTCTCTACCTCCTTCGATAATTTTTGCAATGAATTAGCGTAGTCAGTCACAACAACCGTTTACCATATATTTCTCAATGATAAGGGCCATTGACCTTTACTTGAATTTGAGTTGCAATTATTCTTACGTAGATAACAATCTTATCCGCGCTCATTCAATAGAGGTCTGATTAGTGTTTTTCGATGTGTCCATCGTCATTGATCTTTCACTACTATTCCTTGTGGTGCCAGATAAAGGCGACACTAAAATTTTGGTGGGGGAGGGGCATAGTTTACAATTATCCTGTTTCACTTCTCCTTGATTCATGAAATGTTTCTCTCTCCTTATGTTTTACTTCTGTTGCATTTTCTAAATGGCCGGTTATCATTTGTAGCTCAGCTGTATTAATCTTTGCATTATAGGGGTTTCTTAATATTTCATTCAATTGTTATCCGTTGTAGCTTTTCAACCGTTCGCCTGATTCCAATCTCTTCCATTTATTTTCGAAAAATTTCGAGATTTTTCCTGCTACTACTATTATTGGTGTTATCTTGATTTTCCATAACCCTTCAGCTCTCGTGTCAGTTCTATATATTTGGCTTGCTTTTACGCCTATTTGATATTCGCTCTGTGACCTGCTGGAACGGCCAAATATACGATCTGACAGGGCTTTTCCTTCTTGTTAGCTTTTATGATATTGGGTCTCTTTGGGTTTATCTTTTTGTATATCCATGTCGCATATGATTTTGTGATGTTCGTTTTTCAAATATTTCTGCTGGATTGTGCTAGTACCATTAGGCTGAGTGGTTACTATGCATTTATTTATTTATTTATTTTCAGAGTTCCCATTGTACTGCCTTTTAACTTTGATCGTGTCTATTATTATATTATGTTATGAGCTAGTTTGCTGTATTCACTTATTAGGCGGTTTATCGTTTCGTCTCTTTGTCAACGGTGTCTGTTCTTGCTGTTTTCTTGTATTGTCAATCTTTGCTTTGATATACTCGGTTTTAATCGCGTTACCTGGTGCAGCTGTTATTAGTGTCTGTTTCTCTGTTTCTATGTCATTATGGTAGCCATATTCAAGTGTTTTCGTGAGTTTCATCTTTTGTCATTCTTATGAATCGTTCGTGTAGCTGTTTCTTTTCCCATTTTTCTTTTTTCGTCATATCCATTGCCTCGATCCGATCCATGCTATATTTTTCTACTTTTTTAAAATATCTTTTAGGATCTTTTGGTCTATGTCTAGTAGATCATGTTTTTCTTATTACTTTTTTGCATCCTTTTTTGTTCCTCGGAAAGTAGTTAACGGTTATTAAAAAGTGGTAAATTTGCTCTCTTCGTTGTGTTGTTAAGTTTTTCACATCATTATCATTAACTCACTGACTAGGATTTCTCTAACGAGTTATAATAATAATAATAATAATAATAATAATAATAATAATAATAATAATAATGATAATAATAATAATATAATAATAATATTATAATAATATAATAATAATATAATAATAATAATATAATAATAAAAATAATAATAATATAATAATAATATAATAATAATATAATAATAATATAATAATAATAACAATAATAATAATATGATAATATAATAATAATATAATAATAATATAATAATATAATAATAATAATATAATAATAACAATAATAATAATATAATAATAATATAATAATATAATAATAATAATATAATAACAATATAATAATAATATAATAATAATAACAATAATAATATAATAATAATATAATAATAATATAATAATATAATAATATAATAATAATAATATAATAATAACAATAATAATAATATAATAATAATATAATAATATAATAATAATATAATAACAATATAATAATAATATAATAATAATAACAATAATAATAATAATATAATAATAATATAATAATAATAAAAATATAATAATAATAATTCTATAATAATAATAATAATAATAATAATAATAATAATAATAATAATAATAATTTGTTCCTCGACAAAAGAAGGTGTACATGTAAATTCACACTTGTCCGTTCGTCTGTTCGTATTTTTCTCAATAACCGCAAATTTTGCACAAACTTTAAACATGATATGAGTAAAAAAATAACAGAACGAATTTTCTGGGAAAACTCTGGTTACCTCCTAGGGGTGCCTTTCGGGTTAAAATTGTTACAATTGACACTTTCATGCTTATTAAAAAAATGATGCCTTAGATTTTTATAAAACTGTCTAATTTCTATATATATTTTTTTATTCATACGTCGCGATAAATATTAGGTGTGCTCCACGGGCTCTTTTAGGGCTAATAAAAACACTCCATTTTGGGGACTATTTTACCATATTTGTCCAAATTTTTCTGTGTATGTCTATTTATTAGCAGTTTTGCATGGTGCTGAACTCAAATTTAAATATGTTAAGTCCCTGGGTACTTTTGGGGCTAAATAGTGGCCAATTAATGGACTTAATCATTTCTTTTTTTTACATGATGCAGAACTCAAATTTACATATGTTAAGGCCTAAAACTGCACCGTTTGTTCATTTTCACTAGGATTTGACGTCCCCTAGGGACTTTTGAGGCTAAATGAAGGGGGCAAATGCCGCGTTAATTGTGCACTCGCATGCATTCTTCACTTGTTATTGTTATTGTTATTAGTAATTTTATTATGTTGATTAATATGCCTATACATTATATACATATTAGTGCTATTGAGAAAAATCCATTGAATTAATAAAATTTACTAAATTACTAAAGTCTAATTAAGTATGGCTAAATTTATTAGTATGTTTTTATTAATAGCTTAACACTTTAAGTAGGACGGATATTTAACTCGTGGTATAAAATATATAGCCATAGCGTTTGTATGATCTTTTACGACCCACATCGAAACAGCAAAGAAAACCACTTGTAATTGAAACCCCATTGGTGCGGCCACGTCTCGATGTCCCACAAGGACTTCACAGAAACGGACAAACTATATCACTCTGAGTAATTTAGATACAATGTAGTTATTCATTTTGTTTCTTTCCTTTTTTTTCTTTTTTTCTTTTCTGTTTTCGTGGACTTTCGGCAATATGATCACACGTCAAAAACCCGGATATTGATTTCTTTCATCAATACGTTCATGATTGAATTATTCGTCACCTTCATTGAATCCCTACTCCCTCCCACCCTCTTTCTTTCCCCACTACACACGTGCAAAAACACGCATACATACATTTGGATATAAAAGACCTACGTATGCGTGACAAATTATAATAACTATGGAAAAACAAAATGAACAAAAATGAAGACTACAGTGGCGGGTTTTGTAGCAATATCTTTGTATCTCTCTTTCTCTCCATATATATATATATATATATATATATATATATATATATATATATATATATATATGTATATATATACATATATATATGCATATATACATATATGTATATATATATGTATGTATATATATACATATATATATATGCATATATACATATATACATGTATATATGTATGTATGTATATATATACATATATATATATATGCATATATACATATATATATGTATATATATGTATGTATGTATATATATACATATATATATGAATATATACATATATATATGTATATATATGTATGTATATATATACATATATATGCATATATACACATATATGTATATATATATATATATATATATATATATATATATATATATATATATATATCCCCAAATGTACATAACAATTCATGCTAATCTTTTAAAAATCGTTGTATCAGAACATATATAAAGTAATCAATCTATATATAAATGTGTTTGTCGAGTCTGTTGCATTATCTCTCTTCCTTCCCTACCCTTGTCTCTCCGTCTGTCTGTCTGTCTGTCTGTCTTTCTCTCTCTCGTTATCTCTATTTTTCTCTCTCTCTATATATATAGATATAGATATATATAGATGTGTGTGTGTGTGTGTGTATACACATATTATTTCATGTAGTATTATGAGAAGTTATTATATATTATGCATCGATTTTAGTTACTTCAAGGGTTCTTAATACCTATGTAGAGATAGGTAGTAATTATGAATATATATATATATATATATATATATATATATATATATATATATATAGATGTATATATATATATATACATGTATATATATGCATATATATATGACTACAAATAGATTTTCACTAAACACCCGCACATGCACACACACACACACACACACACACTATATATATATATGTGTGTATGTATATGTATATACACACATATATATAGAGAGAGGATGAAAGAAACAAATAAACAGAGAGACAGAGAGAAACAGGTGAAAACGGAAGATAGCGTCTAAGTTGTTCCATTTCACTCTAATCTAAATACAACCAAGTAATAATACAGGCCCATATGTGATATAGATGTACGTTTAATATATAGAAAACAATGAGAAATACTAATACAACAACAGAATTACTTAATAAATATACAGGTATATGGTTCACAACGTTGAAAAATGAACACATTAAAACAGATGTTGAATAAATATATTTACCTTTAATGTGAATATGTGTTTAATTTATGAAAACAGACTATGCCAGCGACAAAATAGACAGCGAAAGGATAGTTGACATTGGAACATATGGAGATAGATTGATAGATAGAAATGCATAGTAAAATTATAGTGAAGAGTAGATTGAAATATTTAACTTATAACATACTGATATATATATATATATATATATATATATATATATATATATATATATATATATATATATATATATATATATATATATATATATTCCGAAGATTAAGGGTGGTGGTGTTTGATCAACACTGCTGGGGAGCCATGATGTAATATACTGTTTTGTTTTTAAATCCCTGAAACAGTGTTTCATGGTAAACAACTAATGATCCCTTAAAAAATAAATTATTAGTACTATAGTTAATTCGAGAGCGAGTTGATGCAGTGATTGCAGGTGATTAAATGACTTACTGACTGGATAATTTTCTAACGAATGATAAAAAATATTTTTTTGTATAGTTCTAAAGGTTAAAAACTTCAAAGTCTCTCTCTTTCTCTCTCTCTCTCTCTCTCTCTCTCTCTCTCTCTCTATATATATATATATATATATATATATATATATGCAGTAAGGTAAATGAAATCACAATAAAAACATTGCCAAACGACAGAAGCTCCATTGGTTTAGATATAGAATATTGCATTATATGCAAGGTAGCAATTTATTATTTCACTTACTATTATGCTCACTCCAATAAAGACGCATATTTAGTCATCCACAGATAGACTGTTTCGCTCTATCACAGCGCATTATATCGGCCAGACAAGCAACTGCATAGACATAAATATAGGGTGACCTCCCAAAAACGGAAACTTTTAAACAAGCCAATAAAACCGGAACTGTTTATTTTTACTTGTTTTTATTGAAAGTTTAAAACATGCTATTTAAGAAACGATTATGTAGATTTCGTCCTTCTGTACGAATGATGTTTAGAAATATGCTCTTGAAATTTCCCATCGACCGCTGCAACGTCGTGAATTCTCGGTTTCAACTCATTGAGATTTCTTAGTTGAGTTGTGTAAGCTTTATTCGTGAGCCCAACAAGAAAAAGTCACAAATGTATAAATCTGGCGACTTAGGGAACCAGCCAACATTACCGAATCTTGAGATCATAATGTTAACGAACAATTCTCGTAAGCTTCCAATGATGTTGCTTCGTCCTGTTGTAACCAGTTCTCCATAGTTTCTTAAATAACGAAATGTTTATTTGCTCAAGTTAACTATCTTGCAATGTTGCCATTTGCTCATGTCTAGCAATACGAACTTTAAAAATCCCGTTTTTTTGCACCCTGTAGATAGATAGATCAATGTATAGATATAACAACATATTAGTATTGGGACGATACATCGGAATCAGAATCGGAAGAATCGACAAATTTGGGAGTATCGGAATCAGTATCGGAATCGGAAAAATTGGTACCTATTTTCCGATGCCAAAACGATTCTTTTAATTGTCTTTTTTATTTGATTTTCTTTAAAGTAAAATCTTCTATTGCTGATAACAAGAATGATACAATAATAAATATTTATTAATTTTATAATATCAGTAAAGCTAAAATCGATAAATCATCCTCTACAAGTGTAATTTTATGTTTAGGAAAATATCTGCACATTTAACATGTATTTTTTTTTTTACGAATTTTCTGTGAAAATAACAACTCTATAGTTAAAGATTTAGAGATTTTTAAAGAATCGGAATCGATAATTGTATTGGAATTGGGAATTTGTACGGAATCGGTAATTGTATCTGAATCGGTAAAAATATTGGAATCGTCCCATCACTACAACATATATTGACAAATAGAGTAATAGATGAGTAGCGAAGGCTGGTAAGTGAGTATGAACGCGTATGAAAGATAAAAGAGCAAAAATCAACAAAATTCACCCTCAAATATGAAGCAAAGAGAAATTAATTAAATAAAAGTATAGATGTTAAGGCGTTCGGTGTGATAAAAAAAACCTAATGGACTATTGGTGAATGTCCAAATAAAAATGCCGGAAGCATAAATTACTTTTTCTCTCTCAAGTGACCATCACGTTGAGTCGGCATTGGCGGTATGACAGAACCAAAGTGACAAGCGACCACTTACACCGACGCCATTTTTACTCAATGCATTTGCATGAATAATGCATATTCTATCAGTTAAAATGGATTCCGTTTGCAGTTTTATAATGATGGATTTTACACAGGAGGTAAAGGAAGATGAATTACAAACACTTAAAAAGCATATGGGGGAAAGAAAAAAAAACAGAATGAGAGTTACTAAATATTTTGCACCACTATTATAGTCATTTACAAAGATCAAATAAAAATAGTATCATACTGCAATCCTTATTCCGATTTTTATCAAAAAATATGTATTATGATTTGGATTCTAAGAGTGTCTAAAATTTTCTGTTTATACTTCAGGGATCTAACGGAAAAAAATTATAAAAAATAATGCGTCTACACGTTGGACGTCCTATTGAGTAGAATACATAATTTATAATGACAAGTTCAATAGTTTAGGATTTAACCAAGCACATTCATTTTATTGACACTCACGCGCATACAGATCCTATATTTATCGTAACCTATGATTTGATATAGAACAACTTTGTTCTTAATAAAATTTGATGTATCGATCTTTTTTTTACATAGGTATCACAACTTATCAAGGCCAAGAGGCCACTCGAGGATAAGGGTTAAAAAGAGTACAGATAAAATTGGACAATATAGTAACCGCTAGTAATGGAGATTCGGTAAATTTGTTAACTTATATGGAACGGCTCATCAAAAACTTGTTTACGTTAGACTTGAAGAAAACCATATTGTAGTCAGCTGGAAAGCAGAAAAACGGAAGACAATTCCATAGGTATGCAGTTCTAAGAAAGAAGCTTTGCTCATGGAATCTACACTTCGGTTTAGGCACAGATAAAGAGTGGGGGAAACTAGTGATAGTGTTTTCTGCTAGACGGGTGTTTCTTGTGAAAGTTTGGCGAGTGGGGACCATAGAATGGAGCTCAGACGAGCATCTGCCATGAAAATAACGATAAAGCAGAGATAAACTCGCAACATCTCTTCTGTGAGAAAAAGATTGCAGGGAAGAGAAAAGGACATCCCCCACAAGGCTACGAAGTCTATTTTGAACTCTGTCAAGGCAGGATAAGTCCTTTCTAGCAGCTCCTGCCCAGATGTGGTAACAGTACTCCATCCTTGAACGTACCTGGCTCTTATATAGATAGAGAATTATATCAGCAGTGAGATATCTACTGCATCGATAGAAAGATTCCACCATTTTTCCAGCGGCCTTGGCAACGGATTTAATGGTTGTGTTCCATTTAAGATCAGGAGTAATGGTCAAGCCCAGAAACTTGTACAAAATATGAGGCCCCCTCAAGACGAGAGCCATTCATTTCAATTGATGCCAGATGGGGATCAGAGCGTTGATGATGTAAAGATAAAAACTTAGTCTTAGATGCATTAAAAGTAACAAACCACCTCTTTCCCCATTGTACCACTTGCTCAAGATCAGAGGAGAGAAAATCAGAGAGAACTTGGTCGTTTACGGTTTTAGATGTGCTACCATAGATAGTAATGTCATCAGCATAAATGTCTATGAATGATGTAAGGATGTGATTTGGAAGATCATTAATATAGATCAGGAAGAGAGTAGGGCCCAGGATGGACCCCTGAGGGACTCCAGCATTAATACTAAGAGCTTCTGATTTTTGCCCTCCAACCACTACTCTTATGAACCTATCAGAGAGATTTTAAAAGTGTTATTTTTAGGGAGGTGCGGGTTTGAGTGGGGGTATGTATCTATCTTTTCTCTCTCCTTCTCTCTCTTACTATATATATATATATATATATATATATATATATATATATATATATATATAATTTTATTGGTCCTTGTTTTTGCTATACGTTTTGAATGAATTCAATTATTTATACGAAAGTGCATTTTTACCTAAATGCCAGTTGAAAATAATTTTCCCTTTGATTAATTTGGTACCTCGGACACGTGTCAGTTGATAATTATATTTTAAAAATAATATATATATATATATATTGTGTGTATGTGTGTGTGTGTGTGTGTGTGTCTGGTCACGAATAGGCTCCTATATGGTTGACTATTATACAAAACTGATCACATATAATGATAGAATATGTATCGAGACAGAGGAATGGGTACGTTTGATCTGGCATAATGATGATTCATTAAAATTGTGGGGTCTTCGTACGCACCTGGTCCACAAAGTATGGAAAAAAAATTAAAAAAAAAAACGTTTACAAGTGTTTTTGATATAGATGTACATAATAATACTTTGATAAGTATGTTTTAACTTAATAGGGATGGTATAATAAAATTGTGGGATCTACGTTCGCGCATGGCCCCCATAGAATGGAAATAGGCACAAACTTTAATAAAGACTTTTCATATCTATCTGTGTAAGTATACTTTGATAATTATGTTTCAGTTTGAAGAAATATGGTATAATAAAATTATGGGGTGTTCGTTCGCGCCCGACCTCCATAGAATGGAAATATGTCACGAAGTTTAACAAGGTTTTTTAATATAGATCCACAGAATATTGTGATAAGTGTTTCAGTGTGAACAGGTATGGTATAATAAATTATGGGTTTTAGCTATTTTATTTTTACTTTCATCATAGTTTGATTTGGTTTTGATGCCTCCAAATTCGAAGCTATCTCTTTACATACTTTCACAAATCAGAGTCCATTTTCTGTAGGCTACAGAAAATGGACTCTGATTTATATATATATATGGCCATATATATATATATAATTTACCTATATAATTGAATAATATAACAAAATTGAAGAATTGTGTGGCGTGAAAGTTCTGACGTATCCATCGTATTATCCTGACGTTAATCCATCTAACTACGGTATTTTTGATCACTGTAGAACGCTGTGAAGAGTTGTCGATTAGATTCTTTCGGTGAATTTGAAGCTGTTAAGAATATTTCGATTTTAAGCGGAATAATAACCAAAGTGCAAAACTCGCCGGCTTTTTGACAATTGTAAATAAAACAAATAGCATTTAAATTATTCAACCCATCATTAGACTGCGTAGTATGAATACCATCTAGTATTGTTAAATCGTAACTCACGTTAACCGAGCGAAATAATCGGAAAATTACGAAGCATGAATCGTTAATTCTCGGTAATTTCCGTTATTTTCTAAATAAATGATGTGTTTCCTTGTATTTTTCTTCTCGGGTTTTCTCTTTTTTTCTATCTTTGCAGTTATTTTTGTTTTTCTTCTGTACTTTCTTCTACTTTCCTGTGTTTATCTTTTGCTTCTTGCTTTTCGCGTGCATTTTCTTCTTTCTTTATTTTTTCTTATTCTTTTTTTATAGTTTTCTTTTGCTGCTTATTTATTACAGTCTCCGTTGTCTTATTTGTTTGTCTTATTTGTTTGTCTTACTTGTTTGTCTTATTTGTTTGTCTTATTTGTTTGTCTTACTTGTTTGTCTTATTTGTTTGTCTTATTTGTTTGTCTTACTTGTTTGTCTTATTTGTTTGTCTTATTTGTTTGTCTTACTTGTTTGTCTTATTTGTTTGTCTTACTTGTTTGTCTTATTTGTTTGTCTTATTTGTTTGTCGTATTTGTTTGTCTTACTTGTTTGGTCTTATTTGTTTGGTCTTATTTGTTTGTCTTATTTGTTTGTCTTACTTGTTTGTCTTACTTGTTTGTCTTATTTGTTTGTCTTACTAGTTTGTCTTATTTGTTTGTCTTACTTGTTTGTCTTATTTGTTTGTCTTATTTGTTTGTCTTACTTGTTTGTCTTATTTGTTTGTCTTACTTGTTTGTCTTATTTGTTTGTCTTATTTGTTTGTCTTACTTGTTTGTCTTATTTGTTTGTCTTATTTGTTTGTCTTATTTGTTTGTCTTACTTGTTTGTCTTATTTGTTTGTCTTACTTGTTTGTCTTATTTGTTTGTCTTATTTGTTTGTCTTATTTGTTTGTCTTACTTGTTTGTCTTATTTGTTTGTCTCATTTGTTTGTCTTATTTGTTTGTCTTACTTGTTTGTCTTACTTGTTCGTCTTATTTGTTTGTCTTACTTGTTTGTCTTATTTGTTTGTCTTATTTGTTTGTCTTACTTGTTTGTCTTACTTGTTTGTCCTATTTGCTTGTCTTACTTGTTTGTCTTATTTGTTTGTCTTACTTGTTTGTCTTACTTGTTTGTCTTATTTGTTTGTCTTACTTGTTTGTCTTACTTGTTTGTCTTATTTGTTTGTCTTACTTGTTTGTCTTATTTGTTTGTCTTACTTGTTTGTCTTATTTGTTTGTCTTATTTGTTTGTCTTACTTGTTTGTCTTACTTGTTTGTCTTACGGTATCTATTTCTTTTATTTTTTATTTTCTTTTCGTTTCCCCTTTCTGTTATTTAATTTTTTTCTTTGTGTATTAATAATTCTATTACTTTCTTCTGTCACATATACATACACACATTCTCTCTCTCTCTCTTTCTCTCTCTCCATCACTATCAGTCTCTCTCCATCTTTCCCCATGTCCTTTTCATCTTTTATGCCATTTTATTAATGGGTTGATGTTTCCACTAAGTATCCGATTATACAACAATTCATTCTATAATTAAATTATTTTTTATCTAACTCAAACAATTGTTATCCGCTCTCTATATATATGCAAATGAATCCTTAATAATTTTCAATTATTTTCCCTTCATTGGTCACATCTTCAAACACAACCAAACCAAAAGGACAAATATTGTAATTTAATATTTTACAGGGAATACAAATATATTTGATCTGTTTATCTTTTATTTGCCAAATTATATTCGTTTCTATTAACATATTTTGTGGTCTTTTCAAGCGTTCGTGTTTCGCAATCGGCATTGTATAATTGTCCCCCAATCAATAAGATAGTAATCTTATTTATTGCTTCATAAATTGTCTTATCAAATTTTTATTTAAGCGTCATATTTCCATGATGCAAGATAACAACATACAACTAGAATAATATTTTCTAGATACAAGCTACATGCCATCAATAAACGCATTACAAAAATTGACCATTATCAAAAAATATTACGGAAATTCGTATTATCAAAACGTATTACAGAAATTAACGATCATTAAAACACATTACAGAAATTAACGATCATTCAAACGTATTACAGAAATTAACGATCAGTTAAACGCATTACAGAAATTAACGATCATTAAAACGTATTACAGAAATTAACGGCCATTAAAATGTATTACAGAAATTAACGGTCATTAAAACGTATTACAGAAATTAACGGTCATTAAAACGTATTACAGAAATTAAGGATCATAAAATGTATTACAGAAATTAAGGATCATTAAAACGTATAACAGAAATTAACGATCCTTAAAATGTATTACAGAAATTAACGATCATTAAAACGCATTACAGAAATTAACGATCATTAAAACGCATCACAGAAATTAACGATCATTAAAACGTATTACAGAAATTAGCGATCATTAAAATGCACAACTCTACCAAACACCTCCGATAATTTCAGGTCTAAACACTTGACATTTTAGATATAGGTTCCTTGGACTTGGATAGAACTTAATAACTTGAATCGAGTCCAAAACAATAAAGGTTAAGAGGTCATAATAGGGGTCAAAGTTTAAAAAAATATCGCTTTTTTTTTGTCTCAACATACACCCCAAACAACCGGGCAACGCCGGGCTGAAATGCTAGTATATCTATAAAAGTGAAATTGTCTGTGTGTGTTCATTTCCTTACCAAACTACTCTGTCAATTTTCAGTCTACAAACTCAAGATTTGACATCAGGAGTTTTGAGATTTGGGAAAATCTCTTTCACCGGTTTTCGGCCAGAAATTTTGTTGTCAAGGGGTCAAAGTTTAACGATCTGACCTTTAAAAACTCTACCAAACTCCTCCGCCTATTTTGGGTCTAAACACTTGAAATTTTAGATGTAGGTTACTTGGACATGGATCAAACTTTTTAATTTGATTTGAGCTCAAAACAATGACTGTTAAGGCGGTCAAAATTGTGGTCAAATTTAAAAAAGATTACCCCTGCTGTCTCTACCAATTTACTCAGCCAATTTTTGGGGCTAAACATTTGAAATTTTACATTTTACATAAATTTTACATTAAAATTTGTTATTCAGACATAGGACAAACTTTTTAATCCGTTATTGACCGAAGATTTGAAATTTTACATAGAGGGTATTCAGATATGCAGCAAGCTTTTTAATCAGTTTTTGGGCAGAAAATTTGACTGCCAAGAGATCAAAGTTAAAAGAGTTGACCTTTGCAGGCTTTACCAAAGTCCTCCGCTAATTTCGGGTCTAAACACTTGAAATGTTATTAAAGAACTTACCAAAATCGATTTTAAATGTATAGATACATTACTGTATTCATATTTTTCCACATCCCAACAATTACGTAAGTTTATTTTTACTTCTACATCAACAACGCCATACATATCAGGTACTTACAGTTTCAAAAACTGAGGGATAGCATTTCTATATTAATTTAAATTACAACCAACACCCATTTTATGGCCACCTATTTTCTTTTGGAGGGGGAGGGTTATGTTTTTGAAAGAGGGGAAAATTATTATATGTAAATTAACATTACTGTATTCATGTTTTTATTTACTTGTTTACATTTTTTTGCGTAACAACGACTATTACGACCATTTCTTCCTCACAACGACTACGACGGCGATTTATTCGTTAAATAAATGAACAAAGTGAGTTTCTTGAAATTTGTTGCCATTAATGCCATTACGTGTACATTGCTGACGTTTCTATTTATTTCCTTCCACACGATGACAGAGTTAGACAAAAGGTTGTATTTTTTTATTTGGTGAACAAAAACATATTAAACACACGGCGTTTACATTTGTTAGTTTGCGGTAATATTGCCTCTTTCCACGCTCATAAAATCCTTAAAAATTATTACTGTTATAGGTTGTCGGAGGCGTTGAAACAGAAAAAAAAAATTATTTTCCATCAACAGTTTCAAAAACTGTAGCATCGCTTTCCTATGTTATTTTAAAGTACAATGATCACCCACTTTTTGGCCACTTTTTTTTGGGGGGGGGGGATTGTAACGTTGTTTTCGTTTTTTCTGTTTTTTTTTTGTTTCGGAACAAATCATATTAATAAAGACGATATTTATTTTGAAGATATACACTTCATTATATAAATATAAGTAAATGTGACGACCTTAATACTCTTACTAAATCACCGCTGAAAAACTCGTCCACGTCCACCAAACTTAAAGATCAGACCGGAAACTCGAAAATTAAATTATACGAAAATTATTTACTTATTTCTTTTTTTATTTTATTTTATTTTATTTTTTATTAATTAATTAATTAATTTATTTATTATTATTATTAGTAGTAGTAATAGTAGTAGTAGTAGTATAATTTTTTTGCTCCACTTATTTTCGCATTTATTTTAGTACAGGTAGGCATTTACCAGAAAAGAACGAATTACTACTTCGTTATCTTACTAAAATAAAATTGGTAATCCTTTTACTTCTTTCCCTGCGTACCTGCTTTACCCTGTTATTATTTTATTAAGAAAGATTTACTATTTCGGGCGAAAATGCACTTGGGGTCCACCCTAAGACTTACCTTTAAGAAGTGAATTACGGGGAGGTTGAAAATAAGAAAATGCTTTTCAGAATAAACATACCCAACCTCTCCATGTTAAGAACGGCTTTCAGAATATATACCCCTTGGAGATTGGAAAACCAGTGCACGTTGACCCTATTTTGTTACCTTTCTTACTGAAATGAAATACAATTGTTAATACTTTTATTTTTTCGAGGCGTACTTGAAAAAATTTCACTGAAATTGAAACAAAATAAAAAAATTAAAACAGTACTAAAAAGTATATAAAATAACACAAGAGATTAAATTTACATGTGAAATATTTATGTACGATGGAGCATGCTACACTTATTTTTTTATTGATTTTAGTTTATGTACGCCTTAAACAGAAAAAAAGATATAGCATCCCTTTTTCCGGATGAAAACCGATTAAAAAGTTTTCCACATTTCTGAATACCGTATATACCAAAGTCCAAGTCTGTAGATTAAAAATTCGTTGAGTATATAGATTGAGAAGCGTCCTCACATACACATTCCCACTTTTATAGATATCTAGATAGGTCGAGTTAAAATCCAAACTTGGCGAAATACAATTAATAATGTAAATATTCATATTATTTGGATTCTTCGGAATACTGTTCTCTTCTGTGTTATTTTCACAACGTTTCAGTCGATGTAATCTCCGACCTTCTCCAGGTGTACCTTGTTGAATTTGGGAATGTCTCTATCGAAGTTGGAAATCTTTCTGTCTTACTCAGGAATCTGCATTGAATTTCGAATGAAACCCTTTATACAGGATACACCTGAAGAAATTCGGAGATTACATCGATCGAAACGTTGTGAAAATAACACTGAAGATGAGAACAATATTTCGAAACATTCAAATGAGACGAACAATCAATCCTCTTCGAAAATATTCAGAATAATAATGTTAAATTCTTCAAATTTAATTATTATTATTATTACTATTATTAATAATTATTATTACTATTGTTAATAATTTATATATATAATTATACGATAGCGCGTGTGTCATTTTCTGTGTCACGCTTATATCCGGGTCGTTTATATGTTATGTACTTCCATTTTTTGTCATAAATAATTTTACCAAGAATTCTTATGAAGTTTTTGTTTCGGTTTTGATTATGGCTGAAGGAATCAAGTTATATATATATATATATATATATATATATATATATATATATATATATATATATATATATATATATAAATACATATTTTTTCATAAGTTTTTATATCGGTTTCGATTCAAGCTAATGCACGCAAGTCATATGGATACATTTTTTTATTTGAAATCGCTACTTGATAATATATAAAAATCGATAGAACATTATCTCTATAATAATATATAGGAAATCTGCTAGAATTAGAATATCATATTTAAGCGTACTTTACGACCGGACTTTGCCGGGCGTTCGTGCTAGCTTAGATAAATACTTTTGCAGTTTTAACAAAAAAGCTGAAATAATATCAGAGCGTCTCCATTTACACTGAACATCTACAGAATGTCAACATCAATATATTACGTATGAATGAGTCTCCTGTGGAAATTCCACAGGTCCCGCTAGTTATTTGCTATTACTATTATTATTTATTATTATTAGAATCAATGCACATAACTTTTGAATTTCTCAATTTATTTTAAACTGATTTAACATTACTGAATTATTATAATTAATGATAACTTAACACTGAGGATAAAGCCGGTTTTCAACTGGTATAAGCGATATACAAATAAATTCGAAACGCTAAAAAACAATATCGCTGCCTCTTGGCAAAGATAAAACGAGATTAATTCTTTTTGTTAGTTCTCAGCAAAACCAGAAACTTATATATCCAACAAGACAATGCAGTCAAGCGCGAAAGTCACCGACGATTGGTTTGTCTCTGAGAGCTAAAAACATCAACTTATTAGATTAGTCAGAAAAGCCTCCCGAGCATAATTATAAAGACTCTATTGAGAACTTGTAAGAATTCCTTTGCGTGAAGATATATGTTCAAGGGGGGAGGTGGTATTTGAGACAACTATAAGTTTTGTATCAAAACTTGCAGCAATAAAATTTCTCCGTTCCGCTAAACAATCGTACATCTTTGATACAATAGAACTGCAAAAATGTAGCCTTCAAGTGTTACGAACTGAATGATAACTAGTTAAAAACTTACGTTTACAGTAAGATAGTTTATGTCCAGCATCCGATTCCAAACCGAAACTAATTGATGCAGTTTAGAAACGATGTCCGCGTGATCATCATAGACACTTTATTTCTGATAATATGACGGCCATAGGTAGTAGGTAGCGTCAGCTATAATTAGAGAGAGAGAGAAAGAAACAGGGAGAGAGAGAGAGAAAGAGAAAGTAAGCGAAAGAAAGACTATGAATTCTCTTGATATTCAGTAGAAATTGTGACTTTTGAGGACATGAATCTTGTGTTTGAATCATTAAATAATGTTCAATGTCTGATAAAAAACACTGCCCTGAAAAGTTATAAACAAATATAATACCTTAATGCTTTAAATCTTCAATATCTATCTATCTATCTATCTATCTATCTATCTATCTATATATATATATATATATATATATATATATATATATATATATATATATATATATATGGGCTCCCTCAGTATTTGACAGACTATGGTTACCCACGAAGGGGCGCCTGCACGTGAAAGTTCTATGGGCAGGAGGTGCGCAATCTCCAAGCACGCATCTCCTGAGTCGACATTGTTAAATACCAGTGAAACGTGAAGTGTACAAGACAACTAGAAACAAATGCCGAGATAAGCGGAGAGCACATACCGCGCCTAGAATTCCCAAATAGTCACCCATCTGGTACTAATCAGGCTCGCCTTTGTGTAACAGGACCCTTTGAGGGGGCGATATTGCTCCCCATTGGGGAGATTGAAATCCCCCTAAACCCTGAGGCAGGCCGGTAAATATGCTAAGATTGTCTGTTAAACGTTAATTGACACCCGGACAGCGGAAGGTGACCTGTCAAAAGGGATGAGCATTGTACTTGAAGAAAAACAGACATAAATTCTATTATTTAAAAAACCCAATTACAGGAAACGTCAGAATAATCTGGAAACGAGATTTGTACTTGTTGGCCTGAGAACCCGGCTTACACGTTCTGGGTTTCTGAGTAGAGAAAATTGGCAGGATTTGACCCCTTGGTGTCGTGTGAATGCACAGTTGAGACTTGGTCTCAGATTTTCGAAACTATGGACGATTTGTGGAAGCGCACACACGCAAATGTATCTGGGGTTTCCTCAGAGACGTGGCTGGTTTTGGTTGTTCTGGCAGATCGCCAGACCCACCCCGCATCTGAATATTTAAGCAAGCGCCCATGCTGTTTTGGGCAGATTTAAGCCAATTCTCGAGAAAAACACCCGCTCCCAGAACGCCCGAGACCCCCTCCATCTATACTGACCGCCATCCAGTGGACGAAGAATAAGATTTTGTGGACTTAAAATGTTTTGATGGACTGACGAAGTACATATGTAAAAATATGTAACTTTTGTGAAATTAATTTTCGTAGAAAATCTGACTCTGTCTTTCTTTTCCGGCGCGCAGGCAATGCTTTATTTTTGCTTTTCAACAGAAATCAACATATAGCTGAGACGCTGAGACATTTTTGTGAAGATCTCCCGGAAGTAGACGATCACGAGCCACAGTTTTCGATGAGGTTAGAGGTCAGTTGCTGACCTGAGCACGGGAGGCCTGCCACAGTGTGTAAACGCGATTATGCCGTATGTGTATGTATTTGTATATATATATATATATATATATATATATATATATATATATATATATATATATTCATTGAAACGTGCATTATTGACAGGAAGAAGCAATTCATGCCTGTTGGGTTTTTATGAACTTTTACAGGAATCTAAATTTTTGTCTCAATTTTCTAAATAAATAATACATTTAAATTCATTTAACATAGATATAAATATGTTAATGTTCATTGTAATATTACAAATAAATAATTATATAAAATACTAGACTTTGTAGCTCATGAAAACGGGCAAAATATTGCAAAATTATTAGAATTAATGATTTATGCCAAACTTAATAAATGTTCTGAGACTAAAACCGCTTTCAGGACTGCCAGGAACCATTGTAAAAAGTAATAAAGAACCGTCAAGTCTAAAGTAGCTGAGCAGCGGCTTGGTTCCTACCAGTTTTGGAAAATAGCAAACAGAATCCTGAACAGAAGCGTGTGTTCTATCCTTACTCTCATAAATGGACCTGAGGTCATCTCGTCAGCATCAGACAAAGGCAAACTATTTGCCAAGAACATTGCAGCTAATTCTATCCTTTGCGACCAATTCCGCTAACCTCCAATATTTCCTCCTGTATCAGAAAACATGCTATGTGATATACACATATCTGTACGTGATGTTGCCAAGCTAATCAAAAACCTTGACTCCAGCAAAGCAACCGATCCTGACGGTATTCCAATTATAGTACTCAAAAGACTCAAAACCAGAACTAGCGCCCATCCTTACAAAACTGTTTAAACGTTGTCTAAAGGAGAATTGATTCCCGTCAATCTAGAAAATCTCATCAGTATGCGCTGTATTTAAGAATTCAAGTGATCGCTCATCTCCCTCTCTGTGCAGGCTAATAAGTCTCCTGTGCGTCATGAGTAAGTTGCTGGAATCTGTGTTAAATAGAGAAATAATCAACCGTCTCAGCAAAAATAACCTTCTTATTGATGCACAATATGGTTTCCGTTCTGCTAGATCTACACTAGACGTGCTTACAGTTATATCTTATAGAATTAGCGAATCTCTCGACGGAGGCTACATTTCTAGGGCAATTGCTCTTGACATATCAAAGGCCTTTGATAGAATATGGCATAAATGTTTACTTCACAAGATCTCCAGCTACGGTATTGCTGGAAATGTCTTCTCAATTATCAAATCATTTCTCTCTGATAGGTTCATAAGAGTAGTGGTTGATGGGCAGATATCAGAAGCTCTCAGTATTAATACTGGAGTCCCTCAAGGGCCAATCCTGGGCCCAACTCTCTTCCTGATCTACATTAATGATCTTCCAAATCACATCCTTAGATCATACGTAGACATTTATACTGATGACACTGCTATCTAGTGTAGCACATCTAAGACCATAAACGACCAAGTTCTCTCTGATTCTCTCTCCTTTGATCTTGAGCAAGTGGTACAATGGGGAAAGGGGTGGCTTGTTACTTTTAATGCATCTAAGACCAAATTTTTATCTTTACATCATCAACGCTCTGATTCCCATCTGGCATCAATTGAAATGAATGGCTCTCGTCTTGGGGAGGCCTCATGTTTTGACAAGCTTCTGGGCTGGTCTTAAATGGAGCATATACATCAAATCTGTTGCCAAGGCCGCTGGAAAAATGGTGGCATCCTTCTATCGATCCAGTGGATATCTCACTGCTGATGAAATTCTCTATCTATATAGGAGCCAGGTACATTTATATAAGAGCCATGTACGTCCAGGGATGGAGTACTGTTGTCACATCTGGGTAGGGGATGCTAGAAAGGACTTATCTTGCATTTATAGAGTTCAAAATAGACTTCGTAGCCTCGTAGGGGATGTCCTTTTCTCTTCTCTGCAACCTCTTTCTCAAAGAAGAGATGTACCGAGTTTGTCTCTGCTTTATCGTAATTTTCATGGCAAGTGCTTGTCTGAGCTCCAATCTATAGTCACCCCCACCAGACTTTCACAAGATAATCCCGTCTAGCAGAAAACACTATCACTAATTTCCCCCACTCTTAATCTGTGCCTAAACCTAAACGTAGATTTCACGAGCAAAGCTTCTTTATTAGAACTGCACGCCTGTGGAATTATCTTCTGTTTTCCTGCTTCCCAGCTGACTACAATATGGTTGTCTTCAAGTCTAACGTAAACAAGTTTTTGATGAACCGTTCCATATAAGTCCATATAATTTACCGAATTTCCATTATTAACGATTACTATATATGTCCAATTTCTACTTTACACACTTTAACCCTTATCCTCGAGTGGCCTCTTGGCCTATTATAAAAGAAAAACTGATGGTGAAATATGGTTACATTTGTACTCATGTTTGCATTAAATACTAATTAATTATTATTATTAATCCCTAACTTTAAATTGAACGTATACCACAATACTTAGTCTGCTGCACTTCATCATAACAAAGGGCTACACAAATTTCCAGCCAAACGAGCTCAATAGTTTCCGAGAAAAGGTGGGGCATATAGACAAACAGAGTAAAAAATATATATAATGTACATTAAACGCATTTAAATTTGAAGGTGTGTTTAAAAGTATAACATTAATTTATTTAGTAAAAAAGTATGTGATTAATTACTTTATTGATGATGTATACTAATATGTAAATACGGGCAGATACTGTTTTCTCTTCTTATAGTTAAACGTCATTTTATCATAATTGTGTAGGGTCAACACTGATATTGAATATTATATCTCAACAAATGTATATTAAATAAAGCACTGCCGGGAGATGCCAAGTAACCTGAGCGGTTATTATTATTATGATCTTTGTTTAAAAAATAGAACGTTAGAAAATAAGGGCATAGAATATGTCCCTACTTTAGAAATGTCTTTCCATGTGGCAGGGACTGCCAGCAACCACTGCAAAAGAGTAATGAAGAACGCAACAGAATTGTATGCTCAGTCTGTCAAGTCCAAAATAGATGACCCCCTCCCCTTTGCCAAACTTTCACAAAAACCGGCGATTAGATACAACCACTATCAACAACTTCCACCACTCTTTATCTGTACCTAAATCTAAACGCCCTAGAACTACGCTCATGTGTAACACTATTTCAATGGCCTGTCCTCGGCCGATCATAATATGGTAGCCAATAGTCTCGACTGATATTAATATGGTAGCCAATAGCGTCGGCCGATTATAATATTGTAGCTAATAACCTCGGCCGATTATAATATTGTAGCCAATAGTCTCGGCCGATTATAATATTGTAGCCAATAGCCTCGGCCGATTATAATATTGTAGCCAATAGTCTCGGCCGATTATAATATGGTAGCCAATAGTCTCGGCCGATTATAATATGGTAGCTAATAGCCTCGGTCGATTATAATATGGTAGCTAATAGCCTCGGCCGATTATTATATTGTAGCCAATAGTCTCGGCCGATTATAATATTGTAGCCAATAGTCTCGGCCGATTTTAATATTGTAGCCAATACCCTCGGCCGATTATAATATGGTAGCCAATAGCCTCGGCCGATCATACTATGGTAGCCAATAGCCTTGGCCGATTATAATATGGTAGCCAATAGCCTTGGTCGATTATAATATGGTAGCTAATAGCCTCGGCCGGTTATAATATTGTAGCCAATACCCTCGGCCGATTATAATATTGTAGCCAATAGCCTCGACCGATTATAATATGGTAGCCAATAGCCTCGACCGATTATAATATGGTAGCCAATAGCTTCGGCCGATTATAATATTGTAGCCAATAGTCTCGGCCGATTATAATATGGTAGCCAATAGCCTCGGTCGATTATAATATGGTAACCAATAGCCTCGGCCGATTATAATATTGTAGCCAGTATTCTCGACCAATTATAATATGGTAGCTAATCGTCTAGGCCGATTATAATATTGTAGCCAATAGTCTCGGCCGATTATAATATGGTAGCCTTGGCCGATTATAATATGGTAGCCAATATCCTCGACCGATTATGATATGGTAGCCAATAGCCTCGGCCGATTATAATATGGTAACCAATAGCCTCGGCCGATTATAATATTGTAGCCAGTATTCTCGACCAATTATAATATGGTAGCTAATAGTCTAGGCCGATTATAATATGGTAGCCAATAGCCTCGCCCGATTATAATATTGTAGCCAATAGTCTCGGCCGATTATAATATGGTAGTCAATAGCCTCGACCGATTATAATATGGAAGCCTATAGCCTCGGCCGATTATAATATTGTAGCCAATAGTCTCGGCCGATTATAATATTGTAGCCAATAGCCTCGGCCGATTATAATATGGTAGCCTTGGCCGATTATGATATGGTAGCATATAGCCTCGGCCGATTATGATATGGTAGCCAATAGCTTCGGCCGATCATGATATGGTAGCCAATAGCCTCGGCCGATTATAATATTGTAGCTAATAGCCTCGGCCGATTATAATATGGTAGCTAATAGTCTCGTCCGATTATAATATGGTAGCTAATAGCCTCGGTCGATTATAATATGGTAACTAATAGCCTCGGCCGATTATTATATTGTAGCCAATAGCCTCGGCCGATTATAATATTGTAGCCAATAGTCTCGGCCGATTATAATATTGTAGCCAATACCCTCGGCCGATTATAATATGGTAGCCAATAGCCTCGGCCGATCATACTATGGTAACCAATAGCTTCGGCCGATTATAATATGGTAGCCAGTATTCTCGACCAATTATAATATGGTAGCCAATTGTCTCGGCCGATTATAATATGGTAGCCAATAGTCTCGGCCGATTATAATATGGTAGCCAATAAGCTCGACCGATTAGAATATGGTAGCTAATAGCCTCGGCCGATTATAATATTGTAGCCAATAGTCTCGGCCGATTATAATATGGTAGCCAATAGCTTCGGCCGATTATAATATGGTAGCCTTGGCCGATTATAATATGGTAGCCAATAGCCTCGGCCGATTATAATATGGTAGCCAATAGCCTCGTCCGATTATGATATGGTAGCCAATAGCCTCGGACGATTATAATATGGTAGCCAATAGCCTGAGCCGATTATAATATTGTAGCCAATAGTCTCAGCCGATTATGATATGGTAGCCAATAGCCTTGACCGATTATAATATAGTTCAATGTAAACAAGATCTTGTTGAACCGTCCCCTTAAATATTCTGAATTCTACCAAATCTACACTATTAACAATTACTAAACTACCACAATACATTCTTTAACTCTAATCCTTAAGAGGACTTAGGGACTTGTTAAGTGGTGACTCTCTTGTAAAATATGTTTCAAGACGAATTAGGTATTTTACAGATAAAGTATTTATGGTAGAAATGTACCAGAAATGTTAACGTATGAACACGCAATAATCTTAGTTAAATAAACAAAATACATGAAAAAGATGGATTAACTGATTTGTTTCTTTTGTTATGTGAGTTAATGAGATAGTTTAGAAATGCAGCTAGAGTTTTGGATTAGAGTAAGTGAGAGTGAGGGAGTTAGACAAGATAGTACGGTAGATATCGTCTTCCGCGTTGGGGTGTCGAAAAAAAAACACGAAACCTTAGCATTATGTAGAACTTATAACGCCTTGCAGCGCCGATAAAAAAGTCGAGAATAAAGTTTACATAAAATGAACTAGGTACTTGGTGTTCCTTCGAAGGGAGACATTTGTTTCAGAACTTCAAGAAACAGACCAGAAGAGACCCTATAAAAAAAGGTATGTTTTTCTTTTGTGTGGATCAAACGCACAAATACTTTTTTCGTTGTTGTAAAAGACTGTCACGCGTATGTTTTTTTGTTACAATGGGAACAGATTTATACGTGAAACACCCACACATACGTACAGCTAGAGGAACATTTTAAACACTAGACGTGCACAAACTATATATATCATGCATACACCCACTCCGTATGTAATCAGAGAAGTTTGCTACGAGAATAGCGATGAAATAAAGAAACACTAGCACTCTCTCTTTTGTGAGAAAGACGTTGTTAGAAAGAGAAGATATCATTCCATACTGGATTTCGCAGTCATTTTGTACTAACGTGTATAAGACGTGGAAAAATGCTGTAAGATATGGTAAGAGTACGCCATATTGGGACGTATCTGATTCTTATACTGGTTGAATATTGTGTGAACAGTGACATAACTTTTGAGTAATAGAATGATCTATTTAAATCGGATGTAACAGGAAACACATTCTGTTTGAAAATAGAGGAACTTCAGATATGAAAGATCTAACGCTGTCCTAATCGGTTGTCAATCGATTCACCCTGCAATGAAAAGAGACCTCCGATGTCTTGTTAATTTTGATTCTATAATAATCGCAACAACTAAGCGATCCATGAAGAGAGCAAACTATAGGAGATATTATGAGAAAATGTCAAGAAACCTTGCAAAATGTCCTTCAAAATAGGGTACCCGATTCAGTATACATGGAAAATTATGACTTTGGCTTTCGAAGCATTAAAAGTCGCCAGTTTTGTTAGAATGGTCTAGCTATTGGACATTGTAAACATTAAAATCATCAGAACCATGAATTCTAGCAGAAACAGATATAATGTGATCATTTTTTCAGATATAATTTCAATAACTCTATCATTGTATGGAGGATAGAGGAAAAAGACGAATTCGATGCTATAAACGAATACCACACGAAAACATATATAGAGTAACAAAGGGTGATCATTGGAAAATGGGAAACCGTCTTTAATGTGCACAAAGGTTTGATGTCCGTCGCGATTTTGGGATCCGGTTTGACTTATAAGTTTGAAATAATTGATAACAACTTTCCGGTCAGTGCCAGTTTCATGTAAATCCAAACCTGGTTTTGTTTCATGTGAGTCGATTTCAACCTCCGAAAGGTTGTAATGAAACCCAAAGGTAGAGGATAGTAAGGATCCACGTTAGAATATGAGGATGGAAGATTTTTTAAAATTTATTTTAGGACGTTTTATATTAGAATTGAAGATTTCGTGTAAGAGATCAGTAGAGATGTTTGAGTTCAAGCATTATCAGTCACATACAACGTTTACGTCCAACCGAACAGTATTTATTTACCTGTTGTCAGAACGATTGCGCTCATAGTAATGTTTAAAAAAATTAACTAAATTAAGGAAAATATGATATGAACAAGAGATTTATGTTTGGTTTTATTGGCACCAGGTATACTTGCTAGTGTACAGAAAAGTAAGAGAATAAGATAAAGAAAAAAAAAACATCCAACTCAATAAATGCTGTGAAAACATGATACTTCGTTGTAAATCGAAATACTTATTTTATCACGCTATTTGCTATTGATTAAAATGAAATCCCAACATTGTGTGCATTATAAGCTCATCGAACTCCAGCAGATTGATTGATTTAAAAAAATAAAAATAAAACGTATGCACAAATCATATTTAAAAACCCTTTGCTACATACTGAACATAAGTTCTGCGTTTTGTAGGGTAGCGTGATCGGAAAGATATCCAGTTCAGTTGTATATAGGAAGGGATTACTTTTTTCTAGTTTAATGTATACATACACGCACTATAACTATAAACAAAAAATATATACATATACATGTTTATATACACACACAAACACACACACATAAATGTATATATATATATATGTGTATCTATATATAATCATATTTAAAACATTTTTTCAATACTTTAAAACTTTCTGTTTCAAAATATTTTTATATTTTATAAGAGACATATAAATAAGATTTATTTCTTTTTCTTGCCTCCAGTTGTTACACTGACCGCATTGATTGGTGCACGAGATATTAGATTAATGGTGACTGGGATGTAGCGTTCAAGTCATACGACCAGTGGAACGGGTTTATCGTAAGAATTATGATACTTTCTGAAGCTAAAATATATGAAAACATATGCATGGATATAAAAATAAAATTTGTTATAAAAATTATATGCATATATTATTTTGGCAAAATATGTTTTTCCAATTATATATTCACCCTTCTTCTTGCAACATTATGCTGCCATGCATTTTTCTCTATTAAATCAAAGAATTTCTACTTTTTCTGAAGAAAGGTCCCGGTATTATATAATAATAATAACCGTTTGTTTCTGCATAACGAAACGAATCTGTGAAAAATGTACCGAAATGTTAATATAATAAATAATTAATTAAAATGAATGTTTAAAAGAATATGCAAATTAGCTAGATCTTTTGTAGGTGAAAACAATTTCACGACCCATATAAAACAAAGTTGTATTTTCTTCTAAAATAAATAGAAAAAAACAAATTTATAGGAGTATATATATATATATATATATATATATATATATATATATATATATATATATATATATATAAAATGAAACTTACAATTGAATTTACCAAAATGATCCAAGATGGTAAAATTAAAGTAAATTATAAATATTAAAGAATTAATATTTATAAAATTATCTCAGCCAGATAAAAAAGCTCGATAAAACCAAATAGGAAATAGAGCTTATAATATGAGCAAACAGTTAATAAAATATGTTTTTTTTTTATTTTTTTTATTAAATTTTAACCCCAAACAAGGCACAATGCCACTTTGAAGCAGGGGGCTACTATCAGGGACTTAATTAGCGGGGTCATTATGAAGGGAGATGAGTAGAAAGATGTTTGTTGACATTACACTTGAACTTCTGCATATCGTTGCAGTTCGGAAAGCAGAATCCCGGAAGGCAGTTCCAAAGACCCGCAGTTCTGGGGATGAAACTATTGGAGTAAAAGGCTTTCTTGCACCTAGGGATCTCCACTGTAAAGGGATGAGACTTAGTAGCTTGTCGGGTTTGTCGGGGGTAGTTACGTCGGGGAGATACAAGTGTTTGCAGTTCGTCAGAGCACTCACCATTGAAGTATTTGTAGAACAGGCAGAGGGATGCAACATCTCGTCGATGGGACAGAGGCTGAAGCCTAGATGACAGTTCAGGACCTATCAGGTTGGCGACTCTCTTTTGAACCCTGTCCAGGAGCGAGAGACAAGAAGCAGATGCACCAGCCAAGATGTGACAACAGTACTCCATACATGGGCGAATGGTTGCCTTAAAGAGGTATAGGATACTGTCAGGCGTAAGTAGTTTTCTAGCACGGTAGAGGGAGCCAACCTTCCTTGCAGCAGCCTTGGCAATGCTCTCAATGTATCTATTCCAGTTCATATTCCCTGTAAACGTTAGGCCGAGGAGTTTAAAAGAAGTACTTTCAGGTAAGGTGTTCTTAGCCATTGCTATTGGTGGTAGAGAAGGTTTCTTGTAGTTATTGAAGGAAACAAGCTTAGTCTTAGCAGCATTGAATGTGACCAACCATTTTTGTCCCCATTCCACTACAGATTGTACGTCATCCTCTAGTGTTTCTGCCATTTCCTTGGATATGTGTTCATTTCTTTTCCCCTCATATCTGTTATAGAGCGTGGTGTCATCGGCAAATATACCCATCTCCGAAACAATTTTATCAGGGAGGTCGTTTATGAATATCAGGAATAATAGAGGTCCAAGGATAGACCCCTGACGTACTCCCGCATTTATGTCGTATTGTTTGGATGTACGACCGTCGAGGACAACTTTGATTTTTCTATTACTTAAGAAGGATTTAATTACATTATGAATTCTTCCAGTGATTCCATATGATCTAATTTTCCTTAGAAGACCATCGTGCCATACCCTGTCAAAAGCCTTAGATATATCGAGGGCTACCGCTCTACCCTCCCCTGTTTTATCTAATGAACGGTATATACGTTCAGAAACTACAGTTAAGATATCTGCTGTTTAACGGGCTTGCCTGAATCCATAGTGTTTGTCAGTTAGGAGTTTAGCAGCTGTTAGGTGCTGGACTAGGGCTTGATTAACTAAGGACTCAAATATTTTGGCGAAAAGCGGGAGGAGGCTAATGGGGCGATAATTTAGTGGGTCAGTTCTTTCACCAGAATTCTTAAAGACTGGTACCACAGAGGCGGTTTTCCAGCAGTCGGGAAAACAAGATTCATTAAGGCATTTATTATAAAGTTTGGACAGAACTGGAGCAACCTCGGCAGAGCATTTTTTAATAGCATAGCCGGGATGAGATCTGGTCCACACGCTTTTGAGGTGTCTAGGTTTTTTATAATAGCATGTACCTGAGAAGGGGTGATTTTCAAATCGTCTAGTGAGGCGTCTGTTCGCAGAGGAAAATCAGGGAGTGAGTAGTGTACAGAGTTCAGTGTGGAGTTTGAGGCAAACCGACTGGCAAGCAGATTAGCTTTGTCAGTTGCCGTGCAAGCAACCTCATGATCGTTTGATAGTGGGGGAATAGTTGACTGTCCATTATTTACTACGCTGTTGTAGATTTTCCAAAAATCCCGGGTTCCTAATTTCTGTGCTTCGATGCGTTTTCTGGTGGTTTCAGAGTAATCTGTCTTAGCTGTCTCTATCACTCTCTTACAATTACTTCTAGCTTCTATATACTTCTGTTTATTTGAGCTGGACTTATGTCGGTTGAATCTGCGGAATGCATGCTGCCTTTGAAAAATGGCAGCTGCACAAACAGAAGTAAACCATTGGGGGAGTGGGGCTTGCTATAGAATTTCCGTGCGGGAACATGTGCTTCAATAGCAGTTTTGAACCATTCAATGGTCTCATTTGCACACTGTTCCGCTGGAAGAGTAAAGATATTTTGCCATGGGGCATCTCTGATGAGCTCCCTGATGGCTTCCCAGTCAGCCTTTTTGTAATACCTCGTTGTTTTGAGTAGTGGGTCTTCAGTTTTAGGGCGAGAATTTAGGCTGATTTCTACCATTATCACAGCGTGATCAGCATTCCCGAGTGGGCTGAGGGCAATTGTTGTACAGTCATTGGGAACCGTTGTCAGAAAGAGATCTAGAAGTGAGGCATGTTGATCTTGCTGGTCTGGGAAACGTGTCGGAAATGTAACCAACTGAGATAGGGAATGGGATATAGAAAAGCTATGTGTTGCGCTACCAGCTACGTCTGTGTGATTAAAGAATCCTAGCCAGTTACTGTGGTGGACATTGAAGTCACCAAATACATGTATTTGTGCGCTAGTATCGAGGGAGAGTGCTATATCTATACTGTCTGAGACTTTATTTATTAGGGTACAGTCTTGGTTTAAGGGAGAGCGGTAGAGAAAATACAAGTAAAAATACAATGTTAAAAAACACTTTGAAATGAGTTAAAAACATATTTAATCTGAAAAGGAAATACTAGATAAATGGATAGTCCTTAATCCGCGGAGTTTCGAAGAAATACTTTCCTTCTCATCAGAGGGTAGGAATTAGCAAAATGCGGGATTGGATTTTACATGCAGAAGTATTTGATGAAACAACAAGTAAGTCAAAGATCTTACTTGAAAACAAAAAAGTGAAGCAGAGGGAATATGGTGAAGAAAAAGGTGATTACACATGAATGGATAGTCTTGTGGAAGATAAAAAATCCAGTGACGGTAAAATCCGAATGTAAAATTTCAAAAAAGTTAAAAGAATTTCCATTTGTACAAGTAAAATCCAAGGAGATCCCGTAATTGGAAGAAGATGGTCCATAATAATCCAATAGCAGAAATCCATGGAATAATTCACAAAAATGTGTACAAGGGGGAAAAAGCGAAAATAGAAAAATGCGAGTATAAAAAGTTATATGGTTAAGATAATACTTGAAAAAGTAAAAGTACTATTTGCTAAAACTGGAAAAGGAAACAAGACATTCTAGTAAAACTTTATTGCTTTAATATTGCAGTATTAATTATGAATTGATTATATAATGTTAAATTGAATTTAAACAAATTCTTAATGCTGCAATATTTTAAGTTATAAATTTATTATATTTTTTAATAGAATATCTTTTCCTTTTCTCTTCTAGTTTTAACAACTAGTTGTTTTACTTTTTAAAGTGTAATTTTAACAATATTACTTTTCATGCTCGAATCTTTCTATGTAATCCATGATTTTTCCAGGCTTTACTTTATAAGAATATTTATGTGTTCAGAATAATCGGTTTTATTCATTTGATTGGTAGGTATAATTACTACTGAATTATTTTTTACAAACGAATTTATTTTTAAAAATATTAGGAGAGAATATATTTTTTTCTAAAAATTATTGTTAAATGTTTTTCAAAACAATAAATTTTGTTTTCTATGAAGTTCTATAAATCTTAACAAATATTGATTTTTAAGGTAAAATCTCATCCCAAGATGCGAAATAGTAGAAAAAAGTGGAATTTCCAAACAAATTTTGGAACAAACTAAAAAACTAGTGTTAAAAATTGCATTTTCTTAATCAAACCCGTAAAATATAAAAATTTAAGTCCACAAGTATTTTTTAGTTGAATAATTATTAAAATAACCTTCATTAGTTTAAATTTTAAATAAACAATTCAGAAATAAACAGATAGCAGAAAGTAAATTATATTTACACAAGTCTTGAGAAATAGTTAAAAAAATTTAAATTAATATTAAATTCCTTGGAATTCCTGTTAGTATTTGATTAAAAAATCATTATGAATTGCAATAAAAAAGACTTAGAAGATACTCATCTATTTAATTGTTTTTTTTTTAAAATAAAGAATTCCATTTAAGTCTAATTTTTTTCACCCATAAACATACACAGACGTAATGAACGACTATATTGTGATCAATATATATATATATATATATATATATATATATATATATATATATATATATATAGTTGATTTTGATTTAGAATAAATCTTTACTTGGATTTTCCTAATAATTTAATTAACATAATGTTCAAAAATTGTTTATGCAGTCGTCGTGCTTTCAATAAAATTCATCCAAATTATCTTCCAATGTTATCTTTCCTTTACACTTTCATTCTCTCTCTTTTACTTTTTACCCCCTCTCTCTTTAATTTCTCTCTTTCTCTCTCTGGATTATCCCCCTTTTCTCCTTTCTTTCATTTAATGTTTTCATCAAGAGTTGATATCATTAAAAACATTTCGTATTGTGGCGAAACGGTAAAATAAAAGACGTAATTAAATTAATAAACAAAAAAAAGGAGGAAAAAAGAGAGAAACAGAATTAACAGGCAACGTCTTTAGCGAAAATTGGCATGTGAGCGACATTCCCACTATGACTTATGAAAGTGTCGACGACGTGGTAGAACTTTAATAAAAAAAAGTTACTATTTTCTTTTCTCCCGCTGGGTACAGACAGCACGATAAACGACACTCTCTATCTCTATTTTAAGCGTTATATTCACAAATGAAAATAAAAAAAAAACTCCATATATTATTGTTGTTAATTAACACAATAAAAATCCTAAAGTCTTGACTTTTCTTTATATTTATTTATAAATTATTTGTATATATTAAAAGAATAAGATTATACATGGAATATTGTAACCCATTTAATATGATATATAAATATACAGTAAAAACTGGAGATAAAACGTCAATGTTAAACAAGTTGCTACGGTAACTAACAGTCCATCAGAAAAACATCTCTCACGTTCCTTACATATTCTGAGAACTTCATAACACCAGTAATTTGGTTATAACTTTTGTGCAAGGGACGAAATATTGCTGAGAATGTGACTATTGAACTGTAAAAATTGTTTTAAATTTGATCGCAAAATGAGTGAGCGGCGAAGCTTTAAAGATATTTTAAATTAGAAAAACAGGTATTGTTACAATACACTGATGATTGCATAAGCCTGAAACACTAGTGTATGTACGTCTAAATAAATAATTATTATATAAATTTGTACTTACACATAATTAAATAAAACACACACTCATATATATATATACAGACATGTATTAAGGGCAAGAATTGTTACCCTACACTGATAGTTGCGTAAGCATTGCATACTTGTGTGCATAGGTCTAACTTCAATCTCTTAATATAAATATATATATATAATTCAGTAAAAACGTATATATGTATTAATAAATAACAGAAATTATTACACTACACTGATGATTGCGTAAGTATGACACACCAATATGTATTGATCTAAATAAATAATTATTACATAAATATATACGTGCATATATATATATATATATATATATATATATATATATATATATATATATATATATATCTCCAGTAGCGTCCAATAACTAAGGGACATATATACAATAGTGTCCAAAACTAAGGGACGACATTTTTTTAAAACCCAATATTTGTTACAAATAACAACTGTGTAAAGCTGAAATTTGGACAACTGGCAGTCGTTATCATCCATAACAACATAATAAAATCTGCATTATTTTCAAAGAATAGAAAAAGAATTGTAACATTTATTTATTTATTTATTTTCAAAATAGAAATGTCCAAAAGTAAGGGACAAAATTTGCTAATATATATATATATATATATATATATATATATATATATATATATATATATATATATATATATATATATATATATATATATATTTCTGCGAACCTTAATCCTTCAGAGAAGAGCGTATTTTATTTACTTTAAAAGCTTTTCTATTTGCAAACGATTGTTTTTTTTTTCATTCTCTCCAATCCAATAACATAAATCTGGATACAGAAAATCAAACCGATTTTCATCAGTCAATAGAAAAATTCACAAGGCAGGCTAAAGAAATTAATCGAATATTTATCTAACTTATTGATACTTTCTTTTAATAATTTTGAAAGCAAAACACGTATTTAACATTATTTTTGCATGTAAAAGTCTATATTGTAATATTTTTTTAATTGATTTGTACATTTTATGCATTTCCATTTGTTTTCATTGTTTATATTTAATCGATAAAAATCGATAAGATCAAATATACTATAATACTATGTTACATATATACAAGTGTCATTTCTGCATATAAATATATGTCTGTTTTTTTTTTTAGTTTTTACATTGCTGTGTGATGATGAGCAGTAGCTGTGTGTCAATTAAATAAATTCAATATTCAAATTTCTGTGTAATACTTAAAATGTAAGCAGCAATTACTGTAAAAAAAGACTAAAATAACTTATATGGATTTTTCCCGATTAAAATTTTTGTATTATTTGTAAAATACTAACTTAAATTTAATCCTGAAAAAAGAAAACTTACGGTAAAATAGGATTTAAGCATTTACGCCAAATAGGAAAGTAAAACTATTTTTTCATGTAATGTTTTAAATATCTATATATAATAATTACATCGATTGGAAAATATTATCTATATAATAATTAAATCGATTGGAAAATATTATCTATATAATAATTAAATCGATTGAAAATTTCCTCAACGGTTATAAGCAAATTGAACAATGATTAAAATTGCTTTTTATTGAAAACGCAGCTAAAATCCATTTTTCACTACAGGCTATTGTATAATATGATAAAATTGGCATGACCAAGAAAACCTCATGACATACATGTTAATGAAATTCTTACCTATTCGTAAGGTCATGTCCATATATCGGTAGACCATAACGCACTACCTCTAGGATCTCCTACTACTCCGAGATCTCCTACAAGTTTAGCCCGGGGCTTACCGAGTGTAGACATGCCCTAGCACACTACCAACCCCTACCCCACTGTCTTGTGGGTGTCCTTGGTTGGGTTAAAAGTTGGGGAACCAACCCCAAAAATCAAACACCACTGTCTTGCAGGCCTTATCACAGCAAAAGGCTAAGAGATGGGAACTCTGACTTCAAATCCTACTGCTGCCTTGCAGCTTTCCTTAAAAGACTATAAAACCTCATCCAGAAAGAAAAGGCGTAGTATCAGATACGATAGGGCGACTGTTTACCTCACTGAGATTATTTTCGGTCAGAAGCTGCGGCCTCCTCCGCTGCCAGTTGTTGCGGGTTCGTTCCACTGAAAATGAGCATTGGAGGTTCAGAGGGTTCTATCTGATGCGCAACAGATACTGCACCTAAACTGCGCAAGCGAGTTTGGAGCCAAGGTGGAAATCCTTTGGTGATGGAGTGAGACTACGCCAACACCGAGGGATAAAGCACTAAGGCCCCAACTAGTCATCGTCAAGACTGGCGGACTGCATGATGATGATGATGATGATGATGACCTATTCGTAAATATTGCTTATATTTTATTATTTAAAATTTATATTAAAAGATTTTAAAACGTTCGTCCTTTTCTATAAATAAGGGATGTGACATTTTAGGATTTAATAAATAAGTATCGAAAATGAGAGATTGTGGACAATTTTAAGTAATTATACAAACATTGGAACAGTATGCTCTCTTATCGATAACCATATTTCCATAACAAATTTAATATTAAATAAGCTTAACCTTATATTTTCTGTGAGAATTTAGGAAAATAACTAATCCCCAGCATAATAAAATAGTTATTGAAAATATTAAAGAGAAAAACAAAAACGTAGAAAGAGTGATAAATATAACCATAAACAAAACAACAACAATAATTATTCAAGGAAAAAAAAACAATAATGTAGAAAAGTGGTACAAAATAAGAATATATATATATATATATATATATATATATATATATATATATAAGTGAAATTGTTTGTGTGTTTGTCTGTATGTGTACATTTCCCTACCAAACTACTCTGTCAATTTTCAGTCTACACGCTCGAGATTTGACATAAGGAGTATTGAGATTTGAAAAAATATTTTTAATCTGTTTTAGGCCAGAAATTTGGCTGCCAAGGGATCAAAGTTCAACGAGTTTACCTTTAAAAACTCTCAGAACAAGCAGATATTTTGACTTTTTGTGTAAAGTGTTTGATTTAAAATTTTCTAAATCCTAGAAGCGAAATAACAAATAGTTGTAGTCAGAATAAATGCTTTTGAAATAACTTATAAAAAGTATTAAATAGATTTAACGCATTTCAAAATTGATATAAATTAAAATCATAGCGAATCAAAGGCCTACATATAGTGATAGAATTTAAAACTAATTCAACCTGGCGATAATTGACAAGAAAATTGCATAAAAAGGTGATACAGGGTTTGTTTAATCTACTGAGAAATACGTGCCAGCATCCAATAGAAAGATATTCATTAGCCGTATCAAAGTAGATAGTGAGGAGTAATAGTAATAAGGATTCTGATTGGTTCCAAACTAGAGTATGAACGAGTATGAAGTAGATATAAAAATACTAAATTGTAAAGTCCTGCAATTCGCTAAAGAATCTCTTATGGGAATAACATGTTTTAAAATATATAGGCAATATATTATTTCATAATATAAGCGTATATATACAGGGTGACCCCCCCCCAAAAAAAAACAAAAAACAAAAGCTAAATGGAGGCCATCTAGAACATATGCTGTAGAACGGAGAAAAAAGGCCAAATACCCTAGTGTTTTGATGTGATGTTTTGAAAATAATAAACTAGTTATGACCAAAGTTTCATTTCATTCAGACAAAACAGTAAGAAACTGAGACTAATAAGAGCTGGGGCCGTTTTTTTTTCTGGGTCAAATATTAAATAGAAATGTGTTTGTGTCTCTGTTTAAATATGGACGTTTGTGTGTTCATCTGATTGTGTACATGCATGTTCACATATGAGTGTGTGTGAGTTTTCATTTGATTGTATGTCTACATTATGTGCACATGTGTCTATGTGTGTGTTGGAATGTGAGTATATGTTGTAATGTGCGGGCTTGTGTACGAAGATATGTGTTTGCATGCGAGCGTTTGAGCGTGTTTGCATATAAATAATAATGTGTGCATGTGCGTTTTCACACAAGTGAGTGTTCGCACGTGTCATAAAAAGTGTCAGAGTTTATTTATGACGTTTTGCGTTCATATTTACATATGAGTGTGTGTGTTTGATATCCCATGTGATTCTGACCACGTTCGGGTGCTTGCATGTACATGTGAACTTTTTTTACATTTAAATACATGATTACATGTGTACTTTCATGGGTCGGTTACTTCGCAATGTATGTGCATATTAGCATGTTAGTGTGCATGTGCGTTTATATGGGTTCAGGTATGTTTTTATGCGTGCATGTGTGCGTTTGTATTTTACATTGAAATGTGTGTGTGTGTGCTTGTATATGGTTGGTTCTTTCTACATGACTGTGTGTTTACATTTGCGTAAGTATATGTATAGACTTCCGATTCTCATCGGGCTTTCAATGCGTATATGCGTACGTGAGTGAGCTATCGAGGGTTATCCCGTCTCTGCGCATACGTATGTGTCGCTATGGCTGATGCGGTTCTTCGTTCCTTATGCTGGACGCGAATCATCCTGAAATAGCTGCAAATAACACAGATTAGGGAAACCTTCACGTCTTCTTTTAAATAGAATTCACTGTGAAGAACTCTCAAAGTGGATCGCAAATTTAGAATTCTTTTCTTTTTGAATAGTTTCCTTTTCTTTTTTTTCAGTCGCGTTGTTCTTGCTTTCCTTTTCATTTTTATCTTTCGTTCATTTCAAAATAGCAAAACTAAAAGCAATTTACCGTCGATGAACGAAAAATCTACGCCCCGAGAACCGCATCACACTACAAACCCATTCTGACATACTCCGCAGCTAAGAATAGTTCTCCAAGAATCCGCCATGATTCTTCCTGTCTGTACTTCGTTCACTCTTTTGTTCTCTTTTGCTTTTATTTTTTGGGGGAGGGCACTTTTACATCTCCACACACCGCGACAGAACCATTAACCCATCCAGACAAAGAACTGACTCGCAGAAAGCTTCAGGCTCCTGAGCTTGACGAGCTGTCGTCTTTTCTATAATAGTATTTATTAATACATGTTCTTAAGAAGCGTCTACAACTCACTAACGGAAGCTTTGACCGTCGGTCGGTGTATCTGTCACGCTTTACTCTTGAAGACTCGGATTTAGTAGACTCATCTTCTTTAATGCATCTGTGCTTCAATATCAGTCTGTCACCATTTGAAAGTTTAAAATAGCATTTTCCTCGATCTGTAACTCATATCTTTGATAAATATTGTTTGCTGGCATGTCAAGCTTAAAGATGAAATAACATTTTCGTTGGACTGTAAACATATTTGAAAAACATTTTCGTTGGTCTGTAATGTATGATGTAGTTTGAAAAAAATTTCATTGGACTATAACGCATAAGTTTTAAGTAACATTTTCGTAAGTCTGTAACACATAAGTTTGAAATAAAATTCTCGACTGTTTTTAACACAGATTGTAAATAACATTTTCGTCTGTCTGTAATCAAGAAGTTTAAAATAACATTCTTATCTCTTTGTCACACACGATTTTGAAATATCATTTTTTTTTAGTCTTTTAACGTATACTTCTAAATAAAATTATCGTCGGTCTATAACGCATGTTCGAAATAATATTTCCGTCGGTGTGTAACGAATAAGTCTGAAAAAAAAAAAAACATCATTGGACTATAAAGCATAAGTTTGAAATCAAATTTTCATTGGACTGTAACGCAAAAGTTTAAAATAACATTTTTATTGCACTGAAACGCAGAATTTTGAAATAAAAATTTCATTAGACTGTAACGCATTTTCGTCGGTTTGTTACGCATAAGATTTTTCTTTAGTCTATAACACATTTATTTGAAATATCATTTTCACCGAAAACAATATTTTCTTTTATATCTATGCATTATCGCTAATGACAGTCGGGAATTTACTTTACGGGAGTACTCAACTAAAGAAGGAGTAGAAATCGTAGACAGATAATCTGCTTCGCCGTATTAACTATTCATAAATTTGAAATTACATTTTCCTCGGTCGTATATGCTTAAGTTTGAAATAGCATCTTTGAAATCAAATCTTTCCATTCTGTTGCTCTTAAGTTTTAAATGCAAGTGTCATATATCTGTTAGGTTAAAATTTGACATTGAACTTTCACTGCTTCTACTGCAAAAAAGTCGACGTATGTTACAAACCTCTGTTTTTATCTATTTATGTGAGCACAGTTATAACCAAGTAAACTATACGAATAGTTTAACGCAAATGTAACTAGGAACAAAGATACAAAACAAAAACAAAATAAAAACATTTGACCATTGGCGTAAAAAGCTTGGACGGAAGTAAATTAGAGAAAAGTTAAAAAAAAACAATGTTAAAGAATGAGTTGAAGTAAAACGAATTAAATGATTGTCTAATGTAGTGTGTATTTTTAGCAAGATTTCCACAGATTGCAGGCAAACAGGAAATTCATGATATTAGATAGAGTGTAATGTAGATAAGTAGGTACATACATACATACATACATACATACATACTTAACTAGGTAGAGACATATATGTACACACATTCAGATATATATACTTAACAAGATAGAGAAATATATACATACGCACATATATACATGCACATAGACACATGCACACATTTATACAGATATAAACACACACACACACACACACATATATATACATGCTTAGATCGATATATGTATGCTTAAATATATAGGTACATACGTAATCGTAAGAATTGATTATCATCTCATCACATTTCTACACTATAAGCGCTTCCTCGCCTATGACTTCATAAGTGACTTTTTAGGCTAGCTAGCGATCTGTATCGCCAATAGGACGGGTGGTAACAACACATTACATATTTACATTTAATGTGATAAATTAGATAGCAGGAAGACATCTTAAATAATTGAATTATCGTGACAAACTTTGTACGGAGCTAGTGCATCGCTTTAAATCTATATAATTATTACTAATGGAGTAATATTCTTTTTGAATAAATTGACAGATCCATTAAATGAAAACTAATTTCGAATATTTTGGCATAAACAAGGTCATAATAAAAAATAAATTTACCGAAGTATTTTCGGGTGTCCATTAAATTAAATACATTAAAAATGATCAGTATTATTATATTATATATTTGGTGAGATGTTTTTTTGTTTTCTCTTCTTTGAAATTTGACATAAGATAACTGATTAAGCGCCTTTAATTAGCAATGAAACATCTAATATACAAAGTTATCTCGTCGGAGTTACAAAGTAAGACACAAAGAGTCGTTAAGCTGTTTCTGGTAAACAATTCCTATTTGCTATACTTGTACCATGTTATTGGCAATATAACGATGTACTTCACAACAAATTACTTTTAGAATACGTATTCTACATTATTTGCGTAAAAGAGGTAGCCATTGCGATAAAAAAATGACGTACTAGATTTGGGAGTAAATGAAACATCGTAAAAAGTCAGACATTAAGTAAATTAAATATCACATTATTTAATATATTTTAAAGGTTAACATTCGTTTATTATTGTGATTTTGAACAATTTTAAAATAACTTTTCTTACATAATTTTCTACGCACACAATCACATATTATACACAAGCAGACAGACAGACACATGCACATACCTGCGCGCGCACACACACGTACACACAAATATATATATATATATATTATCATAGCTCTTTCGCGTAGATAGAGCAACAAATGTTCTAAGTATAGATGGAAACCGGAACCTATTATTCATAATTTGAGTCAATACCCGCTCCGCTATCAATTTTCTTATATGCGTATTATCAACTGCTTAGAGTACCTTATTTCTTTATATATAACTGTGCATTATCGCTAATGGCAGTCGGGGATTTACCTTATAAGAGTGCTCGACGTCAGAAGAGGTAGAGATCGTAGACAGATAGTCTGCTTCACCCTATTACAACTCTTCAGTGTAGTTTGATAACCAACTGTTTCAAGCTGATATCAAAGTCTGGCCGTTTTGTCAACTATTAAAGTCACTACGCTATCGATATAAGCTACGAACCCTATTTATACTGACCTAATTCAATTTCAAATGTATAAGTTTTGGATCTATCATTACATAGAATATAATTTTTAAATGCATTAATACTTTAGAGAAATGGATAAACCATGAATTCGCAGTAAAGTGTTCCGATAGAGGAATGTTACTATTAGTTATTGTGTTAAAGTTCTATCTGACAACACAGTGACCATTTTTACATTACAATGTTTGTTATTTTGTTTGGCTCAATTTCAGAATTTTTATCTGAACCTCCGTATTTAAGAAATTGATTTGTATGTTATTTATTGATACATAAAAAAGAGGGAATATACGGAAGACCATACTGGAAGAGGCGACTTGAGGAAAGTATTAAATTGTGGCAGAAATATATTGGCATAATTGAGGAAATATGAAACGGAGTTAAACTAGGAAAGAAAGCCAGGAACAAGCTTGAAAGGAGATATGGTTTGACGGAAAGAGGCGCGATGGCAATTCTAGCAATGTTGAATGAGAAGGTCGATACTGGTGGTGTGGAAATTAGGAACTTTGTTGGGAAATTTTTTGCTTTTCAACAGAAAACCCTTTACTGGAACTACCAGTCACAAGTATACAAAGAACTAAGTGATAGCAAGGAGACTAGAGATAACAGTACACTATATGTAGATAAAGTTACAGAGGTCTGGAGTGAGATTTGGTCGGACGAAAAGCGACACAATAATAGATATAGCTTGTTAAGAGATGTCAGAACAAGATTCTCAGGGATTCAGTAGATGGAGAAGGTTGTGATAACACTAAACAAGGTGAATGCTGACACTTGAAGGATGACAAACTGAAAGACACATGGTCCATATGGAGTGAGGAGCTCTTGGTTTAAGCAGTTCCAATATATTCATTCCCCAATAGCTGCTTCTGCAACTGGTGGTTTATTCGGGGACGTTACTGAATTCCTTGTTAAGGGAGTGACGGCACTGATTTAGAAAGAACCTGCAAGAGGAACAATTGTCAGCAATTACAGGTCGATCGTATGTCTGTGGAAGCTGTTAGTTTTGAGCAACCGTGAGCAGAAGGGCACCAAGGATCAATTAATGACTGATAAGGAAGTGCTGCAGAATGCAAAAGAAAGAAGAGTAGAAATCGATTACTAGAAAGCATACGACATGGTCCCTCACTCATGGATCCATGAAATACTGCCGATGATTAAAATGAAAATATTGCAGTGTTTCTGGAGAAAAATATTGCTCAATAGAAAAATCTTATATAGTGCAGTGTTGGGAGGTTGTCATCAGATGGGGCATATTTCAAGGATATTCATTACCCCATCTTCTTTTTGTTATGGTGATGATGCCACTGCGCATCCTCTTGAAGAGAGAGAAGCTAGGGTATGGTTTTGGGTCAGGTGACCGGTGCCTCAACCACTTGCTGTTTATTTTTTTATTTTTTATTTATTTTTTTTTTTTACAAAGGCATCACCACATTATCAAGGCCCAGAGGCCACTCAAGGATAAGGGTTAAAGAGTGTACAGTAGAAATTGGTCAATATAGTAATCATTAGTAATGAAAATTTGGTAAATTTAATAACTTATATGGAACGGCTCATCAAGAACTTATTTACTTTAGACTTGAACACAACCATATTGTAGTCAGCCGGAAAGCAGGAAAACGGAAGACAATTCCACAGGCGTGCAGTTCTAAGAAAGAAGCTTTGTTCATGGAATCTACGTTTAGGTTTAGGCACAGATAAAGAGTGGGGGAAATTATTGATAGTGTTTACAGCTAGACGAGTGTTTCTTGTGAAAGTTTGGCGCGGGGGGGACCAAAGATTGAAGCTCAGTTGAACACTTTCCATGAAAATAACGATACATCAGAGACAAACTCGCAACATCTCTTCTGTGAGATAGAGGTTGCAAGGAGGAGAAAAGGACATCTCCTACGAGGCTACGAAGTCTATTTTGAACTCTATCAAGGCAGGACAAGTCCTTTCTAGCAGCTCCTGCCCAGATGTGGCAACAGTATTCCATCCTTGGACGTACCTGGCTCTTATATAGGTAGAGAATAGCATCAGCAGTGAGATATCTACTGGATCGATAGAAAGATCCCACCATTTTTCCAGCGGCCTTGGCAACAGATTTGATATACGTGTTCCATTTAAGATCAGGAGTAATGGTCAAGCCCAGAAGCTTGTCAAAACTTGAGGCCTCCTGAAGACGAGAGCCATTCATTTCAATTGATGACAAATGTGGATTAGAATGTTGATGATGTAAAGAGAGAAGCTTGGTTTTAGATGCATTAAAAGTAACCAGCCACTCCTTTCCCCATTGTACTACGTGCTCAAGATCAGAGGAGAGAGAATTGGAGAGAACTTGGTCGTTTACTGTCTTAGATGTGGTACCATAAATGGTAGTGTCGTCAGCATAAATGTCTACAAATGATGTAAGGATATGATTTGGAAGATCATTAATGTAGATCAGGAAAAGAGTTGGGCCCAGGATGGATCCCTGAGGGACACCGGCATTAATACTGTGAGCTTCTGATTTTTGCCCCTCAACTACTACTCTTATCAACCTATCAGAAAGAAATGATTTAATAATTGAGAAGACTTTTCCAGCTATACCATAGCTAGCGATCTTATGAAGTAAACCTTTATGCCATACCCTATCAAAGGCTTTAGATATGTCAAGAGCAATTGCCCTAGAAAGATTGCCACCGTCGAGAGATTTGCTAATCCTATGCGATATAACTGTAAGGACATCTGCTGTAGATCTAGCAGAACGGAAACCATATTGAGTGTCACTAAGAAGGTTATTTTTGTTGAGATGTTTGATTACTTCTGTATTTAACACAGATTCTAGCAACTTACTCATGACGCACAGGAGACTTATTGGCCTGTACTGAGAGGGGGATGAGCGATCACCTCAATTCTTAAATACAGGGCATACTGATGAGATTTTCCAGGGAGATGGGAAACTATTCTCCTTAAGACAATGTTTAAACAGTTTTGTAAGTATGGGCGCTAATTCAGGTTGAAGTTTTTTGAGTACTATAATTGGAATACCATCAGGGCCAGTTGCTTTACTCGAATCAAGGTTTTTGATTAGCTTCGCAACATCACGTACAGATATACGTATATCACATAGCGTGTTTTCTGATACAGGAGGAAATATTGGGGGTTGGCGGTCTTGGTCGCAAAGGGTAGAATTAGCTGCAAAGTTCTTGACAAAGAGTTTGGCTTTGTCTGATGCTGACGAGATTACCTCAGGTCCATTGATAATAGTTGGGATGGAGATGATATTAAGGTATTTGATAGGAATGAGACGGAAGTGTAGACGGAGCTCGTCAGGACATACTCTGAAGACATCGAGGTGGAATTTGGGATTAATAAGTGTGCAGTATTAGTGATGAAAACATGGGTAAAGATGCGTTCGAATTGGATTGTGTGTCTCAATTGATATTTGGGTGTGTTGGATAGTGTAGCTATCATGAAATACAAAGTCAAGAAGGAGTATCTTAGAAGGGTGAAGCTAATTGCGAAGTCAAAGTTGAGGGAATTTGATAAAGGCAGTGAATGTATGGGCTGTCAGAGTTTTGAGGTAGTTTGCTTGTTGTTTTAGAATGGTCTGACTAAAAAGTGCACGAACGGGGAATCAAGACAGAACATTTTAACAATGTTGGGTATATTCCACATTTAAAGTATCCTAGCTATGGTTTTGTCAGAAGAGGAAAGATGGTGGCAAAGGATTGATGAGTGTTAAAGTTTGTCAGAGCCTAGTTGTTGTTGAAGGAGTATATGGTTAGAAGTGAGAGATGAATGCTCAAGGTTGTGGCCAGTAAAGTTGATGTGGATGAGATCAACGATGGGTATGTGAAGCGTGTGAACAGAGAAAAGGCAGAAGACTTGGCTGGGAAGAAAACGCATGGGAAGTGTTTTCAGGATGTACCAGATGTGGCGGATGAAAGATCAAAGTAATTGCTTAAAGCTGGGTATCTGCTTAAGTACATTGAAGACTTTGTTTGTGCAGCAGAAGAGCAGGCACTAGGAACACGACTATTCAAGAAAGTGGTTAAAGGACAGAATGTTGCTGAAAAATGCCGGATTTGTGAAAAGTTTTCTGATTCAGTAGCGCAACATGCAGCAGGATGTAGCGGATTAACTCAGAGAGAGTGTCACAGAAACTATTACTTTGCGAGGCTTCTAATTAATGGGGATCTGTAGGAAGTTTGAGGTAACGTGTTCTGGGAAGTTGTTTGAGGACATACCTGATGATGTAAGAACAAGTGAGGATGGCAATGTGGAAGGTACATTGGGTCAAAAACAATTGGCACATAATCGTTCGGATTTAGTAGTATTTGACAAGGTCTCACAGAAGTGGCAAATAGTAAACCTTTTAGTTCCCTGGGATAAAAATATGATTGAAAAGGAGAACGAGAAGTGTGTCAATTATGCTCCGTTGGCCTTGGAGGTAGACATATGCATGGAGTTAAACCCAAGCAACATCTGTAGTAGTAGTAGGTACGTCAAGTCGTCTGGAAAGATATTTGTGAAAATACTACGAATCTCTGATGTGTTGGGTAGTTTTCAGACCTGTATTATTATAGTTATCACAAATATACTGAGAAACCCCCCTGATCTTTGAAATTCCTGGTTTAGAGCCCTGATTGAGGGAGAACCCATCTGAGAATTAATTCTATCTCTTTTCAGGGAGACGTTAGCAAACGAAATTATTATTATTATTATTATTATTATTATTATTATTATTATTATTATTATTATTAGCAACAGCAGCAGCGGCGTTGCGCGGTCGTACAATACGCTTAAATATGATATGTTAATTTGTCCAGATTTCTTATATATTATTATAGAGGTGTAATTTCAAAAGTAAAAAAAAATGATGTGGTGGTCATCAGCTAGAATTAAAACCGAAAACTAAACTGTAGCATTCAAAGCCGATGACTTTTATTAGAAGTTTGAGTCCGTTCGAAACGCGTAAAAGTTATAGAATTTGACTCAAAATGAGTATTTTATGCCAAATTGATTTTTGAATATGATTAAATTGTGTTCATTTTCAAATAAATACTAACCCTTACAAAATTCTATTAATTCCTAACTTTACATTGAACGAATACCATAATATTAAGTTCGCTGTACCTTATCATAACAAAGATCCATACAAATTTATAATCAGATCGACGAAGTAGTTTATGAGATAAAGTGGAACGGGCAGACAGACGAAGAGAACTGTAATATAGATATCAAAATTGTTGTTCTTCTTGATGATGATGATGATGATGATGATGATGATAGTGGTATTTTAGCTTATTTATATTAAAGGCAATGTATAAACGTTACCTAGAAGAACTCACCTAAAATCTTGTAAACATGTAAACGTATTGATTGTTTATGTCTTGCTTAAGATTGTAAATGAAACCCAGTGCTTTTTCTGTCTTGATATGAGATATGAAAATGATGAACGGTTCATGCTCCATTAATGTATATTTCCGTCTTTACATAATAGAGGCTTCAAATTACCTTTCTTACAAACGTTTATCCGTTGTTTTGTAAATGTTTTCAGGCAGTGAATATAAAATTGCTTCCATCGTAAAATATTTGCAGATAACAAATATCACAAGTTTTATACAGATATACACGCGCACACATATAAAGTTAAACCAATAAAACGTACGAAAACAAAGTTGAATGGTGCCAATGTTGATCAAACCTTTTGATCTATTATCGCATTCTCCAGAATAATATACACTTAGAAATATATGTAATCATTTAGAACTTGTGAGCTCAAATGCACGCATGCAGTTGCACGCACTGTATACCCTCTCCTTTCTTACTCGTATATATATACGTTCTCATATATGTTCTTTTCTATATATTAATTCAATAACACTGTAATGATTAAGTTGTATCACAGCGCAAACATCTTCATTTATATAAACATGATTAGTTATATATGTGCATACATTTTTCAGCTGCGACCTCGTTCGAAATCCAACTTCCTCGTGCGTTCCTATGAACTAACCTCTTACTTGATTGAAAGGCACAAGTAAGCTGGGGTTTGAACGCGGTGGAAGCTATAACATGTGTGCACATACGTTTGCTATAAATAAATATATTTATGCTATACTGGCAGGCCGTCCAGCGTTGCCCAGTCGTAAGTACGCTTAAATATGGTACTTAAATTCATTCAGATTACGTGCGAATTCCCTATCGATTATTATATTGAACCTAATATAAAGTACTTTTGCCTCATCTGGGCAGGAGCTGCTAGAAAAAACCTTAGCCTGATATAGTTCAAAATAAACTTACCACCCTGCTAGGGGATGCTCTTTCCTCTTCCCTGCAACCTCTTTATCAAAGAAGAGATGTTGCGAGCCTGTCTCCGCTTTACTGTTATTTTCACGGCAAGTGCTCGTCTGAGCCCCAATCTATGGTCCGTCCTTGCCAAACTATCACAAAAAACATTCGTCTAACTGAAAATACTATCAGTAATTTACCCCACTTTTAGCTGTGCCTAAACCTAAATGTATATTCCATGAACAAAGCTTTTTTCATAGAACTGCACGCCTTTGTAACTCTCTTCCGTTTCCCTTCTGTCCAGAAGAGAACAGTATCGTCGTCTTCAAGTCCAACAAAGACAACTTATATATACACCATTCCTCTTAAGTAATCAAACTTACCAAATTTCCACTACTAACGATTACTACGATATTGTTTCATTGACTACTATGCACTCATTAACACTTATCCTCGAGTGACGTTTGGGCCTTGATAAGTGGTGACCCCTTTGTAAAAAAGTAATGAGATCCAAACTAAAAGAAAAAAAAATGATTTGTGTACCATTAGTTAGAATCAAAACCAAAACATGCATTGCCACGCCAATATATATATATATATATATATATATATATATACATATATATATATATATACATATATATATATATATATATATGTATATATATATATATATATATATATACATATATATATATATACATATATATATATATATATACATATATATATATATATATAGTAAAGTACAAAAGGATGTAATGTTTACCTGATATACGCAATGGTAAACTATAAATATAAAATAAATATAAAAGCGAAAATGTATGTATGCATGTATGTGTGTTCGCTTTTTCTGTATGTCTACGAAAGGCTTTTTTCAGAGAAGCGGTCTCTCGCCTAACAACTTTTTAAAACTTTTTATATCACATGTAAATCGTAATATCTCAGAGTTGTCAACAGAGCTCCCCTGTCTATTTAATTTGCTCGGCATCGGGAAGATAAATTTTCAACAGTTTTCGCTCGCCGCATGTGGATTAAGCTTTTTCCTATAAATAATTCTGGTGGCATTTTTCCGGTTTCCCCCTACCCCCGCGTTCCGCAGTAAATGAAATGCTACTCCACAGTCAACAGTTGACCTCATTAAGTCATTAAAATGTGCACCTGCAAATCTAAGTAATTAAATAAATTCAAACGCGTTTCCGTTGTTATGTCGCGGTGGTACAATGGTTAACGTCGCACGTTTTTTTTCACATTTTAATTTACAATTTTGCCTCAAGGGTTCCGGTTCGATCCTCATACTTACCTACCAAAACATTTTTTTTTATTTTAACTCCCCCCGGAGTTTTGATTTACCCAAAATCACACACACCTCCAAACACCCGGGCAACGCTAGTGTATATATATAAAAGCGAAAATGTGTGTATGTATGCATGTTCGCTTTTTGTGTATGTCCGAGAAAGGCATTTTTCCGAGAAGCGATCGGTCAACTCACTTCTTAAAACTTTTTATATCACGTCTAAATGATAATATCTACGAGTTAACGACGGGGATCGCGTGCCAATTTAATTAGCCCGACTTTCAAAAGATAAATATTCCACATATTCTGATCGCCGCATGTTGGTTTCACTTTTCAGTATTAACTTTTTAATCGCTCGTATATTGACTGTCTCTGTAGCGCAGGTGTTCAGGCTCAGCCTATGGGCCTCAAGGCGCCGGGTTCGAGCCAATCTGTCACCAAACCCCTTCCCTTATTTTTTTTTCATTTTTAAAATCGCTGTTTTTATCGTTTTTTTATATTTAAGCAGGGTTAAGTTTCCTTTGAGTTTTTCTTTACCTAGAAGCACCCAGGCAACGCCGGGTACCCACGCTAGTCTAATATAAATACCAGTATTTATATATAGATAATTGAATCCCAACCTAATAAAAAAGCTCAATATGCAATAGAGAGTAAAGCTTATTATAAGAGAAAGAAAATTAAAACTGTAAGTTGAACTTTACAAGCAAAATGTATTGTTTGACTGAATACATCAAATAACAATTTACAAAGTCCATATTCCACGGAGTTTCAAAGATATTTTTGCTTTTCTTCTCATCAGAGGACATAAAGAAATCAGCAAATGCTAGAATTTGCTAGTTATGGCATTAAGTGAAACCGAAATTTATTGTAGTCATAAATTGCCAAGAAAAACAAGTGAAAAAATGTTGGATATGTAAAAAATATATAAAAACAAACCGCACATAATAATTAAGCTTGCATGAAAATTCTCTCAAGTTGATCCGAAATGCGAAAATAGTTCTCTAGAGAGAATAATGAGAAGAATAACAAGAATAGCATTCTTTGAAACTCCGCGGAATAAGGACTTTTCAAATTGTTTTTTGATGTATTCAGTCGAACAAATTTTGATTGTAAAGTTATTTATATATATAATCTATATATATAAAAATGTAACTATTGGTTCGTTCGGAATTAATTGTCTAAAAAAACCACTGGATGGATGGCTTCCACGTTTTGGTATAATATGTTTACTATATCCATGTGTGTTTTTATATATTTCTTTTTAATTATAACATTATACTTAATTTTTCTATGATAAATAGGTGGATTTCTTTGTACCGAGAGGCCATTTTTTTATTTAGGGACAATTATTTATTACCGCTTCCTGTCACGTGACCAGTGTTACAATTTAGCGGTTTTCCTGCTAGATCTGGAGATTTCGTTTACAATCTAGCGGGAAATTCCAGAAAATCTGGAGGTATTTGGCACCGACACACCCGCATTAGATTATTAAAAAATAAAGAAAAGCGCTTGAAAACATAAAATAAACTCATTCATGTAAGTAAAAAAAAGTAGCATTTATTAATTATTTATTGATTATTTGTTTTGTTTTTCAACTTTTTTTTCACTAACCATTCTTAAATCTACTATAAAATCGATTTTTCCAAGTACATTTTAGGTGGGGGGGGGCATTCCAACCTCCGAAGTTTAGTTTAAAATACGATCTAAAAGTGTAAAAAGCAAGAAACAACAGCAAAAAAAAAAACAACAAAAAAAAAACGGGTTTGTATTACTGTACACATAGATTCGAAAAAGTTGTCAAAAAACAAATATATAACAAATAAATGTTATCAAAGGCAAGATAAGTTACTTTTCTGCCAAACTGGATATATTTTTCGTGTTTTTATTCAATGTAACATATTTATTCAGCTCGAAAAACATACAGTGTTTACCGATGTATTCGAAAATTCAAGATGGCGTCCACAACCTCTTTAACACCGTAAGTTTGGAAAAAGGTGTTATAAATAAAAAACTATACAAAATACTATTAAAAACCCGCCGAATATATGTCAACCTATGTCACAGTAACATGTATTGAGCGAGTTTTTAACAGTATTTTATCCGTTTTTTTATTTATAACATCTTTTCCCAAACTGTATGGTTTTCGAGCTGAATAAACATGTTACATTAAATAAAAACACGAAAAATATATCCAGTTAGGTAGAAAAGTAACTTATCTTGCCTTTGATAACATTTATTGTTATATATTTGTTTTTTGACAACTTTTTCGAATCTATGTGTACAGTAATACAAACCCATAGTGAGAAAACACGGAACATTATGGAGTTTTTTTTGGGGGGGGGGGGAATTAGCGATTTTTGAAAATTTCAGACGATAAGTTAAAAATCTAGCGATTTTCTGGACATTTCTTTCCTCTGATCTCGCGGGTTTTTTTTAAATCTCAGTTGACAACATTGCATCACAAAAAAAAAAACACTACAGGCTTAATGTAAACAGAATGTGTTTACAATATCGGTAAATTTTCAATGGGTTTAATTACATGATTAGTGATAATGTAACTATGTGATTGAAATTTAATTTAAATTAACCACACGTGGTCGCAAAATGAATGCCGACGCTCAAACTGTATACACATTTTGACTCCTTCCTTTTACTTAAAAAATTCACCAAAAATCAGGAAATTAACGAATTTTAATGAAAATTGCAGTATTTTTCAAATAATAATCGCAGAATATAATGAACAAATTATTTTTACTTAACTCTTAGTGAAAATGTTTTATTTTGTTTAAACAAAAAATACCTTTACTAAAGTTATGGTTTTCAGTAGTAAATAAAAAACGCAAGAATTTATTTTTGCTCTTTTTAAAGCATCATAATTTGTAACAATAAAAAATAATTTTTACAGTAACATTACGAAAAAAGCCCCTAAAGTCCGTATTAATGAACTCAATATAACTCGAAGAAAAATGAATTTCTCACATGCTATTCAAAAAATTAAAGATTCAATTAGATTCCTATTTCAGTCACCTAAATTATTTAGGGTGAAATGGGTTTAGGAATTTATAGCCAAACCTAAATATTTTTTTTGGTAAATATCCAGATACACTACTACAGAACACCGACCACTCTAATTTGTTTGGGGGGGATGTGATGTTGGAGCGCGCGCGCCAACATCACATCCCCCCCGCTCGCGCCCCCAATGTACAAAGTAAAATCTTCGGAAAATGTTAAATGGTGTTCTAATTGGTAAATGTCGGTGCGTTACTTACGGAAAATTTGAAAATTCGATGTTCCAGGTAAAAAAAAACCCAGATAAATTACCCCCCCCTACTCCAACTTGGTGTGCTTTCCTTTTCTTATTTTATTTCTTTTTCAGCTAATTTTAAATTTTCTACCCAAATGGAGAAACGAAACTAATACACAGAATTGGACAGAGAGCTAAAAGGACTATGGAAGATGAAGAAAGTCAAAATTACACTAATAATAGTAGAATCACTAGGAACAACCCCGAAAAAAAAAACTACAAAAAAAAAAAAAGAAAGATAGGAATAAGGGGACTGGCTGAAAAGATAAAACTGATAACAATAATGAAATCGGCTGAAATATTATGGAATATCCTTGTATTTAGAGAGTAAAACACACGAGCTGAAAACGATGATTGGCCATACAAAAACTGCAACAGAAATAAAACCAAATGATAGAGGAACATCACCTGGATTCAAGAAAACGAAGATTTGTAAGCTAATGCGACCCCCCCCCCCCAAAAAAAATGAACTGTCGACATCAACTAGCACCACACGAAATAGTTATGGAGGATCGAGGAGGATGGAAAGACTGGGGCGAATTGGATGTGTGCGAAGCGGATTGGAACTTTGGGGAGACTTATTGCCACCAAATTTGCAGCGAAGACCAATGATCGTTGCCAGCGAGAAATCAATGGTAAACGGTTATTGTGATAACGCAAATTCATTTGCAAATGTTATAGAAAGAGGTGGAGCGTACTGGATATCTGGGATGACTTGTTTTCGCGTAGAATGCAGGGAACATCACAGATTGTTGTCGATGAGTGGAGACTTATGTAAAGATTCCTAGTGAGTAATAAGAACAATAAAACTCCAAGTGAGTACTATTAATAAGAACAAACAATACAAAAGCATATACGACTGCGTGATGATGGGAAACTACCGTGAACTGTGCAACCGTATGAACTTTGAATATTCAGACAAATTATACAGATACACGTCGGAGACACAATAGAAAAATGAACAAAATCCTCTAAACCATAGAATTACAAACATATAAACTTATGCAAGCAATGAGACGGAGCGTAATAATATTCTACAAGAAATAATAGTCCAGCCAAATTTAAGGTCGTGGAGAATACTGAAACCGTAAGAAAGCTTAATGCCTATTCAACTCTTTCAAACATTTTCATTGTTAAGTAACAGGTTGCACGTACGATCTTATTTTCAGTGGTCTGCTATTCATATTTGAAAGGTCATAGGGGAAAGACACCTCGCACGTGCCACGTTTAATTTCTGTTTAGATAGAACAATTATTTGGATTATTCAGAATTCTTGTATTTACTTTTCTCAACGTTTCGGCTGCTGCAACCTCTAAGTATTTTTAGGTGTGGCTTTTCCAATTCAGGGGTATTTGTGTTGAACTCAATAATCTGCACGGAACTCAAACAAAACCATTCATTTTTTTACGAGGTAACTTGTTATTTTTTCGCTAACTACATGGACAGATAAAAGTGTTATATAGGTTCAAACAATGCGTAAATGTGATACAAACATACAATTATGAACTACTTAAACCTTTTACTCGGTTATGACAGAGGAACACGAGGAAGGTTGGAGGTTACATCGGCCAAAAAGTTTCAATAGAAAATTAACTAGAGATGGATCACTTAATGGGTAAATTGCCAAATGGCGATTAAATGGAACAACTAAAATGGAAGTTTTTCTCAATCCCAAAATCGATGAATGTTTTAATACAAATTATATACGATTAAAATATATAGGAAAAACACCATAATTTTTATTAAATCTATCCACACCAGTCGTATATCAATCTATCTATATTTAATTGAAGTTTTACCCCAAACGCGGCACAATGTCACTTTGATGACAAGATAAGAAAGGACATAATTTGCAGTGATACTATCTAGAAAGTTGAGCAGCAAGATGTCTGTTTACATTGCACGTCAGTACATTAAGGTAATCAGGAACCTGGGAGGGAGTCTAGCAGTCCGAGAGAAGAAATTATTACAGTAGAAAGATTTCTGGCATCTAGGAGTGGGATTTTGCTGCTTTTCGGGTTTATTGGACGTCGAGGAAGTACAAGGGCTTGAAGTTCACCAGAGCACCGTCCATTAAAATACTTGTAAAACATACAGAGGGCTGCAATATTTCGTCGATGGAGCCGAGGTTGAAATTTAGTTGACAGAACGAAACCTCTTGTTGGCGACTCTCTTTCGAACGTGAGCTAAAAGTAAGAGACTGATAGCAGATGCACCAGCCCAAATGTGACAAGAATACTCCGTACATAGGCGAATGCTGGCCTTGTAGAAATACATGATATCCTCAGGCGTAAGTCACTTTCTAGCACAGTAGAGAGAGCCCGCCTTCTTTGCAATGTCCTCGATGTATCTATTACAGCTCATGTTCCCTGTGAACGCTAAGCCGAAGAATTTGAATAAAATACTTTCAGTCTAAAATAATCAGCATATATTTAATATAAATCAATTATAATTTTAAAAACGAATAGTGTTATTTTAAATTAGTTATTTTGAAAATATATTGGTAATTTATATATTTTAATTATGAAAATTTAATTAATTATAGTTAATATCGACATAGCGATTATATTTTTATATAGGAAAATAGGATAACATTAAGCCGCTTCGATACGGATCCAAAACTGGAAGCATACCTTTTCCACAAGCGCCGGCTGGAGGTTGACACAGGATAACATTAAAAAAATGTAACTCCGTAGACTAATTGATTATAAACGGTTAAATATATAGATATGCAAATTAGGCATGCAAATAGTATGTCGTGGTCTTTACATTCTACTATATGTGTTACATGATAAGAGCTGTCCCCTTTTCATGTAAGTATAAAAAAAGAAGAGAGATTTAATTAAAATGAAAATAAAACAGAATAGACGAAATTCGAACCTCGTAATTTAGGTTTAGAAATAAATTACGAGAGAGAATTAGCAAATGGAATGTAAAACAAACCATTGTTAAGCTTAGAGATAAAATAGTTTTAAGAAAAGAATGTACATTGTCAATTCTGTTATGAAATTCAATTGAAGGAATGCAACTATAGGATAATTTAATAAACATATTTTTTAACATATTGGAAATATAGGTTACTGGGAATATAGATTAAAATTCCTTTTGTAAACAAAGGAAAAAGCTTTGGACACGCATTTCCAGAACACGTGAAAGAAGACACATGTTTTAACATGGGTATGACGTCATGGAAAATGGGAAGTTCTCGATATAGTTAGAAACTTTAGAGTTAAGCGGAGAGAGTCTGGGAGAGAGTCTGAGAGAGAGTCTGAGGACGACAGACGATAGTCTGGAGTTGGGAGTCGAACGTCTAGAAGCGAGACGGTCACCTTTGAAACATAGAATGTGAAACTTTGAATTCCTGAAAGCAAAGCCACCGGCCGGTCCATGGAAATAAACCCATCATGTGTTTTTATAAACGTCGTCTTTGTGTTGTAATTCTACCAAAAAGGTAAAGTGGAAATTGTCATTATATGTCTTCTATATCATGTGGTTTAAAATGTCTTTACATACACAATGTGAACACTAAGACTGTCTCAACACTCAAAGAGCTTCTACACTTGTATGGACATTTTATATATATGAATCTCTTTATAACACGAACAATCTCTCTTACAACATCTCTCTCTCTCTCTCTCTCTCTCTCTAAGACACAACAACAAACTCTTAATAAGACTTCCTAATAACAACAATAATACTAATAAGACCTAAATATAACATATGTACAATGTTTCAAAGGATAATTTTCTATTGACCAGTCCATATGATATACAGGGTTGAACGATAAAATTGTCGCCATAGATAAGATGGCATTATTCCATTTCCGTTTGATGAAAACCGTTTTTCAGACAATCTACGAGTTAATTACTTGTATACAAATCCCAAGAGCAGTTGGGAGCTTTCTATAATGTCTAAAAGTGACACAATGCGAGATCGCAGATGTGCCGTTGTATAACCCATGCTTTCTACTAGTCCAAGTTATGTACAACAGAAACATTGCCAGCACTCCCAAAATGCAAATCCGGACGCTTCAACGCTTTAGGGCAGAGCTCAGCGAAGTTTCCGACCACGATTATAGCCTTTGGTATGATTTCTAGCGAGGGCCACATCATGCCACCTCACATCTTCGGAGTCGGCTTGAAAGTAAACACCAAAGTGTACCTGGGTGTCCCGAAGCGTGTGGTGGTTCCCTGGTGCAATCAGGTGGCCGATAGCAAACTCTGAATGTGGTAGCAGGACTCTGTGCCGGCCCACAAGTCCAAGCTTCAGAAGAAGTGCTACGACTTTGTACCCTTCTCTCACTTGCCCCCGACATGAACCTTCTGGATTACTTCGTTTTGTCAGACGTTGAGAACATCACCAACGTGACCTCCCACAACACCAAAACCAGCCTGATTGCTGCCATCCGCGGAACATGTCAACCTCCAGCCGGCGCTTGTGGAAAAGGTAAGCTTCCAGTTTTGGACCCGTATCGAAGAGGCGATTGAGGCTGAAGGCGGCTACATTGAATAGATTTCAGCTCTACTACATAATTACGTTACCTGAATTGATTTTTTCAATTAAAGTTTTAAAATAAAGCTGTAGTGTAGTTTTCTCTAAGGCGACAAATTTATCGCTCCACTCTGTAATGATTAGTGTTGGCTAAATACCAAAAACTAAAAAAAAATGGCACCCTTGCTAAACACCCAGCATTACAAGCTTAGGACCTAGGGTAAGTGGAGTCGTTCTGAGATATATTAGACCCCTCCTCTGTATCTTTGTGTAGTAGCCAATGAAAAGGACACTTTCGAGTCGACCTCGACTATGGTGGCCCACTTTACTTGTAGGTTGTATTACTGATTGTATTTCATTAATATAGGAGGGATAATAGATGTTTAAGAATAAGCGCACAGATTAAATGGACGTAAGTTAATACAGATCTGCTCTTGCTTTTATTTTTACTCACTATCCCTAACCGCCATTTCACAGAGACATAATCAGAAAGACATATTTTTCTTCACATCCAAATTCATTTATTTCTCTCACAAACAAATGCATTCACATAGACACATCAGAGCATGCGCACAATATCTTTGTACACATATTGACAAAATTGGCTCGTTCACTCAATGTTGTCACGGCTTGTCGCCGGTGCTAAACACGTACACATACGTTCCATCATCTTCATGATTGGTGGACTGCAATGCATAGGTCGACTTTGAAGTGCTGGAATGCAGGTTTTGCCAATTCGTTGGTCTTGTAGTCACGCCAAATCTGCAAATAAACGATAGCCCTCTTTTCGATGTTGTGTAAAATTGCGATTATTAACGCTGCTGCACTGCGATCGACAACGACGACCAAAAGCAAGAATACCACCGGTTCTTATTCGAGGTATTGTGAGGCCATTGAAATCACCTTTCAAAAATGAAGCTATTGAAAAGCAGTTGGCCATCGATGAGAAGAAAGTATCGACATACTTTCTTTTGCGATCTATATTTCATGTCGCGTTTGTTCGTATTTGAATGGAGAAAGATCAAAACAAGCCGTAGAAGGATTGATCATGTTTAATGTTGCATTAATCGATTCTATCTATCTATCTATCTATCTATCTATCTATTTATCTATCTATCTTTTAAATATACCACGTCGATATAACGTCATATATATATTCTCGATTCGCTCCATTTGTCTTTCATTATATATATATATATATATATATATATATATATATATATATGTGTGTGTGTGTGTGTGTGTGTGTGTGTGTGTGTGTGTATACAAGCATTTCAGCCCGGCGTTGCATGGGTGTTTGGAGGTGTATGTTGAGCAAAAAAAGAGGTAGTAAAATAGCAGGCTCGAACCCGTACCGCGAAGGAGAAAAGGAACGGGGGAAAAAACCCTGATATGTTTGCTGTTACGATCACCGCGAAACCGGAAGTGACTTATGCTTAAATTAAGGCTAGAAAATCGAAAGGAGAGGATGACTTTATAAAATATCGGCGAAAAAGCGACCCCCCCGTAGAAAAGTGTCCAGTTGAAGGTGAAGAAATTAATGTTTTTAGCCAAGTTGTCGTTTGAAAGGTCGAACTTCAAAACGATACTGATCTTGTGAAAATCCGTCGCCTCTGTCGAAAGTTTTAGGCAGACATGCAAACATACATACATACATTTATATATTGGTACCTAAAAATTTTCTACCCAAGACCTAGTCATCCTCTCGTTTCGATTGTCTAGCCTTAATTTAAATATAAGTCACATCCGGTTTGGCGGTGGTCGTAACAGCAAAGACATCAAGGTTTTTTTCCCGCTCCTTTCTTCCTTCGCGGTACGGGATCGAGCCTGCCTTTCTACTACCACTTTTTTTTTTGCTCAACAGACACATCCAAACAACCGGGAACGCCGGGATGAATCTGTCTTTGTCTGTGTGTCTATCGGTGTACATTTCCCTACGCAATAACTCAGTTACAGTGGACAGACTCGACATTTGATATATACAGGGTACTGAGATTTGGGAAAATCTTTGTAATCCGTATTCGGCCAGAAATTTGGCTGTTAAGGGGTCAAAGTTCAACAATTTCACCTTTGAGAACTCTACCAAACTACTCCACCAATTTTGGGTATAACATTTGAAATTTGAGATATAGGTTCCTTGGACATGGATCTAACTTAATAACTTTATTTGAGCTCAAAACAATAAATGTCAAGGTGTCATAATAGGGGTCAAACTTAAAAACAATTGACCTCTGCGGTCTCTACCAAATTACTCAGACAATTTCTGGTCTAAACATTTGAAATTTTACAGAAAGTGTATTCAGAGATAGGCCAAGCTTTTTAATCGGTTTGGGTCGAAAATTTGAGCTACCAATATATATAAATGTATGTATGTGTGTTTGCATGTCTACCTAAAACTTACCACAGAGGCGAGAGATTTTCACAAGATCGTTTTGAAGCTCGACCATTCAAACGACAAATACCGAAAAATTGGCTAAAAACATTAATTTCTTCACCCTCAACTGGGCACTTCTACAGGGAGGGGTCGCCTTTTTCGTCGATATTTTCGAAAGTCATCCCCTCTTTTCGATTGTCTAGCCTTAATGTAAACCTACGTCACTTCCGCTTTGCCCGCGGTCGTAACAGCAAAGATGTCAGGTTCTTTCCCCTTCTTTTCCTCCTTCGCGGGACGGGTTCGAGCCTGCCTTCCTACTATCACATTTTTTATTATTTTTATTTTTGCTCAACACACACCTTCAAACACCCGGGCAACACCGGGCTGAAATTCTAGTATATATATATATATATATATATATATATATATATATATATATATATATATATATATATATATGAAAGCATAACAGTATAACTATATTGTAAGATCCAAGTATTTGATTTTATGCAAAACCACTCCTACAGCTTTTCGATACAATTTTACATATCCGTTTCCTTATGCTGAAGCAATCGGTTATTACTTCAATGCCAACTCTCCTCCTGCATATACTCCTCAGAAATTTTAGAAATTCTTTGCTTAGAAAAAAAAACATATATGACAATATAATGTCGAAAAAAAAAGGAAGAAAATTCATAGTCGTCTTGATTCATATCTGCTCTGTTGTTAGATTAAACATACACTGAGCTTCTAAGCAAAAAGGGTTGATACACACAAAGAGTGAAATATAATTGAAAAAAAAAGTATTTTTATAAAAAACACAGACACCCATATATTATAATAACTATTATTCCAATTTAAGAATATTCAGAAGATTTTTCATAATGAGGTCCATACAAGAATGCCCAATGCAAAGTAGAGTAAGATATACTTTTTTATTTGTTTTTAAATAAACATTTGCATAAACTATGTGCTGACGCACATGTGACCCTCATTGAAATTAACGGTTCACGCCTTGAGGACGCCCCATGCCTAGACAAGCTTCTTGGTCTGACCTTCACTCCTGAAATTTAGCACATACATCAAATCCGTTTCTAAGGTCGCTGGGAAAAATGTTGGATTATTCTACCGCTCCAGTAGATATCTCACTGCTGATGCAATCTCTATAGGTATAAGAGCCAAGTACTTCCTCGGACTGGGCAAGAGCTACTCGAAGCACTCTATCCTTCCTTGATAGAGAGTTCACAACAGACTTAGTAATCTAGTAGGCGATGCAATTTTCTAATCTCTGCAACATCTTTTCCACAAAAAAGACGTTGCGAGCTATCGCTATTTTCATAGCAAGTGTTCGACCGAGCTCCTATCTATAGTTCCCTTCGCCAATCTTTCACAAAAAAAACATTCGTCTAACCAAAAATAACTATCAATAAATTTCCTCACTCTTTGTCAGTGCCTAAATATTGACGTGGATTCCATAAACAAAGCTTATCTCCCAGAATTGTTCCGCTAATCTGATTTCCAGCTGACTACAATATCGTCGTCTTCAAGTCCAACGTAAACAAGTTCTTATCGAACCGTTCTCGTAAATAAGCTGATAATACCAAATTTCCACCACAAACGATTAATATGCTACTGTCCCAATGACTACAATACACACATTAACCCTTATCTTCGTGTGGCCTCCTGGCATTGATATGTAGTCACGTCTTTTTTAATATATCTCTACTATTATATAAAATGAACTTTGTGTGGATGTCTGTGTGTGTGCGAATGAGTTCATTTTATATGGACTCAAAAACAGCTTGTCTGATGTTTATGAAATTTCACACGAAGATACTTTATGTTACTGGCAGTGTTCTTAGATGGGCTTTCTATCTGCATGTATTCGATAAGTATCGAAATCGATATTGGAAATAATCCGAAAGTTAACACTTTACACAGCCAAACAACAAAGGTGCATTTGAAAAGTTTTATTACCACACAAACCGAAAGGCCGACATATAAAATCAACAATATGTTCTTTGAAATGACTAATCTAATCATTATATGAAGATCTATGCATAAGATATATATATATATATATATATATACATATATATATATATATATATATATATATATATATATATATATATATATATATGTTAGAAATGGATTGAGAAAGAGAGGGAGGTGTGTAAATTATATTGTAGACACGTTTACAGGAAGTGAGTATCAGCTAATCGGATGCGTGTGAGTCACATGATCAGGTTAGCTGAATCGAGAAGATTGGTTTTAGACATAGAAGGCGACGGACGGTTTAACAGTCGTTCCCTCCCCCTTCACTGGGGGGGGGACGCTGACGTGTACCACGCAAGCCAGAGATTCACTTCCATCCTTCTGCGGTCGACATCTGGAAGGTGAATAAAAAACTATAAAACCAATTCATCGTTTGGAGTGAACACAGGTACCAGTCTCCCTCTAAGACGAGATGAATTCAGGTGGACCAACATCGACGACACATGAGGCTATGTCTCAAAAATACATGTACAATTCACACAAACAACGGCATATGAACAAATAGGCTGAACAACTAGACGATCATCACATACACGCCCCCCTTATCAGACAACAAATACAATTTTGGTGCCGTGACTAGGACCCCCATTATTCATTATATATATATATATATATATATATATATATATATATATATATATATATATATATATATATATATATATATATATATATATATATATCAGTGTGATAGAATGTTTTCATTATAAATTCTACGCCATTATGCAGAATTTAGAAATTATGCATGAGTAGAATTTAGCATAATAGTAAAATGAAACTAATCATTTAATAAAAAATCAAGAAAAATGAATATGTAATTAATTAACCCTCGTTTTACACAGGAATATGCAAATCAATTACGTTTTATGTAGTTGCTCGTATATTCATGACTGAGTATATTAAAGTTCATGTTAATAAATAGAAAACGTAGGCTTTTAATATCAATGTCAGGGCGAGAAAACAAAATCAGTTGTATAGGTATATAGATAGTTAAATATTTTTAATATCCATAGAAATATATGGTTCGAGTCTTTGTATCTGAGCTTGTCGGCATGAAAATACTTAAATGTAACACTGGCTGGACAATGCGAACCCTGATCAAGCTAATACGAATCCAGGCCGGCGCTTTGAAATGCTTACATTTTTTTAAATGTAAGCACAAGTAATGTGATCCTAAAATTTTTTGATCCTCTCTTAAAGGGAGAGAACCCAGTAATGAGACTTATTGCGAACCTTTAATTAAATTACTTTTTATTTCTATATAACCCAAATCAATAGTTATAGAACTAAAGGCTCCTAATATTTGTTATAGCTATATATTAGACTAGCCTGGGTGCCCGAAGTTACCGGCTGTTTGGAGGTGTGTGTTGAGCAAAAAAAAAAAAAAAAGTGGTAGTAAGCAGGCAAGCTCGAACCCGTATCGCGAAGGAGAAAAACATGAAAAAAAGTGGCGAAGGTTTAAATTAAGGCTAGTCAATCAAAAAGAGGGGATGACTTTCGAAAATATCGGCGAACAAACCGACCCCTCCCTGTACCAAAGTGCCCAGTTAAGGGTGAAGAAATGAATGTTTTTAACCAATTTTTCGGTATTTGTCATCCGAAGGGTCGAGCCTCAAAGCAATACCATCTCATGAAAACCCATCGCCTCTTTCGAAAGTTTTATACATACATACATACATACATACATACAAACAAACAAACATACATACATACATACATTTAAACCGACAGGTGAGATTTATATTATAGATATACGCATGTTTTTATTGTGTGTATTGAAATATTATATACATTAGTTGAGAAAACAGAATCACTCTTTGTCTAACTGATAACAGAGACATTAAAAACTATCATAAAGTGGTTGAATTAATGTGTAACGTGGTTCTTGCATTTTCAATAGAACCCACACGTTGTATGCTGGGACAGTCAGAAAGTAACAAAAAATAAAAAAATAAATTCGACTCAGTCTTTTTAGTTGAAATACAAGACGTTTGTTCATGGTACTTTCAAAACAACGCGTTATATCTTGTTTTAAAAGTCTCTTTCTTAGTTTGCCATACAGCTAACAACACTCTGCCGTATAGAATGCATACCTTTTTTCTCCTGCGGCGACATGTCTGCTTTTCCTGTCGCCACGTGGATTCCAAATCTCTCACTCAAGCCCGTCTTCGCCTCGCTGTCCTGCCACACCCGTTTTTAAACTCTTTTTTTTTCCGCTGCTATGTCTGCATCTCACACGACGACGTTGTGTCGTCAGGCAATTTTTTGTTCAAAGTTCAAAATTCAAAGTCCTCTGGTCGCCCACACTTATTTCACGCCGGAAACACGCTTGCCGGTCCCTGGCTACCTGGTGCCTTTTTTTCTCAGGATCGTACTGAAATAATATTATTTAGAAAGCCATTCTTAATATAGGGGAAAAGGGTATTTTTTGTAACTATTTTGTACTCCCACTTAACCAATTTAATAAATAAAAAACTGTCTCATAAAAAATACACATTGTGCTGAAAAAAATAACATTATTTTGAAGAAAGCAATTCTTAATTTAGGGAGGGTATTTTTAAAAACGATTGTGTACTTTCACCTACCAATTTAATAAATAAAACTTGACCTATAAAGAATACTGACCGTGCTGAAATAATAACGTTATTATTTAGAAAGCTATTCTTACTATGGACAGAGTAGGGTATTGTATTTAAGTATTCTGGACTTTTATCTAACAATTTAATAAATCTAAATCTGACTTCTACAGCATACGGATTGTGCTGAAATAATAACACTATTATTTAGAAAGCCATTTATAATATGGGGAGAGGAGGGCATTTTTACTTTTAACTATTCTGTACTTTCACCTAAAATTTTAATAAATATAAAACTGTGACATACGAAAAAGTTTGCACAGCTGAAAACAAATACTACACTTTGATCTTAGCTAAAAGACCAAGTAACCAAGTCGTTACCTACTAAGCATTATCTCCCCCTTAAAAAGCAAATTGGTGGGGGAGGTGAGGTCGTTGGACTGATGAGGGCAGATAGTACACTTTGATCTTAGTAAAAAAATCAAGTAGGTTCCTCCCATGAATTATCTCCATTGTTGTTTAGTATTAGTTAACATTAACTATCCGTTTCTCAATGCATTTACTTAATTATTTTATAGTAAAGCAAGTGTTGCCTAATCACTAACTGCACTTCGAAATATTTTTTGAGTAATATGAATTTTAAATAAGGTGCTTCAACAGTACAGTACCGAGATTAAGAATAGAAAAAAAATCATGGTATGTATTTTGAAACACTGCGATCATTTTCCGGAAGTGACGTGATTTTTCATAAAACCATAGTGTTGATGATGGTGGGTGGGAGAATAAGCCCGATTATGTTGCTATTAAAAGTACTCTGGAGGCCACCAGGATGACAAAACCTTTTTTTTTAGGTGAGAGTGGGATGTGGAGAATTAGTGTTTGTTCTTTCTCCCAGGCATTACCAATACCTTTTCTGTTTATAGAAAGCGGCGAGGTAGACGAGGTCGCTAAAATGCTGAGAGTAGCCATTACACTTTGATCTCAGCCAAAAGGCCAAATAACCGTAATATAGTTTCCTACCACGCATTATCTGTTCCTTAAAAATATCGAACAAAAATACAAAATAATCGACAGAATATATTTTAAGAGTAAGGGGAAAGGATTATGGAGTCAGTTCCAGAAATAGCTGAAGCAGCTTACGATCTCAAAATTACTTTATTTCGTATATATTTTAAAGAGAAGTAGGGACAATATGGAGTAAGACCCCCCCTTCAAAAACAAAACAAAAAACAAAAACGGCTGAAGCAGTTTACGATCTCAGAATTACTTTATTTCACATGTATTCATAAAGGACGTGAGGATGTGAACTCAATCCCGGAAGTGGCTGAGGCAATTTCTGATCTCAAATTTCCTTTATTTCATGCTTATGTTTAAGAGGGAAGTGGGGTGGGGTGGGGGTGGCGTTATGGAGTCAGTCCCGAATATGCCTGAAGAAGTTTACGATCTCAAATTTCTTTTATTTCATATATATTTCTAAGTGAGGTGGGTGATACAGCACACGGATGAAAAATAAACACATGGCGTACAGAAAAGTTAGCAAAATAGAAAATCATGTAAAATCAAATAGTTTCATTTTAAAATTAGAACAGTATTCCCCCCCCAATAAGGTATTTGTACAGTATAGTACCCACATGAAAAAAGAAAAAACAAAAACAAAGAAAATCTTACCTGTGACGTACATAAAGATTATCAAAATCGAAAATCAGGAATTATGTTCCCTTTAAAAAAATATAATACGGACTCTGTTAAAATAATAACGCTCCAGGATTACGAAACCTTCTTTTTTTTAGGTGAGGGTTGAGTGTGGATAATTACTGTTTGTTCTTTATCCCAAGCATTGCAACCACTTTTTCAGTTGAGGAGCGGTACACGAGATCGCTGAAATGCTGAGGGCAGATACTACACTTTGATCTTAGCTCAAATGCCAAGTAACCGTAATGTAGCTTTCTAGCAGATATTATCTCAACCTAAAAAATTCAAATTAATCAACAAAGAATATATTTCAAGAGAAGGGGGAGGGAAATACGGAGTCAGCTCCGGAAATGGCTGAAACCGCTTACGAGCTCAAAATTACTTTATTGTGATGTGTAATTTTATGGTAAGCAAGGGTTGCTTAATCACTTAGCGTCTCAATGTATTCATGTATTAATTTGTAAAAGCTGCAGAGTAATATACTAAAAATGACATCTTTTTCCAAAAAATTTGGTTGCAGTAGTGGTGGTGGGGGGAAAGAAACACAGTAATGTCGAATTTTATAGTGAAGAAAGGGTTGCCTAATCACTAACCATGCCAATGTATTACTGTATTAATTTCAAAACCTGCTGAGACATTTTTTTTAAAATTGCATCATTTCTCTTAAAATTATACTGTCAATAGTTGTGAAAGAAAGACACCCAGTAATGTGAGAATTTATGGTGAAGCAAGCGTTGCCTAATCACGATTTGTGACAATGAATTTATCGAATTATTTGGAAAACCTGCTGAGTTCTGTTATTTTTTACACAAGAATCTCCACTTATCAAGGCGAAGATGCCACTTGAGGATAAGAGTTAATGGGTCAATGTGATTATAGTGTAGAAAACATAAGTACTAGAACTTTTGTAAGTTGGATTACATAGGGGGCCGGCTCATCAAGAGCTTGTTTAAATTTAACTTGAAGACAATCAGATTGTAGTCAGCTGGAAAGCAGGACAATGGAAGAGAGTTTCACAGGCGTGCAGTTCTAAGAAAGAAGCTCAGCTCATGGAATGTACATTTAGGTTTAGGCACAGATAAAGAGTGTGGGAAACTATTGGTAGTGGTTCTGGCTATCCGAGTGTTTTTTTCTGAAGGTTTAACGGGGGCGTGTGGCTTTCAGAAATAATATCATTTCACTTAAAATGATGATGTCGGTAGTCAGGAGGGAAAATACAGTAGTGTTAAATTTTATAGTGAAGCAAGGGTTACCTAATCACAGGCCACTCAATGTATTTATGTATTTATTTGTCAAATCTGCTGAGTAATCTTCCAAAAATGACATCTTTTTTTTAATTGGTGTCAGTAACACCAAAAGACAAAGAAAATGAAACACAGTAATGTCGAATTTTATACTGAAGCAAGAGTTGCTTAATCACTAATCGTTTGAATGTATTTATGTAATAATTTAAAAATCCTGGTGAGACATCTTCTAAAAATGACATAAGTTCTCTTAAAATTATACTGCCGATAGTAGGAAAGGAAAGAAAGCCAGTAGTGTTTAAATTTATGGTGAAGCAAGTGTTGCCTAATAGCTAACTGTGAGAATTTATATAAGTATTAATTTTGAAAATAAGCTGAGTTATATTCTAGAAATTATATTATTTCTCTTAAAATTAAGTCGGTTGATAGAAGAAAAAAGAAATACAGCATCATTGAAATTCATGTTCAAGCAAGGGTTGCCTAATTCTAACCGTGACAATTTATGTGTGTATTAATTTGGAAAACCTGCGGAATCATCTTTAATTTCTCTAAAAATCATGGTGTCGGAGGTGGGGAAGGAAAATAACGCGACATATTGAAATTTATGGTGGAGCAAGGGTTGCCTAATTACTAACCGTGTCAATGTATTTATGTATTAATTGGGAAAACCCGCGGAGTCATCTTCCACAAATGTAATCATTTCACTGAAAATTATAGTGTCGGTGGTGGTTGTGGTGGGAGAATAAACACAATAATGACGAATTTTATATTAAAGCAAGGCTTGCAAATCACTAACCAAAATAATGTATTTATGTATTAATTTGCAAATCATAACGATTCATCTTCTAAAAATGATTTCGATTTTCTTTAAATTATTGTGTCGTTTGGGGGGGGGAGAAGTTAATTCATATAAGTTGCACAATACCTGTCGATAATACGTTAATTATTTCACATATCTATTTACGTTATCCATCCAAGGGTCAAATTATTTAAATGTGTGTTGTACATTAACCGTACTAGGAAAGGTAAATTATTTCATGTACGCGCTGTAAGTTGTTTCTCTAAGGGAAAGTACAATTATTTCATACGTATGTTATGTAATACCCGTCCTAGGGTAGGTAAAATATTCTTTTGCTCGAGATCGCAAACTTTTTTCATCCTATGAATAACAAGTATGTTCAAAAGCAGCATCATTTTCCCCATTATTTATACGGTTTCGAGCAACGACGGGTAGCCCCGCTAATCATAAATAAAAATCAGTAAAATACACGTTGCTTAACTCAGGTTTAGAATAATAATGATGTATATATATATATATATATATATATATATATATATATATATATATATAAATATATGTATATATGTATATATGTAATGTATATATATATATATCTATATCTATATATATATATCTATATATATATATATATATATAAAGATAGAGATAGAGAGAGAGAGAGAGAGGGGGGAGAAATCGAAAGAGAGGTATCATTAAAGCTTTTCATTAATAATAAACAAAGAACCGTGAAAAGAAATAAATAGAAAGAAGTGTTTCAATTAACAACCGTTTAACAGGTTCAGACAAATAGGCAAGTAATTAGCTTTCAAGTCATAATAAATATAATTTAATTTGCTTCATTTTTGTCAAAAAACGAATGTTTATGAATTTTTCTTGGGTACAAAACAAAAAATAATAAAAAAAAGTAAACACCTACATCCAGAGTCACACACACACACACACACACACACACACACACACACACACACACACACACACATATATTATATAATTATTACAATAATAATTTTTTTTAAATACCTGTAGTCACTAATGTGTCATTCTTTCGGGAATCATCAGTGCAGAGTGACACCGCTCGGGAGATTCGAACCCAGCCACGAAGCTATCTCTGACTCCAATAAATGACAGTAATGGAAGACTTTATTCCAAATATTTCTTATATGTTATATCTCATTTCTTTAGTTTATTTCACAGTGTATAAGGATTATTTAATACTGGAGATATTCATATAGGGTACTGTTTCGAAAAGAGACGAAATATAACATTTTTGGAATCAACTCTTTCCTTGCTGTTATTTTAGATCATTTGAAACTATAGCAGCAAGCTTTAGTCTCCCCTCCATCAAGGTCAAACGTTTGTCGGGATATATATATATATATATATATATATATATATATATATATATATATATATATATATATATATATATATATATATATATGTGTGTGTGTGTGGGGGGGATTTTAAGAATGTGAGAGATCGTATATAATAAATTCCACAGCAAAACAACGTCGTAGCCCTCGTTGACTGTCATGGCTCTTATGGGCTGCGACGTTGTTTGGCTGTGGAATTTATTATTCATATATATGTATATATATATATATATATATATATATATATATATATATATATATATATATACTTTGGGGGTCAAAAGTGTTTGCAAATTGTATAAATTGATAAATTTATGCTTCAATATTTTTCAATATAATAGCTATATTATTCATTGTTCGATATGCAAATATATAAAGTAAATTCCTAAAAACGGAAACCAAATAATCAAATTATGGGGGAAAATATGGTGTTTAAAAAAATCAGGAAGAAATATGGGCCATAAGAGTTTACAAGATTCATTTATTTCAAAATGAATAACATTTTGAAACATAATTTTATTTGAAACATTGTGTCATCATGATAATAGTACTATATATTGATAACATAGTACAAGAAAACCACAGTTATTGCTCAAATAACAATTAACAAAATAATATAAATTGTTTTAAAACAATTTAACCCTTTATGCGCTTTCCTCCATTTTTAGTCAAATCGATCAGCCTCCTATCAACAGAGGATGTTAATTTATGCAGTTGTTGAGGTGTGATTTCATAAGATACCCCCTTAATCCTCTTGCAAGGGTATTTTTTACTGCTGATATGATGCCCGTTTTCGTAAAGCTTCCTCTTCAGAATCGACCAGAAGTTCTCTATCGGATTCAAATCCGGGTTTTGAGGTGGCTAATCTATCAGACATTTACCAGAGATCCTCTGGGAAAGAAAGCCAAGTTTTTGTAAACCGAGAAGCATGGCTTGGTCATTGTCTTGTTGAATAATGAGATTTTGCTTGACAGCATCATTTTGTGATTTCAACCAAGGCAATAAATTCTTTCCAAAAACTTGCAGTACTTCATAGAATTCATTTTGACACTTTGAGGGACAAGAAAAAGGCTAAGAATCTCACTACCAATAATCCTAGCCGAAATCATCACTCTCCCTCCATCCTGTTGACGTCTGAATCCCAAGCGCGGGCTATTGCCTTTAAGAAACCATCCCTTAGTCCAACCGTCGGGGCCGTCGAGGGTAGTTCTAGCCTCGTCAATCCATAGAACATTTCGAAAATTGGTTTGCAAAAATTTAGTGGCCCATGCTAGTCACTTCTGAAAGTTGATATCACTCATTTTTAAGGTGTTCTCTGGTTCGCTATTTGTATCAAAATCCGATTTCGGGTGCTTTTAGAGATGCCAGACACTCCTGCATGATCGAAAATAGCTTTGCTTGTGCTTTATGGGTTTGCTAGCATACTCCTCTTGATTTTTCTCAAATCTCGTGGTGAAGTCACCTTTGATCTGCTACCTTTGTGCTTTCTTTCTTCCATCTTTGCCGTCAATGACGAAACGTTTCATAGTTCGATGTTCTCGCTTCAAAACTTTTGAAATTTCTAATGTAGACTTCTTCGCAGGAAGTAATTTAACAATTTCACCCTTCTCACTATCAGTCAGCATCTTTCCTTTAGCCATTATTAATAAATTTAGGTTACCTGCATGAATGTTTGGCTCACCTGAAAAGAGAAAAATGTTTAACAATAATTAAATTCTGATTTTCTTTCGTAAAATATAGTAACGAAAATAAATAGCAAGTAGAAAATTATGAAAGAGGTGAAACCAAAAAATAAAGAAAAAATAATAATGAAATTGATAAAAAATAATAATGAAATTGATAAAAAATAATAATGAAATTGATAAAAAATAATAATGAAATTGATAAAAAATAATAATGAAATTGATAAAAAATAATAATGAAATTGATAAAAAATAATAATGAAATTGATAAAAAAATAATAATGAAATTGATAAAAAATAATAATGAAATTGATAAAAAAATAATAATGAAATTGATAAAAAATAATAATGAAATTGATAAAAAATAATAATGAAATTGATAAAAAATAATAATGAAATTGATAAAAAATAATAATGAAATTGATAAAAAATAATAATGAAATTGATAAAAAAATAATAATGAAATTGATAAAAAATAATAATGAAATTGATAAAAAATAATAATGAAATTGATAAAAAATAATAATGAAATTGATAAAAAATAATAATGAAATTGATAAAAAATAATAATGAAATTGATAAAAAATAATAATGAAATTGATAAAAAAATAATAATGAAATTGATAAAAAATAATAATGAAATTGATAAAAAAATAATAATGAAATTGATAAAAAATAATAATGAAATTGATAAAAAATAATAATGAAATTGATAAAAAAATAATAATGAAATTGATAAAAAATAATAATGAAATTGATAAAAAATAATAATGAAATTGATAAAAAAATAATAATGAAATTGATAAAAAAATAATAATGAAATTGATAAAAAAATAATAATGAAATTGATAAAAAATAATAATGAAATTGATAAAAAAATAAAATTGAAATTGATAAAAAATAAAAATGAAATTGATAAAAAAATAATAATGAAATTGATAAAAAATAATAATGAAATTGATAAAAAATAATAATGAAATTGATAAAAAAATAATAATGAAATTGATAAAAAATAATAATGAAATTGATAAAAAATAATAATGAAATTGATAAAAAATAATAATGAAATTGATAAAAAATAATAATGAAATTGATAAAAAATAATAATGAAATTGATAAAAAATAATAATGAAATTGATAAAAAAATAATAATGAAATTGATAAAAAATAATAATGAAATTGATAAAAAATAATAATGAAATTGATAAAAAATAATAATGAAATTGATAAAAAATAATAATGAAATTGATAAAAAATAATAATGAAATTGATAAAAAATAATAATGAAATTGATAAAAAATAATAATGAAATTGATAAAAAATAATAATGAAATTGATAAAAAATAATAATGAAATTGATAAAAAATAATAATGAAATTGATAAAAAATAATAATGAAATTGATAAAAAATAATAATGAAATTGATAAAAAATAATAATGAAATTGATAAAAAATAATAATGAAATTGATAAAAAAATAATAATGAAATTGATAAAAAATAATAATGAAATTGATAAAAAATAATAATGAAATTGATAAAAAAATAATAATGAAATTGATAAAAAATAATAATGAAATTGATAAAAAATAATAATGAAATTGATAAAAAAATAATAATGAAATTGATAAAAAATAATAATGAAATTGATAAAAAATAATAATGAAATTGATAAAAAATAATAATGAAATTGATAAAAAATAATAATGAAATTGATAAAAAATAATAATGAAATTGATAAAAAATAATAATGAAATTGATAAAAAATAATAATGAAATTGATAAAAAATAATAATGAAATTGATAAAAAATAATAATGAAATTGATAAAAAATAATAATGAAATTGATAAAAAATAATAATGAAATTGATAAAAAATAATAATGAAATTGATAAAAAATAATAATGAAATTGATAAAAAATAATAATGAAATTGATAAAAAATAATAATGAAATTGATAAAAAATAATAATGAAATTGATAAAAAATAATAATGAAATTGATAAAAAATAATAATGAAATTGATAAAAAATAATAATGAAATTGATAAAAAATAATAATGAAATTGATAAAAAATAATAATGAAATTGATAAAAAATAATAATGAAATTGATAAAAAATAATAATGAAATTGATAAAAAATAATAATGAAATTGATAAAAAATAATAATGAAATTGATAAAAAATAATAATGAAATTGATAAAAAATAATAATGAAATTGATAAAAAATAATAATGAAATTGATAAAAAATAATAATGAAATTGATAAAAAATAATAATGAAATTGATAAAAAGTAATAATGAAATTGATAAAAAATAATAATGAAATTGATAAAAAATAATAATGAAATTGATAAAAAATAATAATGAAATTGATAAAAAATAATAATGAAATTGATAAAAAATAATAATGAAATTGATAAAAAATAATAATGAAATTGATAAAAAATAATAATGAAATTGATAAAAAATAATAATGAAATTGATAAAAAATAATAATGAAATTGATAAAAAATAATAATGAAATTGATAAAAAATAATAATGAAATTGATAAAAAATAATAATGAAATTGATAAAAAATAATAATGAAATTGATAAAAAATAATAATGAAATTGATAAAAAATAATAATGAAATTGATAAAAAATAATAATGAAATTGATAAAAAATAATAATGAAATTGATAAAAAATAATAATGAAATTGATAAAAAATAATAATGAAATTGATAAAAAATAATAATGAAATTGATAAAAAATAATAATGAAATTGATAAAAAATAATAATGAAATTGATAAAAAATAATAATGAAATTGATAAAAAATAATAATGAAATTGATAAAAAAATAAAAACTGCAAACTCTTTTGTCCCCCCCCCTGTATAACTTTTTCGGAAATGACAAAAAATATGCTTTACCAATGTTCGCATAGACTATTTATCAATATATATTGTTAAACTATTAAATAATATATAATTACAACATACATTTACGTTTTCATTCATATATCATTGTAGCTATTTTTGATGAACGCAGCATTTCAACTAACTTAGTCAATCTAGGGGAGCACTTTTTGATTAGTAATTACTACTACAATATGTAATACTAGTTTAGCATTATTGCTCATAAGCAATACACAGTTTCTTTTCTAGCATATAAAACTATGACGAAACACATGGATTTATTGCACACAACCGATGCCGCATTCAATAGCACTATTTCTATTTAAAGTCGTTTTAGGTTAATATATATACCACTTACCAAATGTAATACTGTAATATTATAGTATTACTCATGGACAACAGTGTAGTTAAGCAGCACTCTAACGTAACCTACTGAGGTTGTTACCGCAGCGTAATGTGACGTGTAAACACACTTGCTCTATTTAGGAGTTTGAGCAATTTAGATAAATATATAACGCTTACCAAATTTTATATTATGTATCATTTCTTTACTGCTGCCGCCAACACTGAGTGTCTTGTTAGATAAGGCACTCATGAAACACATGAAAAATTATTGCTCCCGAGCAAAGCGACATTCAAACACGTCCGATCTATCTAGAATAGTTATTACTAGGGCTGTGACAACAGAATATTCTTTTGACTCTCAGGTATATATCCGACACAGTAAAATACAGTCAATCAACCGAGAACCACATCAGTCTATATAAAAAAACATATAAGATATTAACGGTTATATACTCCAGAGTCAAACCTATGAAAAAATATGCTGTTGTCACAGCTCTAGTTATTACTTTTGAATTAAGGTATACTATTTAAAATACAATATTGTATTATTACTATCATTGTTCCTGTTCTATTGATATTTTGGTTATATAAATTTTTATCTAGTATACAACACTATACCAAAATTCAGTGAAGTTGTTTCTCCGGAAAATGTAGCATTAAAATGCACTTACTCTATTTCTCTACTCTGCTCTGTTGAAAAGTTTAGATTTAACATCCCATTTACCAAATGTAATACTGTAATATTACCTTTATTGTCACCGGGTAACACCGAATATCTTGTTTCGAGTACAAACTATAAAAACTCATGAACGTGTTTACATCCGAGAAACGTTAAAACACATCTGTCCTATTAGGCGTTTATCACTTATATTATACTAGCCTGAGTGCCCGTCGTTGCCCGGCGTTGCCTAGGTGTTTGGAGGAGTATGTTGACCGAAAAAAAAGTGGTAGTAAGCAGGTTCGAACCCGTATCGCTATGGAGGAAAAGAATGTGAAAAACAAAAAAACAAAAACAAAAACGTGACATTTTTGCTGTTGCATGCATCACCAAACCAGAAGTGGCAAAATTTAAATTAAGGCTAGTCACTCGAAAAGAGAGAATGAATTTCGAAAATATTGGCGAAAAAAGTGACGCCCTTTGCAGAAAAGTGCCCAGTTGAAGATGAAGAAATTAATGTTTTAAGCCAATTTTTCGATATTTGTCGTCCGAAGGGTTGTGCTTCAAAACGATACCTATTTCGTGAAAATCCGTCGCTTCAGTCGAAAGATTTAGGCATACATACATATATACATTTAAACAGGTAGGGAAGATTTATATTTTAGATTAATTATTATGTATCACTCTATTAGTAATATTATAGGCCCTGGACAACGCAGAGTTCCTTGTCTAGTATAAAACAGTATACCGAAGCTTAGTGATTTTTTCATCTGAACAGCTCTGTCTAGTGTATTAAGCGTTGGAGTAGTGTCATTTGTCAAATGTAACAATGCATTATTACTATTACTGCTCCTGAAAATTATGGTTGCCCCAATTATCTCCAAACCTTTCAACAAATATCTTACCGAATCTTGCTTTCCTAACTACTGAGTAATTGCTTCTGCAGTACCAGTTTACAAGAATTCTGGCGAAAGAACTGACCCACTAAACTATCGTCCCATTACCCTATCTTCGCCCAAATCTTTAAGTCTTTTATTAATCAAGCACTTGTAGATGTTAAACTTTTTTCTGACCAAAACTATGGATTTAGGCAATCCCGTTCTACTGCAATTATAATATCTGAACGTATATACCACGCATGTGATAAGGCAGGGGCTAGGGAAGAAAACCTAGATATATTCAAGGCCAATGACAGTGTATGACACGATGGTCTACTCATGAAAATTAAATCGTGTGGTATTACTGGACGAATACTGAATATAATCAACTCCTTCTTAAATAAGAGAAATATCCAGATTGTCCTTGATAGTCGTACGTAAAAAAACATCATGATATAAATACGGGTGTGCCTCAGGGGTCGATCCTTAGACCTTTTATTATCCCTAATATTCGTAAATGACATCCCTGATCAAGTTCTTTCCTAGATGCGTATATTTGCCGATGACCATACGCACGAGGGAAAACGAATGACCACATATCTAAGGAAATGGCTGAAGCATTAGGGGAAGACCTTCAATCTGTAATGGAATGCTGGCATAAATGGGTGGTAAAATTCAATGCTGTCAAGATTATATTTCCATTTAATGATTACAAGAAGGATTCTCAATCACTGATAACTATGGATAGTAATAACCAGAAACGAATGTAAAACTAACGATAAAGTTAACCTAAAGTTTACCTTCAGCAATCTCATAATTTTCGCTTTTCTTATTTTGTCCGTTTATCCTCACATTACATGAACAATGTTTCTTACAAACGTAATAGAGTTGCGGTGTTCTGGGTCGGAATCTATCATCCAACGCTGATTATTATTTTTAGTTTACATTGAATTAGTATTTTTAGATATTTACGACAAGTAGCTTAATGCCTTTTCATTTACATAAAGATTAAATGTAGACCTTGTGAACAAGAAACTATAAAGTACATAAGTTTATATAATAAACAAACCCAAAAATATTACTAGAACAAACGACTTTTATCTGCTAGGGACCACGTAAAAGTCTGCATTTTGAAAGCAAATCAAAGAAATTATTGGAAAATGAAAAACACAAAATCATTTTAGTTCATAGCTGTAGAAACAAAGAAATCATTATAGAAAGGAAACCGGACACCACCACCACCACAACAACAATAACGACAATAACTATCACCACTACTACAACAATAATAATGAAAAATAATAAACTATAAAAATCTAAAAAGCAGAGGTTCTAAGAAGCAGAAATATTAAACACATACATCAAATCAATGACTAGATAACTATAAAAATATGAATCATGAAGTAAAAACGCAAAGAAATTGAAATCATAAAAAAGAAATGACACTATAGAAAGTGCAATATTAAGAAAAACAGGTTTCATATTAAGAAAATCCTGAACGCGGTGAGATTATTTCGAAACAACAGAAATCAACAACAAATAAATTGAACTAAAATAATCATTATCGTAAAAACTAAATACAATTCAAGAAAGAAGTAGGAAAAAATACGATAAACCAAATAACTGCAAATATTTATGCTATTGTGACGATATGTGAGAAAAATACTGTAGCTGCTATCTTCTATCACAAGAAGAAATGCATTAATATCGTTAAAAGCACGAGAAATGGCCGAGGAAGGCTAGAGGAGATGTATATACTGAGGGGAATAACACCATCCAGATCTACATCATAAGGGAACGGAGAGTACTTGAATATTGTGGATACGTATCGTCCTTTACATTCCAGGAAAATGATTGCTTGTTAACAACGAGAAATCACTGGAAACGGCCGATGAGATAATATTTGTGAATAATAATAATAATGCGCGCGGCACTTTCTGTCACTAAAAAGCCATCGGTTATATAGTAGCCGCTGCTGCTGCTGCTGCTGCTGCTACTACTACTACTACTACTACTACTACTACTACTACTACTACTAATACCACTAGTACTACTTTTCGGAAGTTTTTAGATCAGGCTTGATAATTTGCATAATTTAATTATTCGGACTAGTCGTCTCCTCTTGGATATTATTTCCAAATACGTTTCGTCTGATGTTACCCCGACCTTTCTTACTTGCGCCAAGTCAAATTCAGGAATCTGTACGGAATACCAAAGTGAACCCTATAATTTTATCCAAATGAATGGATTGTTCTTGTTCAACCATAACACGTGTTAAGCAATATTTTTTAGTATCGCATGTACTGCGGGTATAACCGTCAATCTGAAAATACTGTCAATTACAACAAATTAATACTTAACATATGGTCCAGTAGCACAACAGAATAATTCATAAGTAATCAATAATTGTCGCACCTAAAGAAAGTCACAAAATATTTAACTATACAGTCCACGAAAATACACATTAAAATATTCTTAAAATGAAGCAGGAAATAAGACTAGAAAAATCTATATAAATAAAACAGTAGATGTATGTGTGTGTAAATTTTTAACAAGTAAAGTCTTAAACTACTGCAGGAAATAGTAATTATACACCAAGGATGGTTTATAACGAGTAAAATATTTGCTAGGTTGATAAACAACGCGTACAGACCTATACTGGCAAGTTGAAATGCGAAATGCTCATTTCAACTGCTCGACATGTTTTTAGTTCTTTCTTCTTTTAATATTTAGACTTTATTATCGCGATGACAAAAACGTTAGAGAACGTGTCTTGGACGCTGAATGCTTTGGTTTCGATTCTAGCTGTTTCATTTTCTTTTTTAACTTTAGCCATTCATGTCTTTTTATTAATAAATGCGAGTATCTGCATGGTTTTAAGCATATTTAAACGTATTTTACGGCAAGCGGAATCAAAATATTTATTTACATGCTTGGAAAATAAAACTTTTCTTTTTAATTTCTTACAGTCTTTTAAGACGATAAATATTTTTTGACAATTATTTTTTTTGCTGCAAATCCCTCACGAACGAAGACAAAATTCAATCAAAAAAGTTCATACTTTTCTTTTACGACAGAGGATAAATTCTAAGTACAGTTTTGATAGAAACACCTAGTTGGGCTAATGTCAGGTTCCTACGTTCCTTTCTTCTTTTATCATGTTATGTAACGGGTACATATTGAAAGAGATGGCAGGTTCTTATCAGAGACATGTATAACGGGGACTGAAGACAGATAATAGTGAGGGAGACATTTATAACAGACTGGGTTGATTCTTGGGAACTTCATCTTAATACGGACTGGGAGATATGATGCAACAGTTCTTAACACATATGGAAGGGAGGAGATACTTCACTCATGATGGAGGAGGCACATTACTAGTAAGGGGGTTTATACAAAAGTTCATTTATAGATGAATATAAAAAACACATTTACCTTTTCGGTTGTAAAGACGACACGAGACAACAGTTACAAAATATAGATGATTTCTTTATTCTTCAACCGGCCGATTGATGATGTCAGGAATTCAAGCCTTTTCGACTACATGGTCTACTCTTCTCACTTCGCCTTTAAGGGGCTCTCACCCTCCTGACTCTATCACTGTGTGTGATCTTCTGCGATTATCTGATCCTAATCAACTTCCTAACTTCTAACCCACAGATTAAATATATTGAGAAATCTCCTTTGTTTATGACATCAGAAATGTGGTTCCCAACGTGACTAATTTTCACGTGGATTTACATATGTCTGTCCGAACACACTTGTGGCAAACAAAAAATTCCCAATTCTAATTGTTTAATATCTAACCTATTTCTAAACAATATTTTTTTTAACTCGCATTGTCCATTCTTTTAACCGACATATTTAATATACAGTTGTTCTAAAAGAATGGACAATCGCCCTTTTCCGACATAAATAATATTTAGCTATTTCTAAAAGAATTAACATTCCTAGGATTTCAATTATCCACTTGACTACAGGGTTCGATTCTAGTTATACCTACTATAATTTTCACTTATCTAGTCTATCTTCTTACTTACATGAGAAGGGGACAGCCCTTTCACGTAACAATCATTTCTTTTAAGTAATACGTGAATATTGTTCGCGATTCTGAAATTGAAATTATTATAATCGCGCCTAATGTAATTTTTCTTTAAATTAAATTATTACTCCTTTTCCACTTAGATAATTTTCTTTTCTTCAAATAGCTTTTCCTTTACTATAAATAACTTGGCTCTTTTTCCATAAATAATTTATCCTTTTCTTTTTATAAAGAAATAAGACAAAGACATCACTATACATTTTTTTATTTTTATTCATTTATCGATTAGATAAACACTATTTAAGTTAAGTTTTCGAATGCGTGTATTGTGTTTTCGTAGAAAATTTTCCTTACACATTAGCTGAACTCAAATACGTTTGAGAAAATTATGACAACACAATATAGAGGTTCATTTTAATGCAACATCGAAATTTTCGTAACTAATAAAATAAAAATAATCATTAAATTTTGAGAAAATAAACATTAATCTCAATGACACGCTTAAATAGTTGGTCTCTTTTTATATTAACTACAACTCACCGTTCACATTTGAGATATCAACTTTTGTGCGAAGCAGCTTTCGGAATAAACACCTAATTTTTTCCATTTGCAAGGCTGCAAAAAATATTTGCTTTGTCGTCTACTTCAGTTACACGCATGTGCATGACTAACTACTTAGTTCTGAAAACAAAATGGCTGCCAGGGATTACATTAGCTTTTACGTTGGATACCATATATTTTCATATCTGGTAAACGACCAATACGCCCCAAATTTAACTGTGATATTCGTTGTCAGCATACCCGAAAATAGTCGGCCTTTACAATCCAAAAAGCGCCACGAGACTAAAATACGAAATAAATCATTCAAACATAAACAAAAGTTCTCTTGCCCATTATTTTTAAACGAAATTCAATAAAATTTGAATTTGCCTAAAATCAATAAATTTTATAATGTTTATGTTCATTTACCCCGCGCCGATAGAAGTGGCAAGCGTCGGTGCCAAGTCTTTACAATATTGTAATTCTATTCTTTTTACATCGTATTCTGAAATCAGAACTTTACATTATTAATATTTAATTGATATTAGTATAAGTAACCCATAGCATAGTATGAAAAGAGATAGGTCTAACAAAACAGTATAGTTTGCAATAAGTGACTAATTTATCAAACAAAATGATGCTGTCCCTGAAAATCGAACATTTGATTCGGCACTTCTCCTATACAGCGTGGTAACCACGTTTTTGTCTTTTAGTTTGGAGAATATTATTATGATGACACATTTATTTGATGATCAGTCTGCAGCACTTTTCATTGGCACTATTGGTTCAATAACATTGAATCGAAACTTTCAATTGCCCAAATTATCATGTAGCTAGACGGTAAATTCAATTGGAGATCTGATGATTAAGATATTGCTCTAAATTTCCGCAATGTTGGATGGCTTCGTGGAAAAGTAGTCTTAGCCTCTAAAAATGATGCGGTTGATATGATCATTTATAATCTTTTGAGTTATCAATCCGTTGATTGTGTTTTAATGAAGATCAGACACTAGAATTTCCTATAGAATTCCCTAGATCCGCATGGAATGCTACAGCATAATCTGATATTGAAGGAGACGCTCCATCTTATTATTAAGAGATCTTAATCCAACTAAACTGTGTAATAGAACATGGTTAACAATAAAGTCTTTGAAAACTAATAACTGGAAATTTTAGAAATCAAACTATGTTAATTCCTCCTACTTACAATCTGACATGTTCAAGCGTTTACAATTGTCAATAAAAATAGTTTTGCTATGTCTATAAATAAAAATAGTTTTCTATGTCTATAAATAAAAATAGTTTTGCTATGTCTATAAATAAAAATAGTTTTCTATGTCTATAAATAAAAATAGTTTTCTATGTCTATAAATAAAAATAGTTTTGCTATGTCTATAAATAAAAATAGTTTTGCTATGTCTATAAATAAAAATAATGTTGCTATGTCTATAAATAAAAATAGTTTTGCTATGTCTATAAATAAAAATAGTTTTGCTATGTCTATAAATAAAATAGTTTTTCTATGTCTATAAATAAAAATAGTTTTGCTATGTCTATAAATAAAAATAGTTTTGCTATGTCTATAAATAAAAATAGTTTTCCATGTCTATAAATAAAAATAGTTTTGCTATGTCTATAAATAAAAATAGTTTTGCTATGTCTATAAATAAAAATAGTTTTGCTATGTCTATAAATAAAAATAGTTTTGCTATGTCTATAAATAAAAATAGTTTTCTATGTCTATAAATAAAAATAGTTTTGCTATGTCCATAAATAAAAATAGTTTTGCCATGTCTATAAATAAAAATAGTTTTTCTATGTCTATAAATAAAAATAGTTTTCTATGTCTATAAATAAAATAGTTTTTCTATGTCTATAAATAAAATAGTTTTTCTATGTCTATAAATGAAAATAGTTTTGCTATGTCTATAAATAAAAATAGTTTTCTATGTCTATAAATAAAAATAGTTTTGCTATGTCCATAAATAAAAATAGTTTTTCCATGTCTATAAATAAAAATAGTTTTTCTATGTCTATAAATAAAATAGTTTTGCTATGTCTATAAATAAAAATAGTTTTTCGATGTCTATAAATAAAATAGTTTTTCTATGTCTATAAATAAAAATAGGTTTTCTATGTCTATAAATAAAAATAGTTTTGCTATGTCTATAAATAAAAATAGTTTTGCTATGTCCATAAATAAAAATAGTTTTGCTATGTCTATAAATAAAAATAGTTTTTCTATGTCTATAAATAAAATAGTTTTGCTATGTCTATAAATAAAAATAGTTTTCCTATGTCTATAAATAAAAATAGTTTTGCTATGTCTATAAATAAAGCTCAAAGACAAAGCCCTAAAGTTATTGGACTTAATATTCAGACACCTTACTTTTCTCATGGCCAGTTGTATGTTGGTTACTCACGCATTGGAAGTCCTAAAAAACTCTATATTTACACACGTGTTAAAGGTCACAGCACAAATCTTATTTATGTAGAGACTCTTAAAAATGAATGCTAGAAGTACATTTAGCAGTGTTCAGATATACATTGCTGGATACTGAATTTTAATTATTTCATTAATAGGATAGATTACTAATGTAATCTTTATATATATATATATATATATATATATATATATATATACATATATATATATTATACATTAAATAGTTTAAACAAAAGGAGATTTAACATTTTTAAGATATTCTATGATATAAAATGATAATTGTGATTCTTACATCACATTTTGAGAAAAAAGACGGACTAAAAGATAAGGAGTAAACTAGAAAAGAACATTAGGGCTACTGGCGAGACTTCTATAAAATAAAACACACCTACGACTTTTACCTCCTGGGGGGTGAAAAAAGAAGCCATTATGAATTAATCGTTCGTTTAAACAAGAAGAATATTATTTTTAAGGATGGAATATTCAAATATATTGAATACAACCTGACAATGTCAGGTACTTCAGCTAGTAAGAAATAAATCCTGTTCAATATCTGGCTACAGAGAACATTCTCCTACACAAACAAACTACACAATAACAAATTTGGTCTATACATTTAGTGAGCGTTATTTGAAACGTCATTGAAGGAAACATACAATAAAAACCAAATATAAGAAACACATATTTCAAACTAGAAACTGCGAAAATAAAATATTTAGCAGCACAAATTTATATATATATATATATATATATATATATATATATATATATATATATATATATATATATATATATACATATATATATATATATATATATAAACACTCATATATAAACATTCATATATATACACATACATATTTAAGTATTAATGCAGAGCACATTATTTTATCTAGACTTTGATTTTAGGTCATTGCTAATGTTTGCGTATAGGCTCTTGTTTTTTTTTTCGGTTTGAGAATAAATATAATTATATAAAAATAAATAATATTTTCAAAAAAAGAAATATAGCTTTGCATTTTATTTCGATTTTTATTAAAAAACATACAGTAAATAAAAAATATGATTACAACGGAAGGGATAAAATACACAAACAGTTTCGATTGAATTATATATGAAAAGATTGTAAATAAAAAACAACAACTAAAACAAGGAAAGAAATTCTTAAAATATAATAAACGTTAAAGAAGAAATTTCAAGCTCAACAAAGATGGCGGTTAATAAATAAATGTATTCAGTAACAATATGTAAATGGCGGCAAGTAGAAAACCTGCGCAGGCGCACTGTATATGAACTATTGTCTCGTCTGGCCAAAAGAAATGGAATATTGGAATGCACAAGTTGGAGATTCATTATCTATTCGGGCGTTGGGGAATTTGGAGTGAAACAGAGGACAAAAGATGAAGAATGTTTTTTTTAATGTGGGCGAAGGGAAAATATGATTATAAAGGTATAAGTAAATAACTTACAAGGAAACAATGAGAAATAGATCGGTTATGAATAACATGCGATAATAAAAACGAATCAGAAATAAGAAATGGAGAAACATTTCATGAAGAAAATAAAAGGAATCGAGGAAAAACGATTTTGTTATTCTATTTGCTTTCGATTTATTATTTTTTTACACTATTATGAGAGAAGAACGGGAAGATATAAGATACGTCAATTCAATCTGAACGTTTCTCAACCCACATGCTATTTAAAATTTAAATGCGACAGACGGACGAAAATGATATTTGAACAAATAAGAAATAAAAAAAATAAAAAGAACCGAGGACAAAAACGATCAATATTTATTTTATTTGCATTCGATCTATTTAAAAAAACATTACTTGTTTTCGAATTATTTAAAATTTTGTTTGCACTATTATGAAAGAAGAACAGGAAGGCGTAAGATACGTCCATTAAATTTTCACGTTTATCAACACAAATGCTATTTAAAACTTAAATGCGACAGACAGATAGAAATGACCGAAGATAACGTTTCTGACTAAGCGTGACAGATTGACGTAAATAACATTTTAAACTAAAGTATGACTGAACTGAAGAAATACTATTTAAACCTAAGCATAACAAGCTGCAGAAAATGCGTTTTCGAGTTCAAGCGTGACAGACTAAATAGAAAAAAAAATATTTCAAATTAAAACGTGGCAATCCGACGTGACTGGCATTTTAAATTTGAAAGAACTGAACGAAGAAAATGCTATTTTAGACTTAACGTGACAGACCAAAGAGAATCCGATTTTGAATAATAGTAATTCCTAATAGACTGATAAAAATTAAAAGGAACAGACGGGCGGAAATGCTTTTTCAAGCTTACTTATAATAGACCGATGTAAATTGATAACCTTGACAGAAAAGAGGTGATTAGAGGATCATCGATACTTTTGGGAGGGATTGATTTGTGGAATCCAAGACAAATCGCTGAGAAGTAGTTTAGACTTATCACTTGCCGTACATGTACAATAGTGATTAGATAAAAGTTGGTAATTGAGAATTATTCATCACACTATTATAGTATTTTCAGAAATTGTGAGTTCTTAGTTTGTGCTGTTCAATGCGTTTTCTGGTCATCTCGATATACATACAATTAGCTGCGTCTACTGCATTTTTATTATAATTCATTGATATTATAAAGGTCTGTCTATTTAAAGTTGTTTATGACCGGTGAATCATCGGGATAATTGTAGCAATAGTAACAGCACTGGTTGAAGTGAACCATTAGGGAGAGTGAGACTTGCTATAGAATTTCCGCATCGAGACATAAGCCTCTGTACCTGCTTTGATCGATTCGGTTACTTCAATTGCAAACTTTTATTCCATGAAGCGTCTCTAATGTGATCTCTAGAATATTTTCAAAACATCCCGTTTGTAAGACATAATACACAGAACAATTAAACACATCATAAGTGAATGTACAAAGGAATATAACAAAAGGAATATAAAATAAACATGGCTTGATTGGGATGTTAGTTCGCTGGGAACTGTGCAAACGACTTAATATTGAAAATACAAACAAATAGGATAAAAAAACAGCGCTAGTATTGAAAAAAAAACCAAAAAAAAACATACAGGCAGAGTTATGTTAATAGCCAGCAAAAGAAAAAAAGCATGTGTCAAATAGTTGATTTCTTCGTCCTAGGAAAGCAATATTTAATCTGAAGCTGACAAAAAAAATAAATACCGGAAACATTCCAAAGAACTGAAGACTACGTGAAACATGAACAGTAGAATAATACACCTAATTACACAGACATTAAGAGAAGCTTTGCAATAACGTGGAAAAACTAGTAGAAATTGGTATCAAATGTGTGATTGAAATATAAATACGAGAGCACAATATAGAAAAAAAATGAAAGTGTTAAACAACTCACATAACCAACTTAAGGAACTTCGTAAGCAATTAACAAAGAAAAAAGGGTTTATATAAAGATAGTTTCTTTCCAAATTCTGCTTGACAAGTGCCCTCTATGATATCCATTTATCCCAATACAATATGCTGTACAAAATAAAACTATTTCATAGTGAGTGACAGTCTGTGTTTAATAAGGAGTCACATATTTCTCAAAGTTACTCTATGCACAAATATAGAAAAACCGGGCTAAATGATCTCGTTAGTGGAGTATCGTGGATTATGTGTAGGTTGGATCTGCCGCTTATTCAAGTTTACTGCAAGAAAAAAAAAACAATGAGAGTGTCACTATAAATGAATGACCCAATAATAATAATTATTATTAAGTATAACTAGAAACATATTAAGTTTTTCGATTGCTTCGGTAGATATTAAAGTTTGATCTTCAGTCGCCATCAAAAATCTCACTGACACTGGTTCATTTCACTCAAAATAACATTGAACAAGGTTAGACATTGATGTACAAAGCGAGGAAAGACAGTACCTCGAGTTAATGTATTAGAACTCTAAGGACGATTATAGTTTCTAAGAGAAGTCCACCGGCGCTCGTCATGAGAGCAAAACAACAAGTAATTATTGGATAGAAAGAGACGAAAATTCCTATGTAATGAGTAGGACTATGACAAAGCGTTATATGTAATGAGTAGGACTATGACAAAGCGTTATATGTAATGAGAAGGGCTATGACAAAGCGTTATATGTAATGAGTAGGGCTATGACAAAGCGTTATATGTAATGACAATAGAATATTCTTATCATTGTTTGACTCTCGATTATGTATCCGACACAGTTAATCAATCGCGAACCACATCCCTCTATATAAAAACATATAAGATATTAACTGATATATACCCGAGAGTCAAAATAATGAAAAGAATGTTCTCTTGTGATAAACCTAGTAATAAAACTTCTTTTTCCACCTCACCTCCTTCATAACTTGTGCAATTGCTCTTATTAAAAAGAAAACGACTAGAATGAGAAAAAATGATGAAAAGAAAACAATCGTTAAACATCAAGTTATCTATTAAATATTGGCCGAGTAGACCTGCTAGTACATAATTTGGTTAATTAAAAATAATAAGAAATAAAAGTTACATTCGGACTCAACTTGATGTACTAATGAAATATGTCAGAGTCATTGGGTGTCCTAAAACTGTGAACACTTTTTCAAATGTTTTGCTAAGACAGTAATAATCGACCTATATAATGTCTCCTCAATACCATACTGATTAGTGATTTGGAACGAAGATAAAGCAGAATAAATATTCTGTCTCCTAACAAATTATGTTTTGACCTTGTCGGTTTTAGCGGTATAAAACCACTTAATTGCAAGCGGCGTCTCATGAGTCTGACAAGATCACATTTCAAACAAGTACAGGAGCAAACAGCACAGAATCAGAAACGTCTATCTATAATAAGAGGTTGAAACGCAGCAGATCGCGTGTCGTCTTCACCGATAACTTTTACAGTCGTTGTTTTAAGAAGAAGGGGAAAAAGACACTACATACAGAATACACTACAGAATAATAATAAAGAGAACAATACCCTGCGAGGTGTCATCCACACAAGACTCCAGCGAGATGAGCCACAGTCTGGATTAGTTGCTGGTCCGCCAAATGTTACAATTGTTAATGACTCATGTATGATGTGATAAACATCATTAATTAATTTCGTATGAATCAGAGGATTATTGTGAGCATTCGTTAGCCCGATATCTTTCTAGTTAGAATTCGTTCCAGAAAGACATCGGAAATTACGGAAGAAACTATGTGAAGGTTGCCAACATCCTTAAGTGACAGTGCTTCGGTGGAACGTACTGGATTCAGGTGTAGCACGACTAGGTTGCCAGTCCGTGTCGTAAACCACTTAACCACTATCACCTTCTTTATGACTCGTGTGAGAACTCGTTTCGAGTAAGAAATAAAGATGAACTAATTAACAAATCTAAGAAACAGGCACGTCTTCAGAATTGTATAGAGTAAACGAAACATTTTTATACCAGATGCAGTTATTTACTAGAAAAGTTTTACTAGTAATTTGTGGCAATCGGAAAATAGATTTATAAAGATCTTTGCATAGATGATGGACATTCATTGGTAAGTTTAAAGCGATAAAAAAACTTACAAAAATAAACATGTTTGATGCCCAAAAGCAGTCACAAACATGCTGTGAAACTTGACATATTAAGCCAAAGGAACAAGTCGCATTGGCCTTTAAAGAGGACAGCATACTTTAAAACATTGAAATGTAAAGAAAATTAAAGTTTATTCTTAATGCGTCCATTTAATCAGCGCAGTTTACGATGGAAATATTATTTAAAACTTAAGCGTGACAGACCGATACAGATTCTATTTCCAACTTAAAAATAAAACACATATTTACTTAAAAAACCTCCGACATAGATAGTTTAACACATCTAAAATAACACGCGTCAATCTAATATAACTGTTGAGCCAGGAAAAATCATATTTGAAAGACAAACATAAATTCTATTTAAAACATGAACGTTACAGACCTACAGAATATATTCGTATAGAGATAAATAGACGCATCGAGTATGCTATTTTAATCAAGCTTGATAAATAACCGAAAATGCTATAATACACATAAGCGTGACAGGCCAAGAGACGGAGTGGACCTATTGTAGAAATACATTGTAGAGATAGGATGCATCTAAAATAAAGCGCGCGCATTCATTTCAACATTTACCGATGGAAATGTTATTTTAAACTAAAACGTGACAGACCGACTAACGTCAACGGACAGATTCTCTTTTTAAGATGCAACGACAGATTCTTTTTTTAAGATGCAAGGACGCATATAACAAACGTCTTCAAAACGCGAGAAGTGACATATACAATGAAGGAACATTAGGAGAAATGTTTATCAATAAATCCCCGATCAATAATATATGACAGTAAAAGTAAAAAAAATGCGTTTTTTTCACAAATTCTTTACTTCAAACAGAATGGCACGATTTAGAGATACCCAAGGGAAGCAACTCTTCATGAAGTTTGACAAAGCCAATATATGTATGTATATATGAGTCATTTTTTATGTATCGTGAGTCAAGCTACCATTCAGGAAAACATATTTAAGCATGTGTTGGCTGCGTATGTAGTTTTCAAACGTGCTTCTTTTCTAATACTGAGACAAACTACATATCAATAGGTCAAACCACTACTTTCTTTGTATCTGAAAAAATAACGTGACAAAGATTATGTACACGTTTATTTATTTGTCTTCTGCGTGCCCGATTTATAACCGTATGGCCTTTTATCCATGTTGTTACATAGTAAAAGTTGTATTCACTGGAAAGTTTGAAGTTCGAGGTTCGGAGAGGACACTGAGTGGAAGATACGCAGATCATGTGATTTTTTAACCGAACTTAAACGAGAGAAGACGTATGTTTTTTTTTGCTAGCTATCCCCAATTAAGAAACAGCACGTGTCAAGACACTGATAAGATTTCCATCTCCTTTCCTTGTCTCTCTATCCTTCCCGTCCCTCCTCCTTCTCACCCACGCAGTATATAAAATTTCAGGTTTGCCCGTTAAATCAACAAATTAAGTAACAAGTCTCAGCTTGTTGTTGTACTCAATTTCAATCTCAGTGAAAATTAACCCCTGGAGATGATCCTGGAATTACTGCTCCACTCACGGGAGAGTGCTGTAGTTAAACGTGACAGACACGTGGAATGTTTTTAAATGTCAATCTATACTAACTGATTGAACATGTGAGACATTAGACGTCCTCCAAGATTGGATGTAATATAACATTTGCTGGCTAGTTCTATTTGTACTAATGATATCCCACATTTTAAATCTATATAAGCCCAAACTTCAATTCTATTTAATATATCAGACGATAGGCTTTCGAAAAACACAGATCATTTTCCATTATTTTTAGGATAAAACATTAACATATGTAATTTTTCTAAATGTATTAACATGTAAAAATGAAAATAACAAATGCATATAATAATCAGCATAACATAATTAACATAATTAACATAATAACATGAAAATATCTACCTTAAATTCTTTAAACAACTTGTTTGTCTATTTTTTTCCAGAATTAATGATTACTACTTTCTGTGTCGAAAGAAAGGGAACAATATAGTATAGTGAAAAATTGCTTGATGTACGTGCACGTACATTTATCCACATATAAACAGTTTATTGAAGACAAACATAAGGAGTGTGATATAATATGACAGTTTATAGCAACAAACGTACAGAAAGAATATATTACTGTCCTAATGACAATACGAAAAAGTCATGTTGCCAGAGCCATAGCGTGAGCATTGAAGGTTAATGTTACTTAATTTATGCTGTAATGTTTGGGGAGTCTATACGACTACTATCAACAAATATGTCTGATAGTCACAGCGTCCGAATTGATAAAAACACGAAGAGATGGGTAGCCCGATGTCTGACAGCTTTGAAGGATACGCCAGGAAGACAATGAGATCTCGTACCAAATTATGAAAACGCATTTTCTAACCTTAACTAGAGTGCATCAAAGGGAGATATCTTTGAAATAAATATAAGCCAGATATCTTAGATAATTTTACATAACCTGTATTTTCTGCAATAAACAGTGGAGTTTCTACGAATATCCTTTGTTGTTATTATATATCTTCTAATTTTCATACTCCCAGACACGTGGTCCTGGATATGACCTTAAACTATATCCAGTGGTGAGGCCCCAGCTTGTGGGCTTTGGGGAGTGTGGAGCCACCCTTTAATTGCCATTGCTCCCAGGTCCACTCTGACCCGGAGTGGTAGTAACTGTTAGGGTCCCAACTATGTGTTAAATAGAAACTGACTTGCAAAAAACAAATATATTCTATTAAAAAAAAATTTTCTTCAAAATCACCAGATTCGGCATTAAATAACCTGAAAAGGGTTGATATGCCGTAAAACAAAACAACCAAAAACAACCAAACCCAGACACGTATGAGACAACAATCAATTTGCTGCAGCAAAATGCTACCAGGTATTTTTTTTTTACAAGGTGGTCACCACTTATCAAGGCCCGGAAGCCACTCAAGGATAAGGGTTATTAATGAAATGATGCGACGAAATAATATTTTCGAAGAACAGGTGTTACTATTTATCTTAGACGATTGTACGCAACCATTTTTTGTAACATCACGAATAATTGGTGCAATTTTTGAAATACATTTGGATGCATTTTATCGTTTTGATTAGTTAGTGACGAGTGGAGTTTGCGTGCAATTGATTCCAGTTAGACATCAAACAATACTAACTGATTGCAACGTGGGAATGATAGAAAAATACTTGATGGAAAATTATCAGGGATTCTTTCTTATATTCGATATTGTGGGTTAAGTATGAAGAAAATGAAGCCAATCGAGTAGTAAATGTGCAATAGATTTGCTCAGAGACAGTGTTGAGTTTATAAAGATAGAAAAAGGTATAGCTGTTTTTTTTAAAGACTACTAAGATGTCTCAGTTACATGTCACTCTTTCAACAACTCTAAAGGACGAAAGAAAGGATAGAAGTTAGAAAGTCAGATATGTAAAAGTTATCATCAGTTCTGGACCATTTTTGGCGAAATTTAACTGTGTATATTTTTATTTATTATTATTTTATCTTTTAAAGAGATAAGTTTTAGCCGAGGTGATACGTTATCTATTTACCAAGCAGGATTTATGGATACAGCCATCTTTTTCTTAACACTAGGTGATTCTATTTTTAAGGTGACCAATCGTGATCATATAAATTAACGAGTTAGGGAAGCTTATGTTGAAGAACTCTCTTCTATTGAGAAATAATTTTACATATCGGCATTCAATTTTGACTACGCGGTGACAGGGTTGTTTTACAATATCTGCAAGTGGTTTTAATATGCAAACAAATAGCAGGAAAAGTAAAATGTGCGCATTTTATGTGTCGAGAAATAAAAGAATAGATCATTTCGAATATACAACGAACCGGTAACACCAAGTGTCGCATTAGCCTTGATCTAACTCTGCCGGCTTCCTCCGAAGGAGGAAGTTTATAGGGTATATAAAATTCACAAGCAATCATCAGCTTCATATATGTTCCAGTCATGAGAAAATGACATCGCCCGACTAGCATTCCCAAATAAACACCCGTCTGGTACTGGCAAGACTCCCCGTCGCTTAACTTCGGTGATTTCAACGCGATTATTACGTAGTATTTCGAATACAAATCTATTGAATTTTGGGATTTCGTTTTTTCTTGACCGTAATTTATACAGATATAATACTCCAAACCCGTTATGGATAAAGGGAGCAGTATAACGCCCCCCCCCCAAAAAAAAACGCAAATGTCTTCTCTGCCGATAAAAAGATAGATATCTAATCTGCTCATTCACCACATACCACGTGTGACTTCCAGCCGTGACGTAAGAACTTCAAACGGAAAATTCCATCCTCTTCTTTATTTTGACCTTATGTTTTAATTTCCGATTCAGCCATATTTTTTATAAAATCGCATTTAAATATTGTTACGCATTTTTATGCTCTTTTCTATCACTCCTCTTGCAAATGTCCGATGCATTCTGGAGTAAAAAAATTGACAATCTTTTCGATTTAGAAACGACCGGAAAATATTAGTCTGTCAATCCTAAATCAAAGTTAGCACACCCAAGAGATATAACTGTAAAAAGATAATTGTCACAAATCAATGAATGAAATATTAATAGCCTAAAAAAATTGCTTTGCATCGTCATCTGGGATTTTGTTGCCACAATGAAATCATTTTCTCTATGAATAAATATAACCTGAAGGTCTCAATGGGATGTGGTCACCTAATTTCTAAGAGACGAATTAAATTTTTTAAAATTGCTTTTGCAGAGAAGCATATTATTATTTTTGTGGCCGCAAAGGGAATCGATTGAACAGATTGTTTATTGGTAAAAAACGATGGTGATTTATTTCGTTTATTGGTAACGAATAAACCTGATATCACAAACTATTGCTTCATAGAAAGAAGTGTGAGTGTTACTGAACTAATTCACGCTTTATATCGATACTAGCCTGGATGCCCGGCATTGCCCGGATGTTTGGAAGTGTGTGTTGAGTAAAAAAAAATTAAAAAATGCAGTAGTAGGCAGGCAGGCAGGCTCGAACCTGTACCGCGAGGGAAGAAAAGAACGTGAAAAAAAAAAACCGTGACGTCTTTGTCTTTATGTCCATCGAAAAACTGGTAGTGGCGAAGGTTTAAATAAAGACTAGCCAACCGAAAAGATGGAATGACTTTCGAAAATATCGGCGAAAAAAAGCGACCTATCCTTGTAGAAAAGTGCCCAGTTAAGGGTGAAGGAATTAATGTTTTTGGCCAATTTTTCGATAATTGTTGTCCGAAGGATGGTGCTTCAAAACGATATCGATCTCGTGAAAATCCGTCGCCCCTGTCGAAAGTTTGGCATACATACATACATACATACATACATACATACATACATACATGATGGCAGCAAATTCGACATGAGCGCCACTAGCAGCACGTGCCGGACGGTCACTTCTATGAACCCTCTACAGTCCTGCACATCTGCTGATGGCCGGGTCCAGGCTGTGGTGCCCTGAACACCTGCCGGTCCAGATCTTGGACCTTTATTTCTATTGACGCCCATATCCGCATCAGTCCTCATTGAGTGTCCGTTTGCCGTTTTAGGCTACAGCCAGCCTTTTTTTTTTATCGAGATACACTCTGATGGTAAAATGTGTATTCCATTACATATCAAGTAATGGATGCGCTTGAAGTTTTTTATAGTGACGAAAGACTTTGCACCGAGACAATCTTACTCTCTGAACAACTGCCACATTGATCCAAAAAAGAAGAGCAAGTCAGCATCATTGGATGCAGCAGTCGCCGCAGATTTTATATCAGGTTTTCCTTCTCCTAGAGAGGTTGCATTTACCACGGCTTACAGAACCCTCTCCACCCATCATGCCATTTGATCTATGACTGGGACTTAGGTTTCTGGGCACAGAGCATATTTCACACGCCGGTGGGTCATGTATGCCGCAGCTTACAGAGCCTAAGCTCCTCTGAAGGTTTCTGTCAGGGTTACCTCACCTTTAGCCTTTGGTTAAAAGAACATTAGCCCACAAGGCAGTGAAGGTCCAGTTATACGGCGCAGGACACTCACCGTTCATCAGAGCCCCGTCTGCGTAGCAGTTGTCACGACGTTCACGTGGATTTGATTTGTCTGGGAGAAGCACAGTATGACGCTAAAACATCCGTGTGCTTTTAACACACGTCCACACCAGACCTTGATCATACATACATACATACATACATACATACATACATACATACATTTAAACAAACTGGTATGATTTATATTATAGACTAGCCTGGGTGCACGGCGTTGCCTCTGGGTGCTTGGAGGTGTGTTGAGCGAAAAAAAAAATAGTATTAGACAGGCAGGCTCGAACCCGTACCGCGAAGAAGGAAAAGAACGTGAAAAAATTTTACATCTTGATCGTGCCTCCATCGCCAAACCTGAAGTGGCGAAGGTTTAAATTAAAGCTTGTCAATCGAAAAGAGGGATGACTTTCAAAAATATCATAGAAAAAAGCGACCCGTTTTTGTAGAAAAGTGAGAAAAGTGAATGACTATTTTTAGCCAATTTTTCGATATTTGTCGTCCGAAGGAGGGGGCTTTAAAACGATACCGATCTTGTAAAAATCCCTCGCCTCTGTCGAAAGGTTTTGGCAAATATACATACATACATACATACATACATACAGGTAAACAGACAGGTGAGATTTATATAATAGATTAAGAAATTCATATCTATCTATCTAACCATCTATTTTTTCTTTTATTCACCCGTGAAGGCTTACTATTTGGGACCATATCTACAGAGATATTATGAAGAGAGTTAGGAAGAAGGACGATAATAGTACAGTCTGCAAAAGAGGAAAATAGGAAGAGATTCCAAAGTCTAGCAGTTCAAGGAAAAAACATCTGAGTAGAAGGCTTTCCGGAATCTACGGCAAAAAGTTGGGATTGCGCTGCTTATTGATTTAGTCGGAAGTATTTACGTGAAGGGGATACAAGTGTTACGAGTTCGTTATAGCCAATTCCATTAAAGTACTTATAAAACAAGCACAGGGATTCACCATTGTGGCGAATTAAGCAACGATTGGCACTTGGGTGATATTACAGGACCTATTAAATTGGATGCTCTTTGTAGATTCTGTCTAAGATGGAGAGACTAGTGGTAGATGCACCAGCACAAGTGTGGAAACAATATTCCATGTATGAGCGAATTATGGCTCTCTAGAGATACAGGATACTGTAAGGTTCGAATAATTTCCTAGCCCACGTTTTTTTTCAGCAGAAACTTTGGAAATGTATTAAATGTTTTGTTCCAATTCATAATGATTGTGAATCTAAACCAGTTAACATTTATTTCCCCCTTGTCTGTTATAGACCGTGATGTCATCAGCGAATATAACCATCACGGACACAATTTAATTATGAAAGTATTTATGAATACTAGAAAAAAATGAAGGTCTTAGGATCATCCTCTGAGATACGCAAGCATATCTATCTATCTATCTATCTATCTATCTATCTATCTATCTATCTATCTATCTATCCGTTTGTCTGTCTGTATTTTCGTATGTTTGAGTATTAACGACGAAATGAGATATTTTCGCTAAAATAGTATTGTATATATATATATATATGTGTTAGAAATATGCGTTCATATATTTCTACATGCAAGTTCACCTCGTAAACTAATTAATCGATCATTATGAATTTTAGAACAGAACTGCAAAAACAAAAGGATCAAATATGGTCTGTGTTTATTAGTTTTATGCCAAAAAGGCGTAACAGATTTTCGCGAAAATTCAAACACGTTCGAGTTTTGTAATGTACGGGTTTTATATGGAATTTGATATGAAATCATTCGACACTAATTAAGTAAGATTATCTAAATTTGCATTTAATCTTAAGTTCACTAAAGTTTAGCTTTAAATATTAGACATTTTTAGAATCAAAATCATGAATTTTGATTAAAATTAAAATAGCGATTCTATATATGAAATAAAAAAATACATAAAATTTTGTATTCAATCAATATCAATCAATAAGTTTTTTGCCACTTAATGAGAAACCTCGCTCCTTAAACTCATATCTCTTCTGTGAGATAGAGGTTGCAGGGAAGAGAAAAGGACATCCCCTACGAGGCTACGAAGTCTATTTTGAACTCTATCAAGGCAGGATAAGTATTTCTAGCAGCTCCTGCCCAGATGTGGCAACAGTACTCCATCCTTGGACGTACCTAGCTCCTATATATATGTACCTGTCTCCTATATAGATAGAGAATTCCATCAGCAGTGATATATCTACTGGATCAATAGAAGGATCTCACCATTTTCCCAGCGGCCTTAGCAACGGATTTACTGTATGTGTTCCATTTAAGATCAGGAGTAAATGTCAAGCCCAGAAGCTTGTCAAAACACGAGACCTCCCCAAAACGAGAGCCATTCATTTCAATTGATGCTAGATGGGGATCAGAGCGTTGATAATGTAAAAATAAAAGCTTGGTTTAAGATGCATTAAAAATAACCAGCCACTCCTTTCCCCATTGTACCACAGAGGAGAGAGAATCGGAGAGAACTTGGTCATTTACGGTCTTAGATGTGCTACCATAGATGGTAGTCTCATCGGCATAAATGTCTACGAATGATGTAAGGATCTGATTGGGAAGATGATTAATGTAGATCAGAAAGAGAGTTGGGCCCAGGATGGACCTCTGAGGGACTCCAGCATTAATAACGTCAGCTTCTGATTTCCGTCCACCAACCACTACTCTTATGAACCTATCAGAGAGAAATGATTTAATAACTGAGAAGACATCTCCAGCTATACAGTAGCTGGAGATCTTGTGAAGTAAACATTTATGCCATACCCTATCGAAGGCCTTTGATATGTCAAAAGCAATTGCCCTAGAAAGGTAGCCTCCATCGAGAGATTCGCTAATCCTATGAGATATAACTGTAAGCACATCTGCTGTAGATCTAGCAGAACGGAAATCATATTGTGTGTCACTGACAAGGTTATTTTAGCTGAGATGGTTGATTACTTCTTTAACACAGATTCCAGCAACTTACTCATGACGCACAGGAGATTTATTAGCCTGTACTGAGAGGGAAATAATCGACCACCCGAATTCTTAAATACAGGGAATACTGATGAGATTTTCCAGGGTGATGCGAAGCATTCTCCTTAAGACAACATGTAAACAGTTTTGTAAGGATGGGCGCCAGTTCTGGTTGAAGTCTTATGAGTACTATACTTGGAACATCGTCAAGGCCGGTTGCTTTACTGGAATCCAAGTTTTTGATTAGCTTGGCAACATCACGTACAGATATTTGTATATAACATAGCGTGTTTTCTTATACAGGAGGAAATATAGGGGTTTAGCGGCCTTGGTCGCAAGGGGTGGAATAAGCTGCAATTTTCTTGGCAAAGAGTTTGGCTTTGTCTGATTTATGATAGTTGGGATAGAACACATGCTTCTGTTCAGTATTCTGTTTGCTACTTTAGACTTGACGAACTAAGCATACAACTCTCTTGCGTTCTTTATTACTTTCTTACAATGGTTGCAGGCAGACCTGAAAGCGGCTTTAGTCTCAGTACATCTATTACATTGGAAGCAATGGAAAAAGTGATTTCTGTGCGCAATGGCAGCGGCACATTCTGGAGAGAACCACGGATGGCTGTTAGGTTTTTGCTGGAATTTTTTCGAGTGTATGAAACGGTCAATACCTACAATTAACCATTCCGTCAGGTCTGATACTATAACGGACACATCCTATTTAAACATGGAATGCAGAGGTAGATCTGATATAAATGTACGGAAGTATATCCCAGTCAGCCATATAGTATCGATATACTGTAAGATGGAGAGGTACATATGAGGACTTATTACATTCATTTTGATCTTAACTGATACAATAGAGTGGTCCGAAGATCCAAGTGGAGACAGAACGTAATCTGAACACAGAAAAAGGTTTAGGAGACTTGCATACTAGCCGTCAGTATCGGGCACACAGGTGGGTTCGTGAATAATCTGAGTGAGGTCATAAGCAATGGAGAAATCATGACAAAACCTCCCCTCATCATCGGTCTTATTTGAGTGAGTTCACGATTCCACATTGTAAACATTGAAGTCTCCACAGACATGAATATTAGCTGAAAGATAAGCAGACAGGGCGTGGTCAATTTTCTCTTTTTAAAGATAGTAACTCCGCTCTTGTGGAGGCGAAAGAGAGAAAGTATAAACGCAGTAGTTTGAGCAAGTGCAACGCGGAAGCACATGTAGGGTAAGTTATTATCTCCTCTGGAGATGTCCCTACAACATGGGAAGCCATCTTTAATATAGGCACATATTTCATGCCCATGACGATCTTGGGGGCCAGATTTTGAAGTTAAATTAGAGTATCCTTTAATTACTAACTTATATAGGGAAATATTCTGCCCAATGACAGTTTCGCTTAAAAATAATATGTCTGGTTTAGTCTCCTGTAATTGAGTTTCAATCTCTCGAAGGTTAGAACGTAGACTCCTGATTTTTGAGAAGGAGACATGGTAGTGGGGGTCTACGTTAGAAGTTGGAGATCCGGGTTTAATCATGTATTTTTTATTGAAACTTTTCATGGTATTGTTTTGGGATTTGTAGATAGGGTCAACAGACTTGCTTGGAGCAGGGTAGAAAGAGAAAGTAAGAGTGAAATAGAAATGGAAACATATTTTTGTAGCACATGAAAAGGTAAAGCCGTAACAATTACCCACTAGTATGGCATCGAGAGGCCCCACCAGAAGCTACTGTATGGCCCAGAATCCATTCACCAAATGGCAATACAGCAGCCTCAGTACTTTGCACCTGCTGATAGGATAGCCTCCTTAGTGGTTAATCTAAGATTCGGGTCCCCGAGTATCATGGCGACAAGGATAGACATATAAACAAAAATGTCCAACATCTCTGGTGGCTGTTCACGCAAAATACTGCCAACCTAGAATACAGCTTTTTCTTCTCCCTTTGTCAGAAAAATCACCCATTAAAATATGTGGACTGAGTGAAAAATAAAGAGAAGCGAGAGTAACGGGAGCTGCCGTTAACGCATCCACAATGCATTGTCTACTCTCCATTAAAAAATAAAAATAATAAAATATTAAATATTGTACTTAATAAAAGTCCATTTTGCGCGTTTAAGGGAAGGTATGGTAAAGGATTCCCCTCTCATTAACTGACAATGAATACAATTGCCTAATCTGTTTATGTTATCAACTTAGAAAATATAAACAACATTTATGGACAAGAAAAATCTATTATAAAAAGATAAAACAATATATATTCCAAATGAATATGCCAGACAGAATCGGCACACTTTTGCACGAGAAAACCATTTACACAATTAATAAAACAATGAAATAAAGATAAAGATTAAAAACTGAAATAAATATAATATTAGCACTTGTATCTTCTTGTTGAAAAATATTGCAAATTCATAACTTAACTGCTAAATACGTCCTTCGCGACTGCAAATAAGAATTGATATTGCTTGAAATAAACTTCAGCGTTTCCATTTTTAAAAGAAAACGGTCATCTCCTTGCTACTTGAACAAGCATGTTCTTTTATAAGTAGTAACGGTTGGAAGGAGTGTAAGAGAACAGCATTTTCAGATATATTTCTGCTCTATTTCAAAGGAACTTGGCAGAAAGAATCGGTACATTTTTGCACGAGAAAACCATTTACACAATGGGAACTTGCATCTGGAAAAAGAAAAATATTACAAATGCATAACTTAACTGCCAAATACGTCCTTCGTGACTCCAAATAAGAATTGATTTTGCTTGAAATAAACTTCATTTGCGAAAATATATGCATTTATAACATGGGGTTTCACGGTAATCCGACCCGACTAAAAATAAAAAATCAAATAACTTCATAATTAGAAATTTATAAAGAATCAGAATCGGTAATTCTATTGGAATCGGGAATTTAAGACAGAATCGGTAATTGTGTCAGAATCGGGAAAATGTTAGAATAGCCCTATCACTAATATGTGTATATACATATATATGAATAAATAACATAAAAATTGTATCGTTTTGCTTGGGGGTTGAAATCGTCCATTCAGTTTACAGCTTCCGGTGTAAAAAATTCTGTGCATGTGTAAAAAAAATAAAAACAAAGCCAGAAATTTACGGATTGTATTCTTTCATATTTTATTTATTTTAAAAAAGATTTATACATTTTAAAATAAATTTATACATTTCATTTTTCAATACACCTAACATAAACAAAAAGAATATAGATCAATAATTAAAACCGAAAATAATTTTTCAAAAATTTGTTTGCGTTACAAATAAATAAGATCGCCTAAGTGTTTTACTATTTTCTTTTGAAATAAGAAAATACACAAATAATCTTTCTAATGATTTTATTCCGTATTTCATTTTTCTTACATTTCGGCATATCTCTTTTTGAAAGAATTCTAATACAAACAAAACGATAATAAAAACATATACGTCCTAAATTTTTACGATTAGTTTGATTGTATTTTCATTGCAAGTGAGGATCGTTTAATGATCGTGTAATGAATGAATGCGTGAATGTAGGGTTGACATGAAATTCTTAAAGATGAACTAAAATGACCGAAAAAATGGGCTGATGACTTAGAATGACTTTAATGAACTTAAGGATGAATTGAATGACCTTAAGAATGACTTGAATGCTTAAAAATAACTGGAATCCTTCAAAAACAACTTGAATGATCTGGGGAATGACTTGAATGGCTTTGAAACTGACTGGTTGTAAAGTGGGTGATCATTCAACATTAAATTAATAAAGAAAAGTGATCCCCCACTTTATATCACAATAAGTACAGCATGTAGTTAGAACAGATACAACACTTTGATCTTGGCCAAAACGTCAAGAAAAGGGTATTTACTTGCACCCCCACCAAGGAAATAAGGCACAAAGCCGATTTTTAATGTGAGGAGTGAAGGGGAAATGGGGACCAACTCCACGGGAAGTAGGGGAGCTGGATAGTGACAATTGGTATAAAGGGTTGCCCCTACCTAAACCAACGTCTTATATGTAGGGTTGCCCCATATATGGTATTTGCTTGCAGTATCTGTTCCGGCAGATACTACACTTTGAGCAAAAAGGCCAAGAAAATGGTATTTACTTGGTCCCCCACCAAGTAAATAAGACACAAGGCCGATTTTTAATGTGAGGAGTGAAGAGGAAATGGGGACCAACTCCCCGGGGAGTAGGGGAGCTGGATAGTGACAATTGGTATGAAGGGCTGCCCCTACATTGACCAAGGTCTTATATGTGGGGTTGGTATTTTTTTTCTCCCCCACCGAGCAAATTAGTCACAAGGCCGATTTTTAATGTGAGGAGTGAAGGGGAAATGGGGACTAACTCACCGGGGAGAAGGAGAGCTGGATAGCGACAATTTGTATGAAGGATTGCCCCTTCATTTACCATTGTCTTTTATTTGGGGTTGGTATTTATTTGCTCAACCGACGAGCAAATTAGTCACAAGGCCGATTTTTAATGTGAGGAGTGAAGGGGAAACGGGGACCAACTTCCCGGTGAGTAGGGGAGCTGGATAGTGACAATTGGTATGAAGAGTTGCCCCTACATTGTCCAAGGTCTTATATGTGGGTTTCCCCCACATATGATCTTTGCTTGCAGTATCTGCCGAAACAGATACTACACTTTGATCTTGGCCAAAAGGACAAGAAAAACTTAAAAAGCTAAGAACAGTATGTTTTAACAACATACCTTTGGTCTTAACCAAAAAGGCCAAGCACAAAAGTTTTATGGACAGACCGACCGACCGACGTACCGACCGACCGACGGAGTGACTTATAGAGTCGCTTGCACGGGTCTAAAAATTGTATTTCTAGTGTAAAAATAAACAAAGAAATAATTGATCAGTTTACATATATTTAAAAAAATATGTTATTTTTTACAACATAACACAACGTACTTTAGTAACTAAAAGGAATAAAAAAATTACTTTTTTTTTAGCTAATACATTTTATCAACTTTTCAAGATAATATAAAAAGGGAATTTAAAAAGAAATAATGAAAATTTAACATTTTACAGAATGGATCAATTTTCGTATATCAAATAACGTTATGTTAAATGAGCACCAACTTCTTGCTCACGTAGCGGTTAACAAAAGAACCGTTAGCATTTTTTCCAGTTTGATAACGGGGGGAGGGGCAAAAGAGGGAACGTAATGAGGGTCATACGTTCCAAACATTTTAAAAATACGTTGAAACACTTCAAAATGTGTGTGGGGTATTTCCATTTTTTTCTTTTTTTAAGATTTGCGTTGAAATGGGCCCCTCTCGGTTTAATATTACTTAATCAATTAACTATTATTTCCTGGTACTTCAAATGCTGTTTATACACATAAAACACACACACACACACACACACACACACACACACACACACACACACACACACACACACACACACACACACACACACACTAGAATGGATCTGCATAATGCACAATTCCTCCTTGTATATATTTTTTTTCTTTTGTTTTCTTTTGTGTTTTTTTTCCAACAAGTTACACCCCTCTTATATAAAATATTCTCATATAATCTAAGAGTACTGATGTTAAAACCTTTATTATGCAATGTATTCCGTATTGTTTTCACTGGTTGCCATGTTCGTTTTCGCGCTCGCGTGCATTCAATTTTTACGCGTTTATACATTAATTCTGTATACCCACCAGTCCATAGCTAGCTAGTTATAACATATACTTACCAAACGAGTCATGGGTAGTTTAGTCTAGTCTAGTCTAGTATATATATATATATATATATATATATATATATATATATATATATATATATGTATATATATACATATATATATTTGTATATTTATATATATATATTTATATATATATTTATATATATATATATATATATATATATATATATATATATATATATATATATATATATATGTAATGTCCCGATATACAAAATCTGGTATTAAAATAGATATTTATAAACGCAACGAGACTGTGTGTGACTATTCGACTTTTTGTCCTTTGGATAATGGCCAGGCGAAATTTTTCGATATTTATCATCAAATTATGATTTGGGTGCCTGGCTTCTTCTTTGCTATGGCCTCGGGGGACGCTCACTTCAGACACTTCACCCCCAAATTAGCAACAAAAATACAACTGACAACATAAGAAAATTTACAGTAAAAAATACGATTAAATTTTCCTAATGGTTTGGAACATTTAAAGAATGGACAAAAATATACATTCTTTTCTTTCTTTTATTGCTTAATCTCTCCATTTTCCCTATGAAATTTGATTGTATCTGTCAGATTATTGATATTTTATTTTTTTTTATAAAAAAAAATATATTTCGAAAAACATTTTTATTTTCAAAAAGCAAAAGGAAGAAACGCTCATTAAAACAAGTGAAACGTTTAGACATTTTTATTGTTATTACTAAATCCATTCATATGTATGTTTGTCTAAAGCTACACGAACGCACGCACACACACATCACACACACACGTACACGGATGCATGCACACACAAGAATAAAGATAAGGTGCGAGCGTTATTTTAGGACATTTCAGTATAAACAATATTTTAATAAAAATGTATATATCGAAATCAAATTGACACAAATACCCGTGATGATTCTTCCTCACCTAATTTATTCTTGTAATCTGCTCCTATTCGGCCCGAACGCTGAAATTAAATGTTCCACATTCATTTCACACATCATTTGGACAATGGTGGCCTTTCTTTAAGCTATGATACTACGATAATTTTTATTAGTCTCCCTTTTAGCAACGTTCCACAGGTAATAGTTTATAGAATTTTTATCTGGTGAGTTAAGAGACGAGATTTAAAAAATTTTTTTTATTATATTTTCACCACAAACAAGGCAAATTACCACTTTGGTGTAGGGGCAACAACTAGTGGGGTACTATGTAGGGATTTGGGGAGCAAGATGTCGGTTCACGTTACACTTAAACTTCTGCATGTCAGTACTGTTGGGGAAACAGGGACGTGGAATGGAATTCCAAAGTCTAGCGGTTCTGGGGAAGAAACTATTGGAGTAGAAAGATCTTTTACATCTAGTGATCTCTACAGTGTGGGGGTGGGATTTAGCAGCCTATCCGGTTTGTTGAGGGTGCTCACGTCATGGGGGCACAAGTGATTGCAGTTCGTCAGAGCATTCACCACTAAAATACTTGTAGAACAGGCAGAGGGATGCAACATTTCGTCGATGGGACAGAGGCTGAAGCTTAGATGCAACACAGTAGTGCTTGATTGATATGGTTAAGTGGCAGTTCTAGTCATTTAGAACTGCTTTAAGGCTTCACCGCTCACTCATTTTTCGACCTTCTCAGCTGTACTGTAAAAAAAAATCAATTTTCGTTTAGTAACACAAAAGCTATGGTGAATTTACTGGTGTTTCAAACTCATAAAAAAACGTAATGAGGCGAGCGAGGTTTTTTATGGCTGGTTTCCATAACAACCACGTCTCTTCAGCGACTACTGTTGCTACCAATTCACCGCTCTCGCGAAAAGAGAAGTAACGAGTGAAACAGAAAGAATGAAAGCATGAAAAAGAGATAATTGGGGGATTTTATTGAAAGCAGACGAGCGTCGTACATTGTTGTTACATATGTGTATGTGATGTTTATGGGATTAAAAGATAAGACTTAAATTAAACAAAGAACATGTGATTTTACTGGAAGCCGGGAAAAATCATGGATTACAATAGAAAAATGCTAGCAAGAAAAGTAATATGATTACGCTTAAACATGGAAAAGTAAAAGACTAGTTGTTAAAAACAGAAAAGAAAAGGACAAGATATTATAGTAAAAAATAGATTAAATTTATAACTTAAAATATTGCAGCATAAAGACTTTTTTTAAATTCAATTTAAAGCATCAAATAATGAATTCTTACTGCTGCAATATTTTAAGTTATAAATTTATTATATTTTTTACTAGAATATCTTGTCCTTTTCTTTTCCAGTTTTAACAACTAGTCTTTTACTTTTCCATGTTTAAGCCTAACCATATTACTTTTCATGCTCGCACTTTTCTATTGTATTATGATATGGTTAATAATCCATGTAATAAAAAGATTGTTTAGTGAGGATCTTCATGTCAAGGGTTTTACAGAACAGTGTTTTCAATTAGCACGCGTATGACGAGGGAGAAGTATGACCACTAGAGATAGTAAGCATACTTTCGGCTAGGGATTTTTATCCTCGGTCCCCCAAACCATGTTTGGGTCATCCGAAAGAACCCATGGCATAGTGGATAAAATACTTGCTAAAGTTCAGTTCTAAGTTACACTTTCCTGGAGGTTGAAGATTCAATCCTCACTCAAAATACAACTGAATTATTTACACTTCTACCCGGTCATGGCTGACCCTCGTGGATTAGAAAAAGTGTCTCGTTCAAAATTCCCTGCAGATTCCCGAGTTCGACTAGCTGCACCTGAAAAAGGTCGGAGGTTATATCGACGGAAACATCGTGCAAATAGCACTCAATATGAGAACAGTAGTCCGAAGCATTCAAATAATACCATTTTACATATTTTTTTCCAGTGGCTTATAACTTTCGAGAGCGCTGTTTACCATCAAAATTCATTCAAATCATATACGTCCGTGTGAGATTGACAACTTGTATTTGAGTGATCACAAATATTAATCCCGGGAGGACAGTCTCGCACATTGACAGTTTGGTAGAAAAATGAGAAGAAAGTTATAGCACTATAGAGGAAAATGCCTCATCAATCAATATCACATTTTCAATACGTTTATATACCGCATTCATAAAGCCAAAGAAAAAGATATGTTTACATCCGAGAAAACATTAGAATTGTATGAGGAAAAACAAATGTTTTAGGCAATAAGAGAGAAAAGAAAACAAACGAAGAAAGAAAAAAAGCGAAAGGAAATCTATGTTTTTTTTATGGTGACCCCAGAAGGCTTGAAATTGCTTTTATTTAAACATTACTTTTTTGATAAATCTGTCTTCTTTTTTCGTTTTCATACTCGCGACAATTTTCCTTGCTCATGTATAATTCTATCGCCGATATGAAAACAATTTTTTCTCGTAGACTTTGCTTGTCTGCAAAATTAGATAGTTGACTGAAACGTCATATGAGAAGAATATAGAATTTTTCCATTTCCATATTCTCTCTCTTCTTGTAAATTGATTTTCATCAATCTGAATTATACGAAAGAAGTGTTTCTATATTATCACACACGCATACATACCAATCTCTCTCTCTCATGTCTCCCTCTTTCTCTCTCTTTCTCTTTCTCTCTCTCTCTCTCTCTCTCTCTCTCTCTCTATATATATATATATATATATATATATATAAAAGTGAACTTGTCTGTGTGTTTGTGTGTCTGTCTGTGTGTCTGTGTGTGTGTGTGTGTACATTTCCCCACGCAATAACTCTCTCAATTTTTAGTCTGCAGCCTCGAAATTTGATATATAGGGTACTGAGATTTGGGAAGATCTATGTGATCGGTTTCCGGCCAGAAATTTGGCTGTTAAGGGGTCAAAGTTCAACGATTTGACCTTTGAGAACTCTACCAAACTCCCCCGAAGAACAATATAAACTAACTTTCGAAAAACAGCAGTTGTCATGTAATATTTTGCTAACGTTTTTACGAAGTGAAACTATTGTTTAACAAGCAATGTGATAGGCATGAACCCTGAGAGGCTTACTTAGTTTATCGTGCGGACGTTTCTATTGTTACGTCCTGGGAACGGCAATCAGCTCCCTGGATGTTAGACACGATCAAAACGATATAATGATAGAAATATCAAAGATGAATAACTAGAGTCATTAGGAATGATTTGATGTCAGTTGCATCTGCTGGAGGATCTCTTCGTGATGTCATTACGGGTAGCATTCTATCGTTGTTGATCGGCGGAACCGCTTGCTAGAATCGAATGATGCACAGATTAAGCGAACAAAGCATCTTATGTTATAAAAATATAGCATTATTTGTTCTTAATAAATAAAAGGAGCATTTTTAATTCGATGATTGTTGACCCTCGCCCATCGTCACCTGCGACCAAACCAAAAAACTGCTACGAGCGCCGAGGAACATGTCTTATCTGTTGGGCGTATCCGCTTCAACTGTTTAAACAATACATCCATTTTCTGTTTGACAATAAAGAGAGTGATTGAAAGATAAAGAATAATAGAGAGAGAGAGAGAGAGAGAAAGAGAGAGAGAGAGAGAGAAAGAGAAAGTTTAACGGACACGTTATGTTTTTAAAATTCAGATGACAGCATGCAAAGCTGACCTTTCACTGCGCACCCAATTACATAACAATTTTGCTCGGCGCTGTCGCCTTTTGTCAATGTGACATGTGCTAACATTGTGAAATGAAAACTGCACCGATTTTATTTTATTTGTCTCATTCCACGATGAAAAGAAAATACTGGTAAAAAGCTTTTAAGTGTGGGGAGCTCAAGAGCTCCTTCGAAAGTGTTTGTCACCCATTGTTCCATATATTTATATATATTTATATAAATATTACAAAATATAGACTTGACCATACTCCATTTTTACTCTACCCTCTCTGACAGAATTTTACTATTTGGAAAAAATATCATACCCATTTTGCTCACCGTATGTTTTACAATACAAATTCATATAATAATAATAATAATAATAATAATAATAATAATAATAATAATAATAATAATAATAATAATAATAATAATAATAATAATAACAACATATATACACCCACACAAACACACATATATATATATATAAATCAAACACTGTAGTGTTTGAATATATGGTTAAGTAACAGTTTTAGTTATATAGAACTGATTTAAAGCTTCACTCATTTTTCGACCAAATTTCAAATTATTATTACAGTTTATAGATTACCTTCATAGCTATACTGTAAAAAAAAATTACATTTTCGTTCAGAAAATCAAAAGTTATGATGAATTATTAAGTAAAAATCTGTAAGTAGGTGAACGACGCTTTTCATGACTGGTTTCCAGAGCAACCACGTTGATTCAGCGACTACTGTTGCTAATAATTTGAAAAGAGAAGTAACAAGTGAAACAGAGAGAATAATTGCATGAAAGGGAGATAATTGGAGGGGGGATATTGAAAGCAGACGAGTGTCGTACATTGTTATTACATATGTGTTTATGGGGGCAAAAAAGTAAGACTGAAATTAAACAAACAAGAAGTAAATTCATTGGAAGCCTGGAAAATCATTGATTACAATATAAAAATACGAGTATGAAAAGTAATATGGTTAAGCTTAAACAAGTCTGGAAAAGAAAAGGACAAGTTATTCTGGTAAAAAATAGAATAAATTTATAACTTTAAATGTTGCAACATTAAGGATTTTCTAAAAATTCAATATATAACATTACATAATCAATTTTTAATGCTTCAATATTTTAAGTTATAAATTTATTATATTTTTTACTAGAATATCACGTTCTTTTCTTTTCCAGTTTTAACAACTAGTCCTTTACTTTTCGATGTTTAAGCTTAACCATATTACTTTTCATGCTCGTATTTTCTATTGTAATATATATATATATATATATATATATATATATAAATATATATATATATATATATAAGAAAAGATAGGGGGATAATAATTAAAGATGCATTAGAAGTGTATTACATTATGATGCCAATAAAGATGATGATAATTACAACAAATAAAAAGGGGTTAAACCTATTTAGAAAGTAGCATTTCGAAGCTGAATGCTCCTCTTAATCGTATAGTGTTTCATCTATTGGCTCTTTCTAAAAATCCTTTCTTTTTCAAAGTTTTATTTCTGTTTGTCTCCCTTTCTCGCTCTCTATCTCTCTCTCTCTCTCTCTCTCTCTATATATATATATATATATATATATATATATATATATATATTGTTTTTAAAGCCAAAAACAATGCGGAGGGAGACCGGAAAAGATGAAGTAAAAAAGAAAAACAAATAGACAGATGTAGACGAGTATGGTTGAGTAGAGGAGTGTCTAACCTTTATTTGACTATCATTCTTCACTTCAATGTATAATTATTTATAACGAAGTTGCTGGTATGTCCGGTGTATGTAAAGTCCGTGGGTGGTGTGGAACTTGATTAATTTCGAGAGAAAGGTACCTCTCTTTTTCAAAATAGAAGACAAAAGTGGATTCAAGATGGCGGAGAGAGCGTGGCAGTCCTGCAGAAATATTTTATTTTACTTACATATTTATTACATTATTTCTGTTGTAAGCTTTGGTTATATATTTATATATATGTATTTTTTTATATTTTATTTTATATAATATTGCATAATTTATTATTCTTATTGTTACTGTTGTTTTTTTTTGTTTTTGTTTTTTTCTTGTTTATCCGGTGCTGTTGTTGAAGTTTTTATTTATTTATTTATTTATTGTGTTCTGTTTTAAGTTGTTTTATTAATGTTTTTATTTTGTTTTACCTTTTATGTATCTGTATTCGTGCGTTTAGTTGATAATACTCAGTTATAATATGATAGTTATGATCCTCTGTCTATGTTACGTGTATAAGCGCTTATTTATATATTTTTTTATTGAAATATGTGGTGTCGGCTAGATTATGGTCTATGGGAGATAATTCTGTTTAACTTAGTGCAAGGGGGATAACTCTATCGGGCTTAATTTTTTTTTAGGGTTACATATATATTTTATTTTATTGTTTTATGTTCTATCTTGTTGTTGTTATGGGTAACCGTATTATTTATTAATTTTATATACTTCAATTTATATATATGTGCATTTTTTATTGTATTCGTATATTTTTATTTTATCCTATTTATTTATTTATTTTAATAGAATTTGTGTTTTGTCGTTGCTCTGGTTCGCTTGTAATGGGGGGGGTCAAAGGATAAAGGGAGAGTTCAGTTCTAGTCTGTTATTCAAGGAGGGTTTGTGTTTCGAGCTGAGGAGAGATTCTGCAATTCTAAGGTTTCCAACGTTTCTGACTGAGGCGAGGATATGAACGCGAATATTATGTTTATTGCTGTTGCATGAGATTATGTGCTTGTGGAATGATGAGATTCTGGTTTTTATGTGTTCTTTAATGCGTTGGTGTAGTGGTCTAGTGGTACTCCCATGGGTAGACACTTGTTTATAGGTGTGATTAAGAAATGTGAAGTATGTGTTGTCGACAATCGAAGAAGTTGGTGGATGTCGGCAGAGGTTATTCCGAAACAGTGTAAGTTATTGGAGGATATGAGGTCAGCCATGAGGTTGATGGCAGGGTATGCCGGGATGGAAGTGTACAGGGAGACGACGTCCAGGCTGAAGGAATATATGTTGAGCCTCAATTGTTGGGGAGGTAATCTGGTAAGCCTGTCTATGACTTGGTCAGAGCTGTTGACATGGACTGAGAAGGTAGAGAATAGGGGTTTAAGTAGTCTAGAGAGGAGCCATGAGATCTTATAGAGGGGGCTGTTGATGCTGGAAACTATGGGTCTGATTTGTGTGTGTGGGTTATTTTTGTGAGTTTTTATGAGGTGGTAAAAGGTAGGGAGTTTGCTGTTTTTGGTAGTAAAGTTTAGTCTGCATTGTTTTGGGATATTTCTCTGGGAGCAGATGTGCGGAAAAGATGACGTAAAAAAGAAAAACAAGCAGATGTAGACGAGTATGGTTGAGTAGAGGAGTGTCTAACCTTTATTTGACTATCATTCTTCACCTCAATGTATAATTATTTATAACCAAGTTGCTGGTATGTCCGGTGTATGTAAACAAAATAAAAAAATACATATATATATAAATATATAGCCAAAGCTTACAACAGAAATAATGTAATAAATATAGAAGTAAAATAAAATATTTCTGCAGGACTGCCACGCTCTCTCCGCCATCTTGAATCCACTTTTGTCTTCTATTTCGAAAAAGAGATGTACCTTTCTCTCGAAATTAATCAAGTTCCACACCACCCACGGACTTTACATACACCGGACATACCAGTAACTTCGTTATAAGTAAGTATAGATTGAAGTGAAGAATGATAGTCAAATAAAGGTTAGACACTCCTCTACTCAACCATACTCGTCTACATCTGTCTGTTTGTTTTTCTCTTTTACTTCATCTATTCCGGTCTCCCTCCGCATTGTTTTGGGCTTTAAAAAATATATTTCTTTACCCACAATGCTTCAAGCAAACTACTACCTACTCTTATATATATATATATATATATGTATATATATATATATATATATATATATATAATACTAAAACTCTGTCGTTCTTGGTTGTGTGCTTGTTTGCTTGCGCACTATCCTCCTCCTCCTCCTCATCCTACTACTACTACTACTACTACTACTACTACTACTACTACTACTACTATGCCTCCTCTTCTTGCTAATACTATCACTTCTCCTCTTTACAATTACTATTACGCCTCCTCTTCCTCCTCTTACTACTACTACTACGCCTCCTCTTCCTTATTCTACTATTACTACTACTAGTTATAATTCAATGGCTGTAAGTTTTTTTTTCAAAAATAAACAATTATAAACAGAACGACTCATAGGAATCTATCTATATTCTTTTTTTCATTTTAATATACTTTCATAGAAATGTTTCTGTTATGTCAGAAAAAAACTATTTTCTTTACGTCACAAGTGTCATGCTCATGCATTAATTCCATAGCTAATATAACATACTGCCCCCTTAGGGGATGTTTTGCAACTATTCTGTATTACAACTATACTGTCGCATTTTTCTCACAAATAAATCAACTTTGACCTGTTGACAACGTATATTTTTTTTTATTGTGTACGTTTTCAGCGGTCTAATTTTTTTGCGTTTTAAATTATCTAAATAAACAATTGTTAATACTTTCTGCATTTTTTACATCGTTCATTTCCGTATTACGTTTAAGTTATTTTAACACAATTTTCTTACAAAAAATCTACAATTTTACAATGTAAATAGATAATAGGTAAATTTAAACGAATAAGGATTTTTTTGTTTGAGTGAACCGTCTGATTTTTATTTTAATATACTTTCATAGAAATGTTTCTGTTATGTAAAAAAAAACAAACTATTTTCTTTACGTTACAAGTGTCATGCTCATACATGAATTCCATAGCTAATATAACATACTGACCCAACGGGTCACGGGTAGTCTAGTATATATATATATATATATATATATATGCACACACACGGGTCACGGGTAGTCTAGTATATATATATATATATATATATGCACACACACATATATAGATATATATTATTTTTTAAAATATAATTAACCACTGACACATGTTTAGCGGGATTTGAAATCGGCACCTCGTGATAAGAAGCCTAAACCTCTACCATGCGGCTAAACTCGCCGGACTACTAAATGTATCACTTTTACGTAGATTATTATATATATATATATATATGTATATATATATATATGTATGTATATCTATCTATCTATCTATATATATATATATATATATATATTTAGAGAGAGAGAGAGAGAGAGAGAGAGAGAGAGAGAGAGAGAGAAAGAAAGACAATATATATAACTTATTTTTATGTGTGGATAAAGATATAAATACATTTAATGTATACTTTTATGACAAAGATAACTGTAATGTTGCATAAAAATTAATATTTTGCTAAAAATTTAAAACATTTAATAAACAAACATTATAAATCTCTTGTTTCTTTTTTCATCGAAAGCTTAGAAGAGAAACGATATATTTATTTACTTAGGCAGACAATATAGATTTTTGTATTCTCGTCGCCATAAAAAATTAGAATAGAGAATATTTATATAAATGTTTACTTGAAAAGGTAACTTTATCTTCGTTTTGTTTTTCTTCAGTTTACGTTGAAACAAGGAGTTTGTTTTGTTTCCTTGTCAATAACTCGCCTCACAGAGACAACCCAACCAAACAAACAACGGAATTGGCTCGTCATATCTGACACAAATATCATTGTCGGTAGACTCATGTGGAGACACTCCTAGGTACCGATTCTAACAATAATACTAGATATTTATAAGTGGCTTATTTGCGTCGTTCTTTATATAGAGACAATGGACAACGACTGAAAGTGGATTTTCGAATAATAGGGAAGAAGAAAGGAGGCCTCAAACATACGCCTTTTTTCTTTGCAGACTGAAAACTCGCTATAGATATAACACTCTGCTTTTTTTTTCGCCACGTATCACTCTCCAAGGGAGTAAACACCGACAAAAATTCGGGTTGAATTGCCGATAGGCAGACTGTGAAACACATCAACACCTTTCCAGAAACTCCTGCCGACCGTGTTGGTTTTGCTTTTTCACTGGATTTTGTCTGCAATGTCAAGAGGGAGACTTTAGTAACTAGGCAAACCTTATCTCCCGCCCAGGCTCACATCCAGAGAACCAATTCTTCGAACTGTATAGCCACGGCAGATGCTACAGTGCATGAGACTAGATGCAGAATATCATCGTCTTGTTAGACAAAAGGTTGACATCAATCCATCCATAATCATTCACCATCAACTTCCTGTTTTATACCTATCTTCATTGATACGTTGGATTCGTTTCTAAATACTAATGCTGACGTCGACGGAGCATTTAAACTGATCATACACTTCGGTCTAATTAACCCACGAAAATTTCGGATCAGAATAGGTATTCGGAGATATAGAAATGAGGCTGAAAATACTAACATATTAACTGAACTCGGCATAACCGATAAACTGGTAAAAGGATTGATGTTTTATGAAACAAAACAGCCAAAGTAAACCCTTCACTGAGAAATATCAACCTATATTCTCTGTGCAGTTTTTTGACGCATTTTTCAAATTTATAATGAAACAAGTTTTGTAAAATTATCAAACACAGTTCGCATTACTTAAATTTAGTGACAAGAAGAAATGTAAAACGTTTGGAAATAACGCTGAAATAAGACTTTTTTTTTTAATTTAATCTTTTTTTTACTATTGGATCATCAGGTAACAAAAAATACTTAATCAAAGATAAACGTCAATTAGATTGACTGATTGTCAAACGAAAGATGAAGAACACTATGAAAGTACTAAAAATGATCAATACAATGAAATAAGTTTAATTAATCATGCGACGGTTTTTGATGAACATTTGTTGAGTTGAAAGTAAGTATATTGTTATTAGCAGAGAAGCAGTTCTGCTGCATTGTCTTTAACAGACAGGATCCCCATGTTCTGCACACGAAATCTCTGGAAGAATAAAAGAAAATATTTTTTTTAAGGTAAGAATATGAGTTCTTTTTGTAACGGTCTCTTGGAAAGAACATATATATTTGAGGTCAGTCGAGTACCTGTTATGGAAATAAGTATTTATTTCGAACTAGACTTATTCTAGACTTGTTGCTTTACCAAAGTTTTCAAGGCTTATGTACCATACAATTTAATCAATAACTGGGGTAGAATATCAATGGCGCTGCCTCCACTATGGCACAAAAAGATATAAAGGTCACTGTTGATTTGGTTTGCGATGGTTACAGCTAATGTGGAAATGTGTATTATTTGGATTATTTAAACCATTATTTTTATATTTGTTGTTATTTTCACAACATATATGCCGATGTAACCTTCGATATTTTTTGGGTGAATCTTTTCAAATTTGTGAATCTCTAATTCGAATTCGGGAACATATACGAAATTCTTAACTGAATCTTCTATGTAATGAAAATACTAATTAACGTCATGGCTGACAGAACAAAAGGAATATGCCTCAGTGGATAAAATAAAAGGTTCAGTCAGTCATTTCATATAGATTCCCGAATTTGACATAAATGTTTCAGAGTTTGAAAATATACATCTGAATAAAATTGGAAGTAGTATCGGTCAAAACGCAGTGAAATTAACAAATGAAAATAGTCAAAATAGTATACACAATATGAATTCCCAATTTTGATCTATACGATTTGGAAATATTAAGTTGTAGTTTTTAAGCCCGTATCTTGCTGTAGTGTGCTGACGAGTAAACTATGAACAGACATGACGCCTTAAATCTACTTGGAGCCGGCTCAAATCACCCTCGTCAGTAGAATTAAAGATCCATATCTGGATGAAGAGGGCATATATGGATTCCACCTTTTTGAATTATATTAATGAAAGTGATCCCGCAGTATTTCGACAGATTTGGGACACGGCATACTGAGCAGAAAGTTCGCGCCGGTAACTAACACTTGTACAATATCTATAAATAACTAACTTTCCACTTTTGCACATTTTGTCGTAAGAAACAATGGATACGAAAGTGTGTCTGCAAAATAAAGAATTTATAACGAAGCGAAGATTTGAATCCCGCTGCACTTCTTATTGCCAGTGGCAAGGGGAAATCACACACAACTACAATTAACGTTGAAATATAACAAAAATGTTCTGCCATACTTCTTTCTAGGCGAGTTGTCCTAGGAACGTGTGGATTTATAATCTACATTATTATTTAACGTATAGTTCAGAATCGGCTTGGCAATGAAGTGAAGTTATATCTCTTTTATTCATTAGTGTTGCTAGCACAAAAGTTTTTCTAAATCTAATTATCTTTTACTACTCTATAGTTATTTCAATAAATAGTGTTCGACTAAGCTTTAATATATGTCCTTTGCTTGTAAGACATTCACAGCATGAACTCATCTTCTATCACCACAGAAAGAAATCTATTTTCTTCCTCTTTGTTTCTAACATTAAACTGAATTTTCGTGAACAAAATTTGACTCTAAGAACTTTTTGTCCAACGTTCCACAAGATTACTTCCCTGGGTACTACAATGTCAATAAACAATTGTCATAAACCGTCTTCACAAGAAATTAAATGTTATTCATTCTATTCATTATTTTAAATCCTCTCGTAATATTGATCGTTGTTCAAAAATCTATCTATTTCATTGACTTTTATCCTCAAGTTGCTTTCAGCCTTGATAATGGTGGCTCATAAGTAAAAAAAAATCGTCTCAAAGTGAGTTATATAGAATCGGCCAGTTATTTATTTACTTCCCACGGCAGAAAGCTGAGACATAAGATCGGAAGATTAGAAGAGACAACCCCGTGCACTCAAGGGCGAAAACTTTGACCTATTAAAAATTGCCTGAGCAGCACTGTCGGCATTCTCCGTTCAAATTCCTCAAGCAGTAAACGATAATAATACTCCTAGAACTGCACAGGATCAAAGCCATATCCAAGTCAAAATGAAAAATTGTATTTCAACAATAGCCTAGAATCTGATAGCTTTGTGGTGGAGGGAAAAATCCCCGGCTACGCTAAAATCAAGACGGTTCTATCATGGATTATTTAAGCATTAATACTGTATAGAAAAGGTACGAAACGGTATTTACCCAAACATTTGTTGCTAACTTTGAATATTTTGTTCAATTAACAGTATAATTAATAAAAACTGTTATATACACCAGACTCATACGCAATCAAATATGAAACAGTTTAAAACATTAAATGAAAATTTTAGATTAAATGGAACATTAGAATATGGAATAGATGCTAAGCATGTAATAAAGTAGTAAAACAGGATGCAAACACAATACTAAAGCAGAACCGAGATATTTCGGTCGATTACTACGACCATAATCATTTAGTCAAAATAAACTCTATTGAACTTGAAAGGAACCTTTTATACAGCATAACCTGGAAGAAAATCAAGGAAGGAGACAAGGTATAATGAGAAAAGCAGGTCAGGTAAATGGAATTAGATGTTTTATATCAGGCGAATGTCATTACCGAATCCATTGATAAAGCATCGATATACTTCCCTATCTTGACAAGTTAATTTCAATTCTAAACTCTGACGTTGAAGTGGACATCTCACAGTAACAAATTAATAGCACAAACATTTTTGCCAAGAATAAACATGTGAAGATATTGAAGCCTAAAATATCTATCAAATGGAGTAAAGTCAGTATTGCTCAGTATTAGTAAAAGGGTTGATATTTCGTGAGACAAAAAGCCAAAGCACACCCTTCTCTCCAAATATCGACCGATATTTCTTATGCAGTTTCATGGAGGTATTTATTGTTTCTATTCAGGTTTGAAGACAAAGCGAAAACTCAAGAATGGTCATGACTCAAAATATTGTACAAACATTCAATTCAGAATGTCGTGACGAACTTTCAGAAAATATTTTCAAAAGAACGAGGCAATATTTTGCTTTTATGCACACATAAATATACATTTACACACACACATACATAGTACATATCATTTGCACACACACACACACACACACACACACACACACACACACACACACACACATATATATATACTAGCAGGACCCGTTAACTGGCGTTGCCCGGTTGCCTGTCACCTCCTTCGCAAGAAAGTAAACTACGGTTGTTGTTTGTAGCCACTGCCGTCCTTGAACAAGTAAAGACACTGGCGGCTGTGGCCGAAATGAAATAATCTGTTTTTCACTGGTGATTAGTGATGGTTTGGGACGATAACATGCAGATATAGTTTAAATAAAAACAAAAAAATCAATTAAGGGAATGCGTAAATCCGTATGAATTACTAAAATTACGAAAAATAGTCCATTAGAATATAACTGGTAAGGAAAAACAGAAGTTTTAGAGGTTAGGGATTCTCACTGCATATGGACTGTTTAGAGTGATCGAAATCAGTCGTAGTAGTCCCAGCTGTTTCCGTTTGTTGTTCAAGTCTTCCTCTTCTTTCCAACTCTTCCACCAATTGTATAAAAGTAAATTTATGTCGTCTTTTTTAACGTGTAAAACAAAGCACTTACGACTTTTTCATTTCACTTCTTTGAGTATTGTCATATTAAGAACGGCCTTTGGAATAGACATCTTTCGGAAAACACACCACCAACCTCTCCATCTTAAGAACGGAGTTCGGAATATACACCCCAACACCCCAATATAATGAACGGCTTTAGGAGTAGACGCCCCCTTTTTATTGTGTGGGGGTAGAGATGTAGAAAAATAGTTCCCACAAATTTAAACGTGATATTAATTGTCAGCATATCCACCCGTAACTGCTAAATAAAAAATTGTAGGGTGGCAGTCTCGGTAGAAGAGAAGTAAATTTATCGCGCGCGCGTACAAACATGACAGCCAGTGAATTACAGTGCATAATGCAGGTCTTTATATCTCTATAAGTACTTGTCTCCGCAGTATTTGAATGAGATTTTCTTGATCAGCATAGTCGAAAACTTTTAAAAGTAGTCATTCTAAAGAAAATTGTTGAGGTGGACCTAATGTACAAATTTACCCTCACCCCACAAAAAAAAACAATTACAAAAGAGTTAAGCTATGCATAATCTCGCGAATCAGACCGTAAAAAGAAATTTAAATAAAATACGCCACCGAATTCAATCCCTATATAATAAAAGTTACGCTAAAACTGTAGCGTAGGTAATCGGTGGTATGAGAAATCGGTAATTGTGACTAAAACCAGCCCTAACTTGCAGACACGTGTGCAGGTCTGTCAATTGAGGTATGGAAGCAAAAAATAGAAAAATATCTAAACAGATAATCTTGCAGAATTAAACCCGGATTCTCGTCAATCATGGATCTGGCGCGACTGGCAATCATCGGATTATTCCGAGCGCAGTAACAGACGCAGACTTCTTTCAAAACAAAAACCTATCGTATGACTGAATATAAATGTTTTGTTCATTTTTTTCAGATTGTTTTATCAAATTATTTATCAACAATTTTTGTTTTATTTCAAAAAAAGAATGATTGTTTATTTTTAATTGTAAAGCGTTAGTTGTAAGTACAGTTTTTACTTTTTCAAGATTTTTTAAAATTAATCTTTTTTTGCTCCGCAGAATTGATTTTTGTTGTAGAAAAGCTAAACAATTGTTTAGGAAAATCGTAGATGATTAGGTGAGCGAGCGAGCGAGCGAAAAGGAAGACATCTGAGAGAGAGAGAGAGAGAGAGTACGAGAATGAGTACGAGAGAGAGAGAGAGAAAGAGAAAGAGAGAGATATTTGGGAAGAATATACACAGCGAGAAAATGCAGTAGATTGCGCAGGTTTAAATAAAGTATATAAAGTATATATGTAAATGAATTACCTAAAGAAAAAACATAATTATGTTTGTAAAAGTATAATTAATTACAAATCGAGCGAGCGAGCAATTTACTCATGGGGAAAAATAGTATCATTGCGACACTATGTTTGAATGGTACATTAGAGATCTTTTAGTTTGCTAACACCGTTATTTCGGAATATAGGAATGGCTACAGATCATCCAGTCAGAAAGAGCGGAATTATTGTAGGGAGACTTATAGAAAAATAAAATATTATGTTATGTAGGTTTATGATCCTGTTACAAAAGATAAAACACAATACCTTTTCCAAGTGCGAAATATCATCGGGTGATAACTGGGAGAGGTAGAAGTACTTGTAATTTAGAGAGAAAAGTAGGAACTACTTCTTCTAAATATGATTGCGATTGTGATAATATTTCTCCTAGGATGTAAGGTAGGATTTAAATATAACGACTAAATGTGGCTTTAATGGCGTTCTAAAGTAAAATGAAATAGTTGCTAATAGTCTAGGAACAATAAATTTGTATGTAAGATCTGTTGTTAGAAACCTACGGACTTTGGTCCAGAGGAAAAATTCTGCAATCAAAATATTATATACTACTGAAAGTCCATGAGCCCGAAAATTACTTATTTAGTCCTGCCAGCGAATTCACACGCTCAAGCAGACATGGCACTGACGACGGTCATTGGTATACATACATATATATATACATGCACGCTACATACATATATACACATACATAAATATACACATATACATATCTATAAACAAAAACACATATACACATAATACAAAATACATAGTACACATAGATACACAAACATATACATACATATACATACACATGTATATACACATATACATACATATGCATACACATATATACACACATATACAAATACAAACACACACATATATATTCACATACAAATACGTACAAATATGCACATATACACACATACACATACATTAACCACATATACATACATATATATCCACAAACATATATACGCATATATACACATAGGCATACATAAACACAAAAAACTTTTTATATACATATATATATATACATATATACATACAAACACACATAAACATATATACACATACATATATACATACATATACATAGATATACATACATTGGCAACTTCGATTTTAAAAAAATTCACACTTTTGCACCAATTTTACCCGGTAAAAACTCAAATAGAATGTTTCGCATGGATTCGATTACCCTATATATTAAGTTTCATGTCTGTAGACAAAGAAACTAGCAGAGGAATTTGGTAGGAAATTTTTAAAACAAATGTATATACGCATACATACGCATACATAAAGATATATAGAAAGAAGTTTGAGTTACTATGGTATTTTTATGCAAATATTAAGCAAGTTTAAATCATGTAGAATATCTGCATGAATATAATTACACATAATAGTTAACTAAAGATGATTATCCCATTAGAAAATCGAAAAAACCTAATAGGAAATTAATTAAAATGAATCTTAAAAAGAATATGCAAATTAGCTAGATCTTTTGCTAGTGGATGCAATTCCACGAATCATATATAACAAAGTTGTATTTTCTTTTTAAATAAATAAGAAAAGGGGTTTACTATGAATATCATGCACAAGGAATTTATATATATATATAAAACAAATTTATATATATATATATATATATAATTGTCTTAGTTTTAATAGACAGTTTATACTTTTTATTAAAGTTTATTAATTAAAGTACCTGCATGTTGTAGTTATCGTGAAGTAATGGCTGTACAATGGCTGCATTTCTTCTAAATTTCTCTTCTCTGCCAACGGGAACTAATGTGAGAATAAAAGCGAAACACTTTTATGTTTTCGTTCAATCAAAGCTGGAAAGTCTAGTCTACTCTACTATTTAATTTATACCTAAAGGGAAATGGTATGTATTCATACATTTCTTAAGGGTATTAGTAAAAATAACTGGTCGCCGCACCAAAACATATATGTAATGTTATAGTGAAGTTGTATATACATAAACGTTCATGTATACATTTATGAATATGCCTATAATTGTCTAGTATTCTCGCGTTCGTACGTGTCGATACAGGTACATTTCAACAACAGACATATAACATTTCTTACGGAAAATGGCAGATAATAGATTTATGAGTATTTACATCGGCCTATAGGATAAACATCGTTAGTTTTGTTTGACGGAAAGCTGCAAAGAAGATTCATCTCAAGGAACCAAAAAGTCTCGGATTTGTCTTTTCAGCAACTTTATTTCGGATGTTTCCCCATTAAAAATAGCGCGTTGATCTTCCATTCCTGGCATTTGAAAGGCGTTGCACCCTTCGCTCCCCTGGGTACTTAGACGAACAGACATATATTACGCATCCTCCGAAACATGAGTAATGTTTTAGAAAATGGTCTCATGATTATAGAACAAATACAACGCTACCTAGCAGAGGTGGAGGTGATTCCTGAAATGATTATTTTATAATGGCGCAATATAGTGTCCCCTAATAGAGGAGTTAATATCTGGGGTGATCACTTGACAACACAATAGAAAATATATTAACCACATCCTGATCTGAGCATTATAAGATAATACAACAATACATTAATAAAAGTAATAGTATAGTTTCGTCTCCAGACATTCTATAAGTAGTTATCATGAACTAGCGTGCCATGTGGAAATTCCATAGGGGACTGATATATATGTAATATATTAATGTTGGCATTAGATATATATTAGGGATTAAGCGTAAATGGAGATGCTCTGATATTATTATTATACCCATTTTGTGAAAACTGCAGAAGAATTCATCCAAGCTAGCAGGGACGCCCGGCGTAGCCAGGTAATAAAATACGCTTAAATATGATATTTTAATTCTTGCAGGTTTCGTATATGTACAGAATTAATGTTCTATAGATTTTTATATTGTAAAGTTGCGATTTCCAAAATAAAAATATATCTATATGGCTTGTATCGAAACCGAATACCAAAGGTATATATATATATATATATATATATATATATATATATATATATATATATATATATATATATATATATATATATAAACCGAATACCAAACCGAATACAAAACGTATATATATATATATATATATATATATATATATATATATATATATATATATATATATATATTTAAAAGAGTGTAGCCATCAACAATTGTGGTTTTTTTTAAAGGTTTTCATCATATTTTTATTTTTAAATATTTTTATAACGCGTTTCGAGCTTAGGGTGTGCTCTCTTCAGATGTTTTCGTAAAAAGTTTTTCTTTAAATGGGAGTTTGTAGAGTTACCTCCGCTGATATTAAATATGTTTTTCAGAGTAATGCGTGGGCTCAGACATTCTGACTCCAAATGTAAGTGTTCAAAGTGTCCGGTCAAAGTTATTTTCAAAGAGTGGTTTTTGGTCCATATGGTGAAGGTTTTTATGGGTTTTTTAGGGTTCTTTTTAAAGACTTTCTTTCCCCATGTATAGCATACACTCACACACAATCACACACGCATACATATACATTCACGTACATGTACACATGCACATGCACACGTACGCAGGCACACACACATACACACACGCACATACATAGAAATATATGTGGGAGCATACATATATACATACCCACCTACACACTCACACACGTACTCGCACACATCCACCGCTAACAATTATTTTTATTTTTATATATATATATATATATATATATATATACACACTTTTTTCCCAACCAAAACACGCATGTATATATGCGATTAATCATTCAGACATACGTACACGCACCCACACACACACAAGTAAGATGGAGAATAGGTAGAAGATATATATACACACATACACGCACATGCACACATATATGTACACACATATATGTATGTGCACATACACTCAAAAACATCCACATTACTATGTAGGCACATACACATACACACACACATGCACACACAGACATATGCAGGGGCTCACACATACGCGTATATCCATATCCACACGAACACATTTACCCACTCATACATGTGCATACATATGTATATATATACACACATACATACGGATGTGTATACATTCATCCACCCATATATATATATGGGCACATGCACTCAGAATCACACACACACATACATATTCATACATCCCACCTTATGCATATATTGGTTGGAGTTTCCTTTCCAATCCAAGCACATATGCATACATGGATTCGGTCACCCAAACATAAGTGCACGTATATGTACAAACAAGATGTAGTATAGATAACAAATGATATATACATATAGACACACGCATACACAATCATATGTGCACACCCACGCACACACATATATACACACGCACACACGCGCGTACATACACATACATACGTATAATTTCTAGTTGTTTGTTTAGTTAAGAGAAATGGTACTGTACTGGGTATGGGCGCGCGCACCTGCGAAAGTGTGCGTGTGCCTTATTGTGCTTTTTTTGTTGTTTCGTGTGTGAGGGTGCACACCTACCCAAGTATGCATGCGTGTAAGAGTATTTTGTGTTTTGCCTATTTATGTGTATAATTATGGAGAGATGTTTAAGGCGGGGTTAAACTTTGCTATGAAATTTTTTTCTTGTGTTAGCAAGTAGAAGTAGTTGTCAGTTTGGAAGATGGGCATTATCTCGAATCTGCCTCCACTGCATGTGTGTATATGTTGTGATACATGCAGGTGTCTATTTTCCGCGATTTTGATGTTGGATCGGTGTAGGGCTACTCTATTACTAAGGTTTTTTGTAGCGCCTATGTAGGATTTATCGCATGCTGGACATTTTATTACATAGATCACGTTTTTTGAGGTGCAATCTAGGTTTTTTTTTTTAAATTTTGAATGTTTGTATGGGGTTCGTAAATGTGTATGTGTTTCCTTCTAATATTATGTTGCAGACTCCACATCGTTGTTTGTTGCATTTTGTGACTCCTTTTGTTGCGTCTTGATTGAGTTTGGATGAGGTAAGAATGCGTTTTAGGTTTTTGGGTTGGCGTTTGCTTTTTATTATTTTTGTTGTTTTAAGGAAGTTGTTTAGTTTGCTGTTTTGGTTAAGTAGGACGAGGTTTTTCGTTATCTCTGTGAAAAGCTATGGGTTGTTTGTGTTGTGTGTGGAGACGTATGTTAGGATTTGTTCTTTGTTTCGTTCTTTAAGGGTTCTCAAATCTTCTACTGGTATATTTGTCGCAAGTTGGATTCCTTTGTCTATAAGTTGTGATGGGTATTTTCTTTTTCTTAAATTTATTCGTACTTCCTTGAGTCGGATTTTCCGAAGGTTATTGTCCGTGATTATGGTGCAGATTCTACGTGCTAGGGTGTAGGGAATTGATTTTATGCAGCTTTTAAGGTGGTGACTTTTAAAGTGTAGGTATTGTTGGGTGTCTGTAGGTTTGCGGTAAATGTCTGTGATAATGTTATTGTCTTTAATCTTTATCAGTATATCTAGGAAAGGTAATTCTGTAGAGCTTTGTTCTATGGTGAATTTAATTTTTGGGTGTAGGTTCTGGAGTATGGTGTGTAAGTCTGTGATGTCCCCCCATGTGGGTTTCCATAGGATGAAGCAGTCATCTAAGTACCTTTTCCATGATTCTACAAACAGTTTTTTAGTGCTGTGGCCAAATTTTTGTTCTATTTTTTTATATAAGGTTTCTTCTAGGTAGGCTAATGTAAGGGTTGCGTAAGTCGGTGCCATTTTCGTTCCCATTGCTGTACCTAGTGTTTGGATATAGTTGGTATTGTTGAATTCGAAGGAATTATTATTTAGAATTATGTCTATACTATCGATAATGAATTGCTTTGTGAATCTGGGATGTAGTTTTTGTGCGTGTCTGTTGATCCAAAATATTATTGCTTCTTTTCCTAATTCATGGGGTATATTACTATATAAACTGCTAACGTCAAATGTAACTAATAGTGTCCCGTTTTCTACTGTATATGGTAAGGTAGTAAGAAAATGGATGTCGTCCCTTATATAGCTCTTAACTTGATCTGTGAAAGGTTGTAATAACTTTGACCGGACACTTTGAACACTTACAGTTGGAGTCAGAATGTCTGAGCCCACGCATCACTCTGAAAAACACATTTAATATCAGTGGAGGTAACTCTAAAAACTCCCATTTTAAAGAAAAACTTTTTACGAAAACATCTGAAGAGAGCACACCCTAAGCTCGAAACGCGTTATAAAAATATTTAAAAATAAAAATATGATGAAAACCTTTAAAAAAACCCACAATTGTTGATGGTTACACTCTTTTAAATATACATTTTTTCTCTCGTTGGAACTACACAACCATCACTTTAAATATATATATATATATATATATATATATATATATATATATATATATATATATATAAACTTCACATTCATTTCTTTCAGCTATAATAGAAACCGAAATAACAACTTATGAAGAATTCTTGATAAAATTATTTATATAAAAAAAAATTAGATTACTTAGGTGCCATCAGCTAAAATCGAAACCGTAACCAAGACTTATGAAGAATTCTTGATAAAATTATTAAAAAAAAAAAAGATTATTTGAGTGCCATTAGCAAAACCGAAACCAAAATCAAAACTTATGAGGAATTCTTGGTAAAATTATTTATATGATAATATAAAAATAGATAACTTAAATGTAATTAGCTATAATTAAAACCGAAACCAAAATTATGAAGAATTCTTTATAAAATTATTTATAAAAAAATAAAATGACATGAGTGCTATTAGCTATAATCGAAACCGAAACTAAAACTTATGAATAATTCTTGGTAAAATTATTTATTACAAGAAATGGAAGTACATAACAATTAAATGACCCGGGTGTAAGCATGACACAGAAAACAACTCACACGCTATCCTATTCATATATAGATAACTATTTTAAGATATGAAGAACTTAAAACATAAAAAACTTTTACTATAATGACCGGATTCGTTATGAAAATGTTGATCTGCTGTAAAACAATCAAGCCAAACGAACACTGCTAAAATTTAAAGGAAACTGCCGAAAGAAACTTATATTATAAATAATGCATTATAAATACTAATTTGATTGAAAAAAAATTAGTTTATACACTCACCAATGTTTATGAAATCGTATATTTGTATGCGCATGAGAAAAGTAAAAGAGATAGTACAGATGAGCGAAATGAAACCCATTCTTAGCCATTATGAATATGTCCCCCATCGCTTGCCATCAACTAATGTTTTATATACGTTTCATATTAGCAGTTAAACTCCGGGCCAGTTAGAATAATGTCCAGTCCTAACACCCTCCCTTGTCAGCCTAGCGAAACTCTTTGTGCGCCTCAGCCAGTTGGTTCACGTCCAAAAAATAAAAATAAATAAAAATAAAAATAAAAACCTCTTCTTTCTCTTGATACGAAATTGTTCGCCTGCCTTCATCCCATGCACCACACTCTCCCTCAGATCGATTGCCGACGGTGCCGCATTCGACATTCGCTCGGCTCTAATTGAATGAAAAAAGAAATTTAACAGGAAACCTTGCAATGAACACATTTCCCCTGACCATTGTTTTACGTATGACCTTAAGAATAATGAAATTAACTGACCATAGCTGGATAGAGAATGCGCTTATGGGGGGGCGGTAACATGTTTGTCCAGTGTACACGTTAGTTTGAGTCCGGGCAACAAAGTCGACAGTGACCATTCAAGATGACAGAATGGGCGCATGGAAAGGGGCGGTTACAGGAAAGAGGGTCACAGATTAAGAGACAAATTTTGGGCATTTATCAAAAATTATATATATATATATATATATATATATATATATATATATATATATATATATAATTGTATGTCTGTGTGTTTGTCTGTCTGAAGGACAGTGTCTACCTAACTACTGTGTAAATTTTAAGTATAGCGACTTGGAACTTGATATATAAAGGATTTGGACCTGAAGAACAAATTCGATTTTGGTTTTTAGCCAGTGAAAATAATTACTAAAAGGTAATAACTGAAACAAATAAAAACCTCCTAAGCATAAATTGATGAAAAATTACCCTCTACGCATGCACAAATATGTATTTCTACGTAAAAATTGGTTTATTTTTCGAATTATTTCTTATTCCATTGAAAATAGCTCAAACGATAAAAACTAAGGCTGCAGCGCTTAATGTTTAGATTTCGATTCTAATCATGTATATTTTTAAACGTTTTAATTCACTACTATATATTGGCTGCAATATAATAACCAATAGGTTATTGGCTTTACAATAATAAATATGAAATCTGCTTGGATTTAAATATATTCACGGTCTTTTACGACCGAGCCACTCCAGGCGGTCGCTACTATTTATTGGGTACAATATAATAATCAATAGAGTATTTGCTATATAATAATAAATACGAAATGTGCATAAAATAAGTATAATATTTAAACGTATTTTATGGCTTAACAACGCAGACAGCCTGGTAGTATATATATATATATATATATATATATATATATATATATATATATATATATATATATATATATATATATACACTAAGGAATAAAGCGCTTGACCTTACGAAAAATATGCTTAACTATATTTTAATTCATGCAGTGTCGTATTTATTCTTACAGGGCCAATGCTTTATTGAATATAATATTGTAACTAGTAGTGATTTAAAAAGTTTACAAAAATGACTTGGGTTCAATTAGATAGAATTGAAACAAAAATATTTAGCGCTCCAGCTGCGTTCCCTACAAATCTAATTATCGGAAGATAGGTTAGCAACGACTTGAAGAAATGAATTGCATTTTAGCATGCGCAAAAAGTAATAGAAATATGTCGGCAAGTTGAAATGGACATTTTGCATTTCAATTTGCCGAAATATTTCTGTATTCATCCAATCAAACAAACATTTTACTCCTTCGATTATGATTACTATTTCTAGTAAATTTCAGTGTTATGTGACCGGTAGTTTAAGAATTTATCAGTTACAGACACCCACTCAGGCGTTTACTATTTTATTTATATACATATATGCATATATACATACGAAAACTCATATATATTGTTGTTCATTTTAATAAAAAAATATTTATGTCTTAATTTTAAGTTTATTCTTTAATACTTGTTTATTGCCTAAATTCATATTTCAGGTTTTGCAGCATTTGATTGTCTTCCGCTTCAAACATACGTCATTTTACATGCATATTTTTTTTATATTGAATAATGTTCAGTTGTACTATAAATCGAATCGTGCTACTTTGTTTTTCTTTTCAAATGTAATTCATTATTAAATAACGAACGTATTTCAGTCTTTAAAATCCATGAAACAACGAAATGTTTGATTACTTTTAACGCGTAAACACGCAACCTTTTCATTCTAAATTCTTTTTATTTAAATATTAAATGAGTTGCGGTACAAATCACCATGGTCCTTATTTTTGTCTTTTTTAATGCAACTTATAGATTTTATAATTCTTTTTGTAAAATGTTTTGAATCATTACCGACAGTCTGATTATTCAATAAATCTTGCTTGCTAGGACCTTAGCGTTGACGTCATTTTTCAGCTCACCGGCCTTCATGACATATATTACAAAGGTCACGATACTACGCAATGCACATACACGCACACACACACCATTGATATATTTTTACTGTGCGGAAAGAGTTCACATCTTGTGCATGGGTGAACTTCAACAACATCGATGTACCCAATGTAACTTGTGAATGAAGTGTTACATTTTATACGATGGCAAAAATATACGACGGAGATTGTAAAGTTTAATAGAAATAATGATTCCGCTCTAAAAAGTTTGTTATATTAATTAAATAAGCATTGCCCATCTGGCATCAAATTCTCGGATTTTATAAATATAAAAAAAACCCAAAAAACTAGTGAAACCTTTACAGCAAGAACTCGCCTAGTTCCAATTGCAGGCAAGAATTTTCCTTTCCAAACGATAAGTTTCATTCCAAGAAATTTCCACATATGGAACAGGATACCATGAGTCTCTTTCCCAATTGATTACAATATGGTAATCTTCAAGCCTAATGCAAATAAACACTTGTTGAGCTATACTTTAAATAATCAATTTCTCTTAAGTAATTTCCCCTCTACTTTTAGTTTCTGCTTATTGTGTGTTGGCGATCATCTACGAATTGATAATCTCTTTAACCTTTAATGTCTAGTGATGTCTTGATATTGACCTATTTATAAAAATCATCAGAGTTTTTCCCGAAAAAAAAACAAAAAAAAAAAAACTGAAATTATTATTATAGTGTTCCAGCTTATACGTAATTACAACGAAAAACATATAGAGATATTGTTTATTTTACCATCCACACAGATTCAATAAAGTGGTAAGAACAAATATATAACAAATAAATGTTGCAAAAGTTTAAATAAAATTTCTAGATTCACACTTCCGCAAATTATTATTTTTTTAAATACTTAATCAGAAAAAAAAAATCTCGTCACCTTTAAATCTTTTGAACACATTGAAAGTAAAAAAAAAAATCAATACAAAAAAAATCAAATAGTAAAATAACCTGGGTTGCATCTATAACTAAATTATGGTCTTCTACAATTAAGCAAACATATTTTTGTACAGGATGACTATAGAAAACAGTCAAAATAATATGTATGTATGTATGTATGTATGTATGTATGTATGTATATAAATATATATATGTCAGGTCATGTCATATGCTACTGGTACCATGTAACCTAGTACTACCTGCCTCATGGTCGGGTCACCGGCGACTAAACTGGTTCCCCGACCAGACTTGTTTGGTGAGGAGGGCGGCTAGTCTCCCTGAAGGATTAAAAACAAGACCTTCCAAAGGGCGAATGAACTCTTTTTCTGGGTCAACGGCCAACTAGCACCGTGTATATTTGTGTGTGTGTGTGTATATGTGTATTGGGGTAGATAGGGCTCCCGTAAGCCGTGGTGAAGGCAACCTTTCTAGGAGAAGCAAATCTCTGATTTAAAAAACCATAAAGTGGGAGACCAGTACCCGCATTAAGCTGGTCTGCAGTTTAATTTGTTGCTGGCTATCTTGCTCTTGCTTGTTGCTGGATCTCAACATTTTGAACCGAGAGAGAGACTTAGCTGTCGTACAAAGCTAAGACTCTGTAACATCATATTTGTATAGATACTCCCTCAGACATTTGGGCTCATGGATTTTAAATGTCTGGGGGAGTAGCACTCGTCTGACAAGACGTTGCAATCATCACATGTATGTATGTATGTATGTATATAATATCATTAATATTCAGTGAAATCGCCCATTTGTCAATCAAATCGATTAATTGCCTGCTCTAATTGAGGACCCATCACGGTGCACCGGGAGGAACTTCAAATTCCTCTCCGCAGTTACTTAGACCACAATACATTATAGTCCTCATCGTAATGTGGAGAAATTAATGTTGATTTTATAAAATTATTTTTATACACAATGGCTTGAATTTACGTTTAAAATGAAAAAATCAAGTATCATGCTCTAAACAGTGCTCTAAACAGAAACACAAATTCATATCAATGGTCGTACTATTGATTTTATACACATGGCCTTACTGCTTCTCCGGAGATAATGACTTGAATTTAAGTTTAAAATTAAAAAGTCAAGTATCATGATTCAGTAGTGCTTTAAACAAAAACATTAATTTCAAACGCACCCCTGTTATATCAAAGAACCTAAAGTTGATTTTATACGTCTGGCTTGTGTGGTAATAAAATTTCTCAAAGGCACTTGTGATGTTAGGTGAAGTTAACTTTGGTCAAAATCGCCTGTTCCTTCTTTCATCGGATTATTTCGATTATTGATTATCGATAAAGACATTCTGATAAAAACCCTATTTGAGAACATTGTACCTTCGTGTGAAATTTCATAAAAATTGGCCCAGCCGTTTTCGAGTTCATAGAAAACGAACACACACGCAGAGACGCACACAGAGACAAAGTTCTTTTTATAAAATAGTAGATATCGAAGTTATGAACAAGGCATTAGCTAAAATCCAAGTACTAAAGTGATCTAAATCTATAAGGTAATCTATTTTAAAGAAAGAGGCTATAAATTTGCATTTACATGTCGCAATATTATAAGAAAACTAAAATATTCTCCAGAAGTCATACAGAAAGAATATCGTGATAACAGTGAGGTAAGTTGGCTCCAGACCCCTTAAGTGGTGAGATGAGAGTTGCATGAGAGAATTAGTATTTTTAATTATGTAGCAATGTTGTTAGGTTGTTTGAAGCGGGCCATTTTACCAGTAAATTTGTCTCCGGTAAAAGAATGAATGGACAATTTAAATATTTCAGATTTAATTTATATTCGTGTGAAATCAAATATGTTTTAATGATTGGTATTTAGGTGTTGATATTAGATTTTATATTGGGAAATTTAGAAACCGGTTCTCACATGAATGAACACGTGACGGTTGTCGAGAATCGTTACCTACAACGTTTTTGAACTTCTGATCCTTTCTATTTGACGTGATTTAACTTACTAATCAAATGCCTATATATGATTACAGTTAACTCTGGTATCGCAAGAAATCTTGCCAATGATATCTCAACTATACATTATATATAAAAATTTAACACATTTTATTCGCAGTATTATGTAACATGGAATAGAATACTTAAATTCATTTTTTTCATATTTTGTCATGTGAACTGAAACAAGCACTGATCTCTACAATTATATAAATGCAACTTTGTCCGTGTGTGAGTTCGTTTCTTATAGACTTCGAAACGGCTAAATAGATTTTCTTTAAAATTTACAGAACTTTAGTGTATAAGTCTGGGAGTGATCTTAGTTCAGTTTTGTCACAGAATACCCTTGATAATTACCGATAATCGATAATCGAAACCGTTATTTTAATTTACCGCCGGTAAAGATTTTTTCTACCATGTGGTCGCTTAGCAACAATGATAGAACAACGGGCCGTAAAAATTCTACTGTAGGTAAATTGATAGTGTGTTCTTTTTTTTTCATGACGTGGTCTGTAGGTTCAAACTCCGCACGTAAATTTCTAATTTTTTTCATTAAAGAAAAAAATATATAAGATTTTAAAATTTACGTATTTTGTTTTTTTGCATGATGTGATCTGTAGGTTCAAACTCCGCACGTAAATTTCTTTTTTTTCGTTAACTGCAAAGAAGTTTATATAAAATAATTGTATAAAAGAAACAGTAGGTTCTCTAGAGTGCGATGTAGAATAACATATATTTTGGACTAAGTTACTGCATGATGCATGTGAAGCTTCCTCCCGGGCGATTTCACGGATTTCGATTACAATAAAAATATAGGAGTGTGAAATATTCGTTAATCATTATTCAATCCTGGGCAACGTCGGGTCTTCCTGCTAGTCTTTCATAAAAGCGAAGAGGCAAAAAGTAAACGTTTCTATAAAATGAGTGGGGGTTTTATACGTCTAACTAAAAATGAACATAGAATCGGCAGTTTGCCGATCAGCTAAAAAGCAGAAGAATATTCGTCCAAATTTGTTTGAGTGCTACCTCTAAGCAAACACAAAGTTCTGATCAAAATTCACCAAAGTTTAACAAACCAGCCTCACCAAAATCGATACGTTTATTTCATTATGTCATGTTTTTATTAACGAAACAAAAACTACTTTTGGCGAATCAGCCCAAGTTTAATGCTCCACTATTTCCGACCGGGTCACTAGGTTGATCTGGAATGAACGTGGAGTCTTTCCAGAAATGGGCTTTGCCAGAGGTCGAGACTCGAACCTACGGCCCTGCAGATATTATCTCTTTTTCCCCGTCCGACTGTAAGACCGTGCATCGCATGAATATTTAATATTCCAGATAATGTTAAGACATCAACAAACTAATATGGCATTTTTGTTTGTATTTTGGGTGCTTTCAATATTTATCGCAAATACTAGTGCCAGTACCGTTCACAGGAGGGTTCGATTTTCTTAAATTACCGTTGGATGTTTTAATAGATAATTCAAGATAACTAAAAGCGCATAATTCTGATGGGTTTGTGTGAAAGTATAATTACGAGAAATCTTACTTTTACAAAGTGAATCTTATGCCCTTCTATAATTGTCTTAAATTGATAAGAAATATGCTAAAACTATATATGCGTTGTGTAATTATTTGGTATTTTTTAAGTAAGTACTTAAAAATTTTAAGTAATTTGTTTTGTTATTTTTAAGTAAGTTTTCGTTTATTTAATTTGTTTAAGTAATTTGTTTTGTTATTTTAAAGTAAGTAATTAAAGATTTTAAGTAATTTGTTTTGTTATTTTTAAGTAAGTTTTTGTTTATTTAATTTGTTTAAGTAATTGGTTTTGTTATTTTAAAGTAAGTAATTAAAGATTTTAAGTAATTTGTTTTCCAGAAAGTTATTGCCTTAAACTTCAGTGAGTCTTGTGTAGCATAGTTGTGGGGTCTCCGATCAATATGGTGTCTTTCCCGTTCTATACAGTTCGTCTACTTCATTTGCAGAATCAGCCTGTTTTACTTTTGTAATCGCTGTTGTGATGTGGCAGCCGCAGATTTTATTTCCTCTTCTTTCTTTCCTTTTTTAAAACTTTTTTTTTATTTTCAGAAAGGGCTTTAATAAAGAAACATTACAAATGCATCTGTATTTAAAACATCTTTGACATATATTTTTCTTTATAACACACACACATACACACACACATATATGTATATATATATATATATATATATATATATATATATACTAGCAAAAGTACCCGTCATTGACTGGGTTAAAAAATAGCCTACAGAAAATGGACTCTGATTTATGAAAGTATGATAGGCTATGAAAAGGAAGGGTTGTAAATTTGGATTGAATTTGGGGATATCAAAACTAAAGCAAAATATGATGAAACTAAAAAGAAAATAGATAAACCCCATAATTTATTATACCATACCTGTTCACACTGAAACACTTATCACAATATTCTGTGGATCTATATTAAAAAACATTGTTAAACTTTGTGACATATTTCCAATCTATGGAGGTCAGGCGCGAACGAACACCACATAATTTTATTATACCATATTTCTTCAAACTGAAACATAATTATCAAAGTATATTTTCGCAGATAGATATGAAAAGTCTTTATTAAAGTCTGTGCCTATTACCATTCTATGAAGGCCAGGCGCGAACGCAGACCCCACAATTTTATTATACCATCCCTATTTAAGTTAAAACATACTTATCAAAGTATGCTTATGTACATCTATATAAAAACACTTGTAAACGTGTTTTTTTAATTTTTAAATTTTTTATTTCCATACTTTGTGGACCAGGCGTGAAAGTAAACCCCACAATTTTAATGAACCACCGTTCTGCCAGATCAAACATACCCATTCCTGTGTCTCGATACATCTTCTATCATTATATGTAATCAGTTTTTTAAAATAGTCAACCATATAGGAGCCTATTCGTGACCAGACACACACACACACACACACACACACACACACACACACACACACACACACACACACACACACACACACACACACACACACACACACACGCAGTCGACGTCAAACTAGAAAATTTCGCTTAGTTTTAAGCACACGTTGAAGTTTCCATTATAACCCTATATTTACTCACCTGTTTATAATCTTTCTACAATTGCATGAGAATCAAGTGTTATTTAATCATTTTGTCAACACGAAAAGTTATGAGATAACTATATCGATTGTCAGATGATTCATAAAATAAAGAATCCCTTCTAAGTTTATACTAATAATCGCACTGGAAAATAATTCTATAGACGTAATATAAAACGTCATACTTTCCTAGGACTTTATGACTTTTATTAAAGTCACTTTTCAAAGTAACAATGATAAAGTGTGGCCGACATGTTCATCCCGATGTTTGTCTTAACTCTTTAAATATTTCTTTAAATTGTAATTAAATATTTTTAAAATAATACGTTTTCTCAAGCCATCACGTGATTTTCCATGACAAAAACAGAGCAATATTTTAAACCATTCTTACTTTACACCCCCTCGAAAATCTTTCACGAAAAGCACCCGTCTAGGTGAAATCACTGTCAAAACTTTTCCCCACTTTTTATCTGTGCCAAAACCAAAATGTAGATTCTATGAACAAAGCTCCTTTCCTAGAAGTACACACCTTTTTGCCTTTTTCCCACCTGACTACAACCGGGATGTCTTCAAGTCCAACATAAACAAATTCCTGATGAACCGCCCCCTTAAGTAAGACACTTTATCAAATCTCCAATACTAACGTACTGTACACGCAATAACTCTTATCCCCGAGTGGCTTCCGGGCCTTGATAAGTGGTGACTACCTTGTAAAAAAAAAAAAAAGAAAAGAAACATATAATAGTTCGTCGGTTTTCCTGATAAAGTCATCTAAAGAATCGAATGTGCCGACCAGCCCCAAACGAGTTTATAAAACAAACTACCTCTTTATGATCATCCAGATTTGATTCTGTCATGCAAAAGTTATGGAGACATTCTTACAGAATTATGCATACATAAGGAAATTTAGTAACGAGTGACACGGAATACATATTTCATAATATTTCATTAACAAAGAGGTTAATGGACGGATAGATCAAAGTATTTAATACAAGAAAAAACGTCGACACAGAAAAACTCACATGCAGACAAATACAAATATATGAAGATGTAAGGCGTACGGGCGGTTGGGTTTCATTCCTCGCTTTAGGTAGGTGCTTGTCTAGCTGCACTGATGAGCTATGATACAGCGAAAAAGTACTGTATGTAGATGACTACATATATATATATATATATATATATATATATATATATATATATATATATATATATATATTCTCGTAAAAGTAACTGGGCACTCTTGTTATTAATCTTATATACTAGCATTTAAGCTCCGCTTTGCTCGGGCTCTATGTACTGTTCATAACTTTATGTGCATATATATATATATATATATATATATATATATATATATATATTTATATATATATATATATATATATATATATATATATATATATTAAAAGTTTGACTCATGTCCAGGTTATCTACGTATAAAATTTCAAGTGAAACTTTGCGGAGGAGTGTCGTCGAGTTTGCAAAGATTAATTCTTTCAACTTGACCTCGGCTAAAAACTGATTAAAATGCTTATAGCATGTCTGAATCCCCTTTATGTAAAATTTCAAATGGTTAGAATCAAAATTGGCTGAATAGATTGTGAGAGACCGCAAAGGTAAAATCTTTTGAACTTTGAACTCTTGGCAGCCAAATTATCGTTCAAAAATCGATTAACAAGCTTGCCCTATGTTTGAATACGCTTTATGTAAAATTTAAAATGTTAAGGCCCAAAATTTGGTAGAGATCGCAGAGGTCAATTTATTTTAAACTTTAACCCTAATTTTGACTCCCTAAGATTTATTCTTTTGGACTCAAATCAAATTAAAAAGTTTGATCCATGTCTATCTACCTACGTCTAAAATTTCAAGTGTTTAGACCCAAAATTGGTGGAGGAGTTTGGTAGAGTTTTTAAATCGTAAAACTTTGACCCCTTAACAGCAAAACTTCTGGCCGAAAACCGATTAAAAAGATTTTTCCAAATCTCAATATCCCTTATCTCAAATCTCGAATCTGTAGACTAGAAATTTACTGAGTATTTCGGCAGGGAAATGTATACACACAGACACACAATTTCACTTTATATATATATATATATATATATATATATATATATATATATATATATATATATATATACATACAGTGGGGGTCAAAAGAGTTTGCAGATCTATTTTTTCTCAATTTCTTTATTAATTTTGCTTTATTTTTCATTTTGTACTCTTCCATCATTTGCTGGTTGCCATTCTGGTTCGTTCCATTACTGCATTTTACGATAAAAGCCAGAATTTAATAATAGTTCGACATTTTCCACTTTTCCGATGAGCCAAAAGTTTATGCAGGTAATCTTAATTTATTGATAATGGCTAAAGGAAAGATGTTGAGAGATAGGGAGAAGGGTGAAATTGTTACATTTCTTGCTGCAAAGAAGTCTACATTGGAAATTTCGAAAATTTTGAAACGAGATCATCGAACTGTTAAACGTTTCGTCATTGACGGCAAAGATGGAAGAAAAAAAGCATAAAAGTGGTAGACCAAAGGTGACTTCACAATGAGATATTAGAAAAATGGAGAGGAGTTTGCTAGCAATACCACACAGCACAAGCAAATCTATTTTCAACCATGCAGGAGTGTCTGGCATCTCTAAAAGGACCCGAAATCGGATTTTGAAACAGATAGCCGACCAGATAACACAGACAAAATGTCCTCCTTTGAGTAATAAACTAGCATGGGCCACTAAATATTTGAAAACCAATTTTCAAAATGTTCTCTGGACTGACGAAGCCAGAGCAACCCTCGACGGCCCCGATGCTTGGGCCAAGGGATGGCTTCTTAAAGGCAATAGCCCACGCTTGCTATTCAGATAACAACAGGGAGGAGGAGGAGTTATGATTTGGGCTGATATTATTGGAAGTGAGATTGTTGGTCCTTTTCTTGTCCCTGACTGTGTCAAAATGAATTCTGTGAACTACTGCAAGCTTTTGGAAGCAAATTTATTGCCTTGGTTGAATTCACAAAATGATGCTCTCAACCAGAATCTAATTATCCAACAAGACAATGCCCCAAGCTATGCTTCTCGGTTCACAAAAGCTTGGCTTTCAGACAAGGGGATCTCTGGTGAACGTCTGATGGACTGGCCACCTCAGAGCCCGGATTTGAATCCGATAGAGAACCTCTGGCCGATTCTGAAGAGGAAGGTTAACGAAAACGGGCATCAATTCCATAGAAATCCATTTGGGAGAGAATCAAGAAGGTATCTTCTGAAATCACACCTCAGCAAGTGCATACATTAACATCCTCTGCTGATAGGAGGCTGATTGATTTGATTAAAAATGGAGGAAAGCGAATAAAAGGTTAAATAGTTTCATAAATTCGTATTGTTCTGTTAATTGTTATTTGAGTAATAACTGTTGTTTTCTTGTAATATGTTATCAATATATGGTACTATAATTATGATGACACAATTTTTCGAATTATATCATGTTTAAAATGGTATTTATTGCGGATAAATGATTGCTTGCAAACTCATTTGGCCCATATTCCTTCCTGAAATCAGTGAATGATCCATACCTCCCCCAGAATATGATTATTTGGTTTCCGTTTCTATAAATTTACTTCATATATTTGCATATTCAACAGTGAGTAACATAGTATTATATTGGAAAATATTGAAGCATAAATTTATCAATTTATACAATTTGCAAACACTTTTGATCCCCACTGTATATATATATATATATATATATATATATATATATATATATATGTGTGTGTGTGTGTGTGTGTGTTTACATAATGTTACAAGTCCACGTATGCTTCTAGAGTAATGATTTCAAGGTTATGAGGGTTTTTGAAGCATGAAAACAATGTTGTTGTTTTTTTTTGTATTTAACATTTTATGTTTTATATTTGAAGCTGTCCTTCGCTCTTGTTCACAAAAAGTATTCAAATAAAAATAAAAGACGTTAAAAAACACTGGAAATTTGCATTTCTGGCAACAATCTTCGAAAGAATATATACCAACGAAATCCTGTCGACCACAAAATAATTCCCTCATTTAGCAAGAAAACATCAGGTCTTTTTTTTCTGTTCTTATTATATTTCGCCACAGAAAGAAACTAGATTTCAAAATGTCCATCCTCCTCCCCAAAACAAAAACAACATAAAAATAGAAACCCTAGAGCCGATTACATTCTAAGTTCTCAAATAGGGTTCATCGCCTTTTGTTAAAAAAAAATATGTCCAAATTATATAGAAGTCGGACTGACATTTATATGTTAAAGTTAGTTTATTTTTAGCTAATTTATATGCAACTGACGATAGATCAAACGGTAACGATTCAGGCTGGAGCGCTATAAGTTTTGGTTTCGGTTTTGATTCTTGCTGATGACATCAACGTCATATACTATTTTTTTTCTTGAAATCACTACTATATATTCAGTACAATGTAATATATGATATTCAACAGAGAATTGACCTTATAATAATATATGTGAAATCTGCATGAATTAAAACATCATATTTAACGTATTTATGACCCAGCAACGCAAGGCGCCCCCTACTAGTAAAAACATATTTTTTGTAGAAAAATTGTTTTTCTTAGAAAAGATTTTGAATTGAATTTTTGTTTGTATTTGTTAGTATTTTTTTGTAAGAAAGAATTTTTGCATGTAATATTTGGGAGGATTCTATTTATTTTCTTACTCATTTTTTCTGTTAATGTTAGGAGGGAGATTATTTCATGAAGAATATTTTCAGTCGACCGAAGGGCAATCGCCGACGATATTCTCATTAAATAATATTTACATATATAATACTATAATAATAATATTGCTTTAGAGTTAGGTGTTTGCACTCTTTTAATCTTAATTGCTTTGGGCTTTCCAACAATCAATACGACCGTTGTACCCGACAGAATGTACTACTATGGGAAGGTTAGAGTTTTACATTACGGTTTGGTACTGTCACCAGGAAACTCTCCTTTTGGATGGAGTTATATCCTCCGAAGACTCGGAGCAGTGCCAGGATACTTCCAACGTTGTGTCCCCTCCTGTTGGATAGGGATTCGACTATAAATTTATTCAAGCTCGCTAGATTCATAGAGATGTGTACAATATTTTTTTAATGATTAACATTTTTTGCACAATTAAAACTAAACTTTTCTTTCAATTTATAAACTGTCGTCTACTGACATTTTTATTGGTTAAACAGACAAAGCCAGTTAATAATTCAGTTTGGTCAATCGATTTTCATTGGCTGAGCGTTTTCGCTATATTTCAGCAATCCTCGTAAGTTGTCATGATATGCTGTGGCAATATTCGCGAAAAAACAAAAAACAAAAAACGGATCAATAAATTAGTAGTAGTTTTTGTAATGTTTTTGCTATATTCCTTTTGGTTGTATATTAAATACACTAAGTTTTCTAAATTCACGAGTGTTCTTTTTACTAGATGTGTACTTGCGCTGCTCAATATCAACATCAAATATGAAATATTTGGAAGACATTTTACATTTGAAGTATTGTAATTACTTTAGTTAAATTAACATCTACATAATGAAATAAATAAAATCTCCCTCTTCATTGTTTATTATAGATTTCGAACCAAAACCTTCATATGCTAATCTGTTTCGCCAATCAGAATGTTCACACGAAATTGCTTAAGTAAAGTAGCATACTATTTTTAGAAGGTTATTTTACTTCAATGAAATTTACTTTTAATGGTTTCATTTCGTTTTGAAGCTAAAATTGCCCTTCGTTAAGCCAAACACAAACATTAAGAACGGATCTGAAATTAAACTCCCGCTATAAGTTCGGTTGTAAGCTCCGAACATAAAACATAAATTAATTTCGTTGAATCTGTGTTACCTCCAGATAGCCACAAACAACAAATAATTCAATGATTTAAGGTTGGGACCTATAATTTCTTGATTTAATGTACTTTCCCGGGCAACGCCAGGAAAACGGATAAACTAGTTTTAGAGATAGTTAATTTATGTATAAATTACTATTTGTTGATGATCTTACATTCTTTATCCTTTGAAATGGTTTCATCCGGGGGTTATAAAGGGACATCTGTTTTACTTGTTAACCTTTGCCTGATTGCATAGGATATGTGCAAACAAATACACTTTGGCCTTTATTATAAAGTGGAATATGCCAACTAAGAAGAAAAAGGCACGCACGTATATATTGGCATATTAATGCAACAAACTATGTTACTATTATGAATATCACTACACGTTTACACACTGGACTCAAACGTTGTATGCAGTCTACGTCGCAAGGAACATAAGACAAGTAATAATTCGCCTCCTCTTTTGTAACAACGGCATTTATTTCCTCATTCTCACACCATGTGCGATTCTTTGTTACCCATATCTTTTACGTAATCACCCTCTCTAACGCGCTTTTTATCTTTTTTATAATCTTTCTTTACCAATGACTTCATTTTGCATGCATTTGCATAGGCGTGTCCGCGCTCTGCTACACACATAATAGAACCTCGTCTGTCTGAAATATGTGATTAATAAGTAATAAGATTGTCTATATAAAAGCTATTACTAATAATATATGTTGTTAAATGTTTAAATTATTCAGTGGGCATTGTGAATCTCCATGATTGATATGTTATTAATTTGTTATGTGTAGCGAGTAAGTACCTATTGCTTCGCGTACGGTATACCTAATCCATTCATCGTTTTCATATTCTCATTTATAAGACAGATTTGTTGCAAAATATTGATGCAGATTCTGAAAGAAGATAAACCTATAAATCCACTCATGTACGAAAAACTACGAGGATCTCGTGAGCCAAGTGAGTAGATGAATAGGATATGGGTTATCTGGTGCCGATGAACATTTCATATTAAAAGGCAGGTCGTATACTATTAAGTAAAAATAGTTATTTTACTAAAAATTATGAGAAATTGGGGGTTCATACCTTTTCTCAAATATAAAAAAGAAAGGAAATGAAAGGAATATTCATGAAGAGAAAAAGATAAATTCAAATGCTTTAGTTGTTCACATTTGTCTATTTAGTGGATAAAAATAATTAAAATAACATTATTTGGTGATGAATATTAGTCACCGAGATTTGAGAATTTGACTTTATAAAATAAACATCAAACAATATTTTTATGATGAGTAATATCTGCTACATGGATATGGTTATTTAATGGTTTATAGAAATCAAAGATTTCAAATATACAATGTTTTATCGCATGTTATTACGCTTTACTCCTATTTCTTTTACTCGTAGTAAATTACACAGATGCACCATTATAGAACATGTATATTCTATTTAGTGAGCTTGCAATCGACTCCGAATCAGCACAAAGACCTGTCCTACGCTATAAGGATGTATACAAGCGAGAAATAAGGGAAAATGGCATCGAATCAGCAGGTTGATAAATATGGCAGCTACTGGAAAAGTATTTTGCTTTGGACGTGTGTGAGAAGGGGAGTGAGGAGAGGAGAGACTAGCAATGGAGAGGAACACATATAGAATAGCGGTTGGGTTGATTGGTTCTTTTACGGCATATCAACCATTTTAAGATTATTTAATGCTGAAGCCAATGATTTTAAAGAATTTTTTAATAGAATATATTTGGGTTTTTTCCAAGTCGGTTTCTATTTAACCGATAGAGTGGACCAGGGAGCAAAGGCAATTAAAGGGTGGCTCCACTCTCCCCAAAGCCCACAAGCTGGGGCCTCACCATCGGATATAGTTTAAGGCAACATCCAGGACCTACAGAATAGAGAGGAACGCATACTGCAACAGAATTCTCAAAACCAGACCTTAATTGCATAGTACACAGTAGACGCTATATTCAGCAACGAACAATTCTGAAGCACATAACTCCATTGTTTTTTAGGAAAGATGAATACCAACAACCGCGAAATTGAACGAAATATAAACAAATTTATTCAATAGTCAAATATTAGTCAATCGTCTGATTCAAAACCAATTTCTAGTAATTAATTCATAGTATTTGAGAGTAATATTTTATAATAATACTTATAATGAATAATGTTGACTAAAAATTACGTTGGTGAATTTAATTTATTCGATATCTACACGGATAACAAAACTTCGAAGAGCATTGGCGATCAAGATTTTGCCGATACTCTCTCTTTTAAACTAGAGCACGTCGCGCAATCTATAAAGAATAATTTGTTAATTTTTAATATATCTATAAGTAATCTTCTCTCCGTTCTCCGTCGATGTTAAGATTCTTATTTATCTCCCGTTGACATGCATGCCCTTTATCTTTAGGAAGCTCTCGATTTAAATAAATATCTAAGACTAAATTTCACTTCATATCTAAAATGGAAAAATATATCGAAACGATTGTAAAAGTTGCTAGACAAATAGTGGAATCATTATACCACCTTAGAAAGTTTCTATTTCCTGATGCAATCCTCCTTCTTATAGAAGTGTCAGATACATTCTAAGACGAAAAACCGCCGTTTCATCTGAGACGATGCAGCTCCAAAATTCTTTCCATCATTGATATGGCTTGAAATCAACTTCGTAACCTAGTGGGGAATGACTTCATTTGTAAGTAACATAGAATTTGTCCGTCACACAACCCGGAATTGCTTCAAACACTCCTGGTCAATGTATTTTTCTTGTACTCAACATCCTTATCCGAAAATCCATATTTACAAGGACATCCTACATTTTGTCTGCCTATTTCCTACTGCCACAGTATTGTTGATTATAATCGTTGCATTGCAAAGTATCAGTCACTCACTTAGTACGATTCAGATGGTTATTGCTGGCATTCGTTTTCTTGATTTTTTCAGGAAAGACATCGTGTACTTACGGAGGGGACTACGTTGGTAAACATTCCTAAGTAAAAGTGTTTTGTGGGACAGACTTGGAACCAGATAGCCAGCGTCACTTTCTGTTGATGATGATGAGACTGGGGGTAAAATGGACAGACCAAGACCCTTTTTGAGATATGTGGACCCATATCGAACATTTCATTTAAAACTTAAGTGTGACAGACAAGAAAATGCTACTTTGATTTTAAGCGTGACAGACAAACAGAAGAACTGCTTAGAAACATCGAGAATAAAATGCGCCTGATCGATCTTTTAATTTCGTGAATAACAAACATTCTTGAAATGTATTAATTTTATAATGTTTGCCCGTCGTAATATCATTATGAAATTGAATGCCATTTTCGTTTCAATAATTAGTCCAAATTTAATCATGACATTTCATTTGCTAATTATTTGATTAATAGATTTAGTACCTCAGAAAATTTTTGTTTCTTTTTCGTATCGAGCGATAATTGATGTGATAGTACCAGTCATCACATAAACTGTTTACAAACCAATTGTTTTTTTTAAATTCTTTCCAAATGTCCTTCAATGTATTTCATCAAGGTGCAACACGTGGTTGGAATTTATGCGATTCGTTCCTATTATTACTCGTTAAACATGTTGATGAAGTTTGAAAACTAAGTAATGAACAATTCGTAATTTCCGAACAGGTTAGGATGAAGACTTAGGGTTATTAACCATTGTTTAATTGCGCCCTTTTGGATAATTGTGTCTACCTTAACACTTGAGTTACGGCCAATAGAATGGCTTTTAAGGCAGACCTTGCTGGTTGTAGAAATCGTCTTTATTTCGTCATTATTACGTTTGGCAGAGATTAAACATTGTATAGACATTCTCATCAAAACGTATGGCTTCAAAAAACTGTTTTTTACTAAAAATATTGTGATTAAAATTTATTCTCTTTATTATTTATTTATTTATTCTTTTTACATTTTGAGGGCAAAACGTGTTTGCCAACAAATATTATTGATAATAGTTAATTGTGTTTGCGTAGTTGACACCATTTAAATAACGGCTAATATAGTCCACTTTCAGGTAATCTGTCTGTGAAAATGTCTGCGTGTCTGTGTGGCTGTCTGTCTGTGTACATTTCCCTACCAAATAATGCCAATTTTCGGTTTACAGACTCGAGCGTTGACATAAGTGGTACTGAGCTTTGGGAAAATCATTTTGTATTTGTTTTCGGCCAGAAATTTGGCTGTCAAGGGGTCAAAATCAACGATTTGACCTTTTAATACTCTACCAAACCCCTCCGTCAATTTTGGGTATAAACACTTGAAATTTAAAATGTAGGTTACTTGGACATGAATCTAACTTTATAATTTGATTTGAGCCCCAAAACTAAATGTAAAGGGTTAAAAATTGGGGTCAAAGTTTTAAAAAAATTGACTTTTGCGGTGTCTACCAAATTACTTAGCAAATTTCTGGTCTAAACATTTGAAATTTTACATAAAGGTATTCAGAGATGGGGCAAGCTTTTCAATCGGTTTGAGTCGAAAATTGTAGCTACCAAGCGGTCAAAGTTCAAAAGATTTGACCTTTGCGGTGTCCAGCAAACTACTTAGCCAATTTTGTGTCTAAACATTTGAAATTTATAAATAACAAGTATTGAGACATACGGCAAGCATTTTAATATGTTTTGGGGCAAAAACTGTTTTTGTTAATCGCAAATACTTTTGGGGTTGAGATTAATAGTGATAGTAAATATGTTTGGTGTTAAGAAAGCAGTAAATTTTAATAGCAAATATGTTTGGAGTTGAAAACATTATTGGAAAAATCTTTTTAATCGGTTTCGGCCAGAAATTTGATGAGTAATTCCTGCATAGGGCAAGTTATGAACTATAGAAATTTTACCAAAGTTATGAACTATAGTAATTTTACCAAAGTTATGAACTATAGTAATTTTACCAAAGGTATGAACTATAGTAATTTTACCAAAGTTATGAACTATAGTAATTTTACCAAAGTTATGAACTATAGTAATTTTACCAAAGGTATGAACTATAGTAATTTTACCAAAGTTATGAACTATAGTAATTTTACCAAAGTTATGAACTATAGTAATTTTACCAAAGGTATGAACTATAGTAATTTTACCAAAGTTATGAACTATAGTAATTTTACCAAAGTTATGAACTATAGTAATTTTACCAAAGTTATGAACTATAGTAATTTTTCCAAAGGTATGAACTATAGTAATTTTACCAAAGTTACGAACTATAGTAATTTTACCAATAGTTATGAACTATAGTAATTTTACCAAAGGTATGAACTATAGTAATTTTACCAAAGTTATGAACTATAGTAATTTTTCCAAAGGTATGAACTATAGTAATTTTACCAAAGGTATGAACTATAGTAATTTTACCAAAGTTATGAACTATAGTAATTTTACCAAAGGTATGAACTATAGTAATTTTACCAAAGGTATGAACTATAGTAATTTTACCAAAGTTATGAACTATAGTAATTTTACCAAAGTTATGAAAAATAGTAATTTTACCAAAGGTATGAACTATAGTAATTTTACCAAAGGTATGAACTATAGTAATTTTTCCAAAGGTATGAACTATAGTAATTTTACCAAAGTTATGAACTATAGTAATTTTACCAAACTTATGAAAAATAGTAATTTTACCAAAGGTATGAACTATAGTAATTTTACCAATAGTTATGAACTATAGTAATTTTACCAAAGGTATGAACTATAGTAATTTTTCCAAAGGTATGAACTATAGTAATTTTACCAAAGTTATGAACTATAGTAATTTTACCAAACTTATGAAAAATAGTAATTTTACCAAAGGTATGAACTATAGTAATTTTACCAATAGTTATGAACTATAGTAATTTTACCAAAGTTATGAACTATAGTAATTTTACCAAAGGTATGAACTATAGTAATTTTACCAAAGTTATGAACTATAGTAATTTTACCAAAGTTATGAAAAATAGTAATTTTACCAAAGGTATGAACTATAGTAATTTTACCAAAGTTATGAAAAATAGTAATTTTACCTGATTCTACCAAATTTCTCTGCTAATTTTGGGTCCAAAGACTTTAAATTAAAAATGTAAGTAACTTGGACATGGGTAAAACATTGTGTTTTGATTTGAGACCATAATAATAAATGTTAAGGGGTCAAATTATGGGTCAAATGTAAAATAAATTGACTCCTGCAGTCTCTTCGAAATTATTCAGAGAAATTTTGGTCTAAACATTTGCAATCTTACATAAAGTGTATTCACACGTAGGAAAAGTAAGAAACGGTACATAGGGCACAAGCAAAGCCGAGCAGAAATGCAAGTAGTCAATAAGCTTGGTGTTGAGAGTAATACTAAAATAATTTTGGGTTTGAGATTGATAGTGAACAATAGTAAATTAATAACAAATATTTTATGGGTTTGAGATATATAGTGAATTAATATTTAATAAGTTTGGTGTAGAGTACAATAGTAAATTAATAGCAAATAATTTTGGGGTTGAGATTAATAGTGGATTATTAGTAAAATGTTTGAAGTTGAGAAAATAGTAAATTAGTAGGAAATAATTTTGGTTTGAGATTAATAGTGAATTACTAGTAAATAGGGTTGGGGTTGAGAGCAATAGTAAATTAAAAGCAAATAATTTTGGGTTGATATTATTAGTGAATTAATAGTAAATAAGTTTGGATTTAAAAATAATAGTAAATTAGTTGGAAATAATTTTGGGTTTGAGATTAATTGTGAATTAATCTATCTATTATATCTATTAAAGTAATATTGTCTGTGTGTGTGCACATTTCCCTAGCATGCTACTCTGTCAATTATTAGTCTACAGACTTGAGATAAAACAAAAGGGTTATTGAGATTTGGAAAAATCTTTTTAATCGGGTTTGGCCAGAAACTTTGTTGTTAAGGGTTCAAAGTTCAACGATTTGAGTTTTGAAAACTTTACCTTACTCCTCCGCCAATTTTTGGTCCAAACACTAGAAATTTTAAATGTAGGTTACCTGTACATGTGTACAAATCTCTTAATATATATATATATATATATATATATATATATATATATATATATATATATATATATGCATACAAAGTTATTAAGAGTACATAGGACCCGGGCAAAGCCGGGCTGAACTGCTAGTAAGTAAATAAAAACACAAAGTAAAAAAAAAAAATGAAGATTCAAAAATATAAAAGATTCGAACGTGTACCTTCTAAAGACAGACTACATGATATTAGTACCATCTTCGCTTGTAGACACGCACGGTAAGTTACAGCTTCCCTGTGATAATTCAGAGCCGTTTAGAAATTATTTCTACAATATAACTGGAAATAATGCTAAGATAAGAAGATAAAGACTGAGTTTTCTTTCTAAACGAAAGATTTAGGATATAATTTACCTCATGATAATTTATCTATTGCTTAATGGAAAAGATATTAATTCATATATTTACAAAAAAATGATGAAGTTCCGATATATATACCACTTCATTCATTGGTAAACATCAATTATTATCTCCTTCCTTCAACTATAGATAAATCTATAACATAAATCTCACCTGTCTGTATGTATGCATGAGTGTCTACCAAAAACCTTCGACAGAGGCGACGGATTTTCACGAGATTAGTATCGTTGTGAAGATCGACCCTTCGGACGACAAATATCGAAAAAAATGGGCTAAAAACATTAATTCCTTCACCCTAAACTCAGCACTTTTCTACAAGGAGAAGTCGCCTTTTTCGTCGATATTTTCGAAAGTCATCCCTCTCTTTCTGATTGACTAGCCTTAATTTAAACGTTCGCCACTTCAGGTTGTGCGATGGACGCAACCGTAATGACGTCATGTTCTTTTTCACGTTCTTCTCCTTTAATTTATATATATATATATATATATATATATATATATATAACTGGTTACCTCCATTACTTGGTGTCACTACTGTACACAGAACGTTAACAAGGATATGTTTGAAGCTTCCTCGCAATCTACACTGTTTGTTCTATTTTGTTAATATGCTTACACTTTTCCAACTTATCAGGTAACACTGCCATATATATGCGGAAAATATCTATTAAATTGTGAAAACTTATCAATTTTAAAATTCAGCTTCGAGTAATTCGCACATACACTGACAAATTTCTCATAAATATTTAAAAAAAAACATAAGACTATGTCTATTCATTTAAACGTGTTGACGTCGGCTTTTTAAAAGCAATCTAAATGTTAATTTCCTTCAGAATAAACGTATAGAAAAATAATTATCAGCCGAAATAAACGTGCAGCTGACAACATATTAGATAGAAAATTTGATTTCTATTTAGTTGGAATACCCGTGCCAATACAGATTCTGTATAATAAGTAGAACTATGACAACAGCATATTCTCTTCATTGTTTTGACTCTCGAGTACATATCCAACACAGTTAGACACAATTAGTCAACCGAGAACCACGTTTCTCTACATGAAAACATATAAGATATCAACGGATATATACATGAGAATGAAAACAAGGAAAATAATATGCTGTTATCATAGCCTTAATAATAAGTCATCCATAAAAAAATTTAATAATGAAAAGAGATTAATTAAACAGTTTATACCTGTTGTTTTGTTATGGAAATCGCTCCACACAAGACATATAGCCACTTAAAGTAGTGAGCTTCAAGATTAACAACTAGTCAACAATAAGTGTTAGATATGTATCCGCACAGAAAACAGCAATTCTTCCCGTTTATAAAAATAAGCACAATGGAGTGTAGGGTGAGGACTAAAGGACAAAATAAGGGAGAGTTTCGAGGTTCGTGAAAGCAAATCCGAGTTTCACATTCTACTCTCTTCATTATATACTTCTCTTTTTCTCTACAAATTAAATACTATGATTAACTGTGATGATGTGTCACTATATCTTAGTGCCCCAGTTGTGGTGGTTGTTAACATCCTCCAAGCATGGCCAGGAAATGATTTGGCCGTAAGCGGAGGGATATATAGAAATAAGCAACCAGAATGCAATCTCACAATCTCCTTTCTTTTCTCGATCTCTTTTTCGTCTGGACAGCATGGAGTAAGATGCATATTTTTGTCTCTCGCAAATGAGAGGAGACGGGTACCCCCACCCTCAGCATTAGTTAAGATTAGTTCATTTTAATTGTAAAAGTTAATTATCACTTGTAAATTCTTTTTGTAAAAATATTGTAATATTTTCTTGTAAAAAAATGAATAGTTAATTATATTTCTCATATACATTGTGTCGTGCGTCGTGTGTTTGGTGTCTGCTTTAAATGTCTACATTAATAAACGAAGCGGACTTAGAGAAGAAGATTCCAACTATGTCAAACCCTCAAGGAGCAAGACGTCATTCCAGGAGAAGTACGAAACAGCAACACCCAACATTCCAGGTATGCCTTTAACCTTACCTAGACAGAAAGACGTATAATCGACAGATCTTCCAAAGCAGACCGTTTCCAAGTGAGTCGGTCACACGCCAATGACCGGCCTATTGGTTTACAATGATATTTCCTTTTGTTTATAATAGATTATTGCAATCTTTTTATTATTTCCGTTCGTTATTACTTTTATGATAACAATGAGAGAATAATGGAAGTGAGAGATATAACTACTGCCTAAAATAAAAGCTATGTGTCACTCAACATACAATGAGAGGGCGACAGTGATACACAGAAAGTGGCAAGGACGACGGCTCCTGATAACAACTCCTTGATTTTTACCAGAGCTCTGTTAACCAGATATCTCTGACCCCTACTACATTATCATCACATCTATCACGTCGCCAACACCTCTACCACGGCAGGGAAGGCTGTAACTTTAGAGGGGGTTACTATTGGTCGCCTTTTGTTTCAACATGCAATAGACTCCTTTGAAATAGTGCCTCTACGAAAAAATTATATTGAAGCGGGATTACACAACCCTCCAGTGAACTTAATCTGAACTGACACCGTTTTTAGTGACTGCCAAGAAAAAGCTAAGCCAATCTAAACAACGTCGAGATAATCAGAGTTCAGGAGTAAAAGATGCCGAGAAATTAAAAACAAGATCTCGCGTAGTTACAGATCTGTATTTTGAAATAGTCAGTTGACGCAGTCGCCAAAGCGACAAACAGAAATAACATACGAAGTCTGGTGGATATATTATTTGTCATGTTAATCCGAGAAAAAAGAAATCGAACAGTTTAAAATCCGAAAAACTTATACCACAACCATCCAATGAATTGTAAAGTTGCATTCATAAATATTTTAAATATTTTACATCGTTCATAGTTATTCAACCAATGCAGTTACTACGAAGACAAAATTCAAGATGGTATCACAGTTCAAGCATCGAGTTGAGTTAAAATAAGTAAATTAACTGAAAATACATATCGATGTATTCAAAAGTAATTAAAAGGAATCAAATCCTGCTTACATGAAATCAATAGAATTGCAATTGCACAGCTGGTATTATGAGTCTAAATCTGTTGATCAGGCTCTGAGTAAATTTTCAACTTTACAAATTACGATGTCCCATCCAGGTCCGTCTAAATATTACTCCACAGCATGCAGTAGTCAGTCACAATTATATCTTCTAAAAACACCAAAGTCAGTTTTGACAAATCCTTACATGATCTCACATTTTGTGTCTCTGAATAAAGTAGGTTGATGAATGGAGAAAGGCGTCACCAAACTATCGAAGTCTCCTCAACGCTGAATACTAAACATATCGAGCAGGTTGTCATATAGTAGATGTAGCCGATTATACAAATGCTGACATGCTTTGGAAGTACCAGTAATCGAAACCTGATTCAAAAAGACACTTTCCGCAACGTCAAGGCTCGTAACAAAACTACTCAATCTTCTGCGCCACGTGTATAACTAGGAGCCCCCTTCCAAAAGTAAAGCCGCGTTTGTTTTTTGAAGACGGAAGTGGTACCATGAAAATGAACGATCTATGTATAGCAAAATTCCTTTTTCTACATAGTCACTATCATTCTCAATATACTTTTTTCAGGAATTCAAAAGTTGCTTTCTTAGAATCTCATGCCGTCATTATCTACAACAGAGAGGCGAAATAAAACATAGGAAGCACTAATTTTGTAATGAATCTCATGTACACACACACACACACACACACACACACACACATATATATATATATATATATATATGATTCGAACACGGTAGTCTTTGAATATGTGGTTAAGTGGCAGTTTAAGACATTTAAAACAATTATTATGGATAATCTTCTCATCTATATTGTGAAAAAAGGATTTTCAATTTTCGTTCAGTAAAACAAAAGTTATGATGAATTTTTTGGTGTTCCAAACCGTAAAAACCGCAAGGAGGTGAGCGACGCTTTTTATGACTGGTGTCAAGAGCAACCACGTCGCTTCAGCGATTACTGTTGCTACTAATTCACTGCTGTTGTGAAAATAGAAGTAACCAGTAAAACAGAGAATGAAGCATGAAAGAGAGATAATTGGGGGGATTTTTATTGAAAACAGATGAGTGCCGTACATTGTTATTACGTAAGTGTTTATCGGGGGCAAAAGTGAATTTATTAAAAGATTGGAAAAACCATGGATTACAATAGAAAAATGTGAGCATGAAAAGTAATTTGGTTAAGCTAAAACATAGAAAAGTAAAGGAATAGTTGTTAAAATCGGAAAAGAAAAGGGCAAGCTATTTTAATAAAAAAAATATAATAAATTTTTAACTAAATATTGTTTTAATTCAATTTATAACATTATATCATCGATTCTTAATGGTGCAATATTTTAAGTTATAAATTTATTATATTTTTTACTAACATATCTTGTCCAGTTTTAACAATTGGTCCTTTACTTCTCCATGTTTAAGCTTGACCATATTACTTTTCATGCTGGCATTTTTCTATTGTAATATATATATATATATATATATATGTATATATATATATGTATATATATATATATATAAATATATATATATATATATATATATATATATATATATATATATATTAGACTAGACTATCTCTGACCCCTTGGTCAGTATATATTTAACTAGCTATGGAATAGTGAGTACATAGAATTAATATATAAAAGTGCAAGTGAGTATATCGAATTTTTGTATAAAAGCGAAAAATTGACTGCACGCGTCCCAAAAGCAAGCATGGCGACTGGTGAAAACAATACAGTTTTTATTTAATAATAAAGGCCTAAATATAATCGCCCTTAGATTAAATGACAACTTCTTTATATAGGAGACGTGTAATAGAATAGTCCGCAACAATTCGAAAGATCAAGTTATCTCTGTTGGTAATTTATTATCGTCACATTTCCACTTTGCACTATATTATTGCACTATATTATTACATTATATTATTGAACTATATACATACAATTAATAATTACACTGTATTATTACTCTATATAATTACACTATATTATTGCATAATATTATATCACTATATTATAGCACTATATTATTGCACTATATTATTACTCTATATTATTACACCCTATTACTACAGTATATTATTGCACTATATTATTACACTATATTTAACCCCATATTACTACACTTTATTATTACACTATATTATTGCACTATATTATTACACTATATTTAACCCCATATTACTACACTTTATTATTACACTATATTATTGCACTATATTATTACACTATATTATTGCACTATATTATTACACTATATTTAAACCTATATTATTACACTATATAATTGCACTATATTATTAGACTATATTATTACATTATATTTTCACACTGTATTATTTAACTGTATTATTACACTATATTATAACACTATATTATTACACTATATTATTGCATATTATTATGTCACTTTATTATAGCACTATATTATTGCACTGTATTATTACACTATATCATTGCACTATATTATTAGACTATATGTTTACACTATATTATTACATTATATTATTACACTATATTATTACACTATATTACTACATAATATTATTACACTATAATATTTCACTATATTATTACACTATACCTATACACCATACCATTACAAGATATCATTACACTATGTTATTAAACTATATTATTACACTATATCATTACACTATATTAGTACACTATATTATTGCACTATATTATTACACTATATTATTGCACTATATGTTTACACTATATTATTACACTATATTATTACACTATATTATTGCACTATATTATTACACTATATTATTACACTATATTATTGCACTATATTATTGCACTATATTATTACACTATATTATTACACTATACCAATACACTATATCATTACTATATATCATTACCCTATGTTATTACAGTATATTCTTACACTATATAATTGCACTATATTATTACACTGTATTATTGCACTATATTATTACACTATATTATTACACTATATTATTGCACTACATTATTACATTATATTATTGCCCTATATTATTACACTATATTATTACACTATATTATAACACTATATTATTACACTATATTAGTACACTATATTATTGCACTATATTATTACTATATTATTACACTGTATTATTGCACTATATTATTACACTATATCATTACACTATAGTATTACACTATATTATTACACTATATCATTACACTATATTATTACACTATATTATTTCACTATATTATTATACTATATTATTACACTATATCATTACACTATATTATTACATTATATTATTAGACTATATTGTAACACTATATAATTGCACTATATTTTTACACTGTACTATTACACTATATTATTACAGTATATTATTACACTATACTATTACACAATATTATTACACTATATTATAACACTCTATTATTACACTGTATCATTACACTATATTATTACACTATATCATTACACAATATTATTACACTATATTATTAAACTATAAAACAACACCGTATTATTACACTGTATTAGTACACTGTATTAGTACACTATATCATTACACTATATTATAACACTATATTATTACACTATATTATTACACTATATTATTACACTATATTATAACACTATATTATAACACTATATTATTACACTATATTATTACACTATATTATTACACTATATTATAACACTATATTATTACACTATATTATAACACTATATTATTACACTATATTATAACACTATATTATTACACTATATTAATACACTATATTATTACACTATACTTTTACACTATATTATAACACTTTATTATAACACTATATTATTACACTATATTATTACACTATATTATTACACTATATTATTACACTATATTATAACACTATATTATAACACTATATTATTACACTATATTATAACACTATATTATTGCACTATATTATTACAGTATATTATTAAACTATGTTATTACACTATATTATAACACTATATTATTACACTATATTATGACACTATATTATTACACTATATTATAACACTATATTATACACTATATTATAAGACTATTTTATTACACTATATTATTACACTATATTACTACACTATATATGCTCTGAACTAAAAAAAGGGTCCCTTAGTTTGGACCTTTTACCTTTATACAAATTAAGAATAAAAATTAATAAAGAGACAATTTCTAAAACTAAAATAGATGACTCTATTACTCGTTGAATATACTAATTGATTAACATTTCAAGTAAATAATGTATCTATATATGTATGTGTAAATTATGAATATATCTTAAATGCCATATATAATTTCATAATTTGTTACAAGTATCCACGTATTGAGCACTAATGAAGTAAATACTAAAAATCAATGCATAAAAGTTCCTTCAGACACATTAAATAATGTGTGCGTCTCCCTCTCTCTCTCTCTCTCTCTCTATATATATATATATATATATATATATATATATATATATATATATGGATATTGATATATGTATATATATATACTAGCATGGCTCTCCGGCGTTGTCCAGGTTGACATGAAGTTTCGTTTTAAGCACACCTGCTATACTACGTATATTAATGATTTTCATCATAGTCAATGTCGATACCCTCACAACAATTTCACAAACAAAAGAACGGATAAAAACATGCAAATGTAAGCGTTCTCCAAAAAGAAGTACGTCATACCCTCTCTACCAGATATTACGGCAAAAGTGATACAAAGAGAAGAAACTGTTCCCAGGATATTGCGCTATTGTTATTACCTGTGCGCTGATAAAATGCATGCCCATTGGCTGATAAGAAGGGGCGCGGTGGATACTAGAAAGCTGATTGGCTAACTAAAATCCTCAACATATATAAAAAGGAGAAACAACCAAAGAATCCGCGCATAAGTCTGACGAATCCCAGAGTGGATGAAACGCCGAATATTCAGTGTAGCTTTATCGCCATATATATTTTATAAATGACTAACTAGCTCTACCTACGTATTGAGCACGTTTGAAGTAAATACTTAAAGTTTACGCATAAATCCATACTTTCGTATATTAATTTTATGTGAGTAAATGAAGTATATATATATATATATATATATATATATATATATATATATATATATATATATATATACGAGAGAGAGAGAAAGAGAGAGAGAGAGAGAGAGATTAGACAGAAGCTTATTTGGATTTTATCTTTTTATTTTAATTTTTTTTAAATATTTCACTGACTTTCCGAACTCACATTTTATTAGTGAAACATCTTAAATTGAAACACTTTAAGCAAAGTTTACTAGAGGGGCCGAACGAGTCACACAGTTGCAATAGTAAATGCAAGAAAATAATTAAGTTAGTATTTATTTAAGTTACACATGAGCTTGAAACACACATAAGCAGGTGATCTTTTCTGATAGATTCATTTATACTAACGCTCCCATCGAATATAAATAACCAATGCTTGATGTAATAAATCTCTACTATACAACTGACGGAATATAATTTTATATTTAGAATTATTACCTTTTACTAAACTGTGAATATTATTGAAGGATATCAATATTTCGATAATGTTTACTTTCTTCTAACCATAAATATAGGGTTTATCTTCCTTGACATAACAAATTTCTCTCTAATTTCCGAGCATGTATTGTCGGACCAACAATAGAGGCTTTAGCTAATATGCAGAGCCAAACAAATTCGAGGGAATTGTGAATGTCAAATCGAAGTTAACATACACGCAGAAATATAAAACGCTAATCATAGCCATTGGGCGCATCGAATGGGACTTAGTGCGCCTACATTGAGGACAATATCGAAATTACGTTCAATCACGTGAAACGCAGACACGAAAACCTCGTTATTATGGTTGCTTTTAATTTGGCCACGAGATCTTTTGTTCCATCAGCGGAGTGACGTCACGCACTGCATTGTTCTGGAAGAATAAGTTGTATTTCTGTTTTGCATGGTTTTTGTGAATATGATCTCATTCAGGGGCTTTGATAGCTTCTAAAACATGTCGACTTTATTTTCTTTGTTCGTTCAGTCTTTTTCATTTATCTCTCAAGTAAGTTAGCTATATTTACCCATCTATTTCTCTCTCTCTCTCTCTCTCTCTCTCTATATATATATATATATATGTATATATATATATGTGTGTGTGTGTGTGTGTGTGTATTAGCGGCCTGGCAAGATCACAGGGGAGACAACCGAACCAGCAAAACTGAAGCTGCCTGCCAGGAAACTATAATAATAATGTAGGCAAATTTGGGCATGTTTTATTGGTTTGAAAAAATATTTTTTAACTAATTTTCATAAAAAATTAACCACCGAATTGTAGTATAATCTTCAAAAAGCCTGCGAATTTCCATGTAGTTTAGTCCCATAGAACACAAAAGTATGATCATTTCAATATTCAATTTGGTTACGAGTATATATATATATATATATATATATATATATATATATATATATATATATATATATATATATACTGCCGACTGTCAACACGACGGTTCTAGGTTCTAGGTTCAATCCTTGGCTTGAGAGAGATGCTAGTCTAGCGGCACTGATGAGTTGTGATACAACGAAACAGGACTGTATGTCGATGACTACAAATATATATATATATATATATACACACACATACATACATATACATATTTGCGCTGAAGAATCCTAGAGAGGATGAAACGCGGAATATTCAGTGTAGCTTAATCGCCATATATATTTTATGAATTACTAATTAGCTCTACCTACGTATTGAGTACTTTTGAAGTAAATACTCAAAGTTTACGCATAAAGTTATACCTTTGTATATTAATTTTATGTGAGTAAATGAAGTAGTTATACATACATACATATATATACATACATACATATACACACATATCTATATACATACAAACATATATACATACATATATATACATACATAATGCATACATACATATATATACATACATAATTATATACACACACATATATATAAATATACATATAATAGATATTTCACCTTTTTGACAATTTTGTAAGTTCGGAATCTTAGCGACTATTGATCAGAATTTACTAAATGAAGGCTCGTTGGAAAGCTAATGCCATGAATTGTGTAGTGGACTATGTGTCATTTGCGCTTAAGGTCGCACATTAAGGGGATTATCCATTACCCAGAGCCTATTTTTGACACTTTTTTACAGCCATAAAATGATGCAATCATAGTCATTTGTTTTTCCTAGATTTTATTATTAATTTCTCATATGTTATATCCCCACCTCTTTGGTTTTCATACATAAAGTAAATTCCACAGTGTATAAGGATTATTTAATAGTGAAGATATTTAAAATTGTATCCTTTTTCCAAAAGAGAGGAGATATAACATATATCAAAATATTTTGGATTAAGTCTCCCTTTGCTGTTATTTCAGATCATTTGAAACCATAGAAGCAGGTTTTATTCTCCCCTCCATCAAGGTTGGAGGGTATGTATGTATGTATATTTGTGTGTGTGTATATGTGTATTGGGGTGGAGAGGGCTCCCCTAAGCCGTGGTGAAGGCAACCTTTCTAGGAGAAGCAAATCTCTGATTTAAAAAACTATAAAGCGGGAGACCAGTATCTACATTAAGCTGGTCTGCAGTTTAAGTTGTTGCTGGCTATCTTGCTCTTGCTTGTTGCTGGATCTCAACATGTTGAACCGAGAGAGAGACTTAGCTGTCGTACAAAGCTAAGACTCTGTAACATCATCCGTGTATAGATACTCCCTCAGGCATTTGGGCTCATGGATTTTAAATGTCTGAGGGAGTGGCACTCGTCTGACAAGACGTTGCAATCATCACATGTATGTATGTATATATACATATTTATATATATCTATATATATATACCCACCTATACATTTAATTATTTATATCCCTATCTACATATTATAATATCTCTCAGTGTATCTAGCAACTCTGCCACCTTCCTATGCTACCCCCTTCTCTCTCGCCGTCTCTCTGAAACTGTGCCTTTCTCTTCTTCCTTTTCCCTCTCTCTGTATATATCTTATAATAATGTTTGAAAATATATTAGCCAATTAAGCTACACAGCATTTTTAGGCTTTATCCTCATGAGGATCTGTTTGGCTATTACCTGATGAATCCTTACTCTTGTGAGGGTTCATCAGGTCATAGCCTGACAGATCCTCACGAGGAATAATACGCGAAAAATTCTTACAGAACCTTACGAGGATTGAGCGCAGAAAATTCTCTGTAGCTTAATTTCCATATATATTTTAAAAAGTAAATACCTGGCTATGCTTACGATCAAGCACCGTCGAAGTAAATACTGAAAATATTTACAAAAATGTTATCTATATAATTATAAACCTAAAATGACCTTGTAACGATGTATGTAACTCACTTTCCGATTTACGACATCCGGTTGCGCATGCGCGCATAAACTTTAACCGATAACAATGTAAACAAATAAACACAAATCGCTTCTTTTGCAGATTTTGACCTGCTCACTGAAATATTAATGTTATTATTTCGAAATTATTATTAAACATGGGAAGAGTGGGGGTTAAAATAACTTGAACATAATACAGAAATGAACGATGTAAAAAAAAAAGCAGATAATATTAGCAATTGTTTATTTGGATAATTTAAACGCGAAAAAAAAACAACAACAAAAAACAATTGGGACGCTGAATATTAACGTTATTATTTCGAAATTATTATTTAGCATGAGAAGAGTGGGGTTTAAAACAAACAAAAACAAAAGAACAATTAGGACGCTGAAATATTAACGTTATTATTTCGAAATTATTATTTAACATGGGAAGAGTGGGGTTTAAAATAACTTAAATGTAATACAGAAATGGAAGATTTAAAAAAAAAGCAGATATATCAAAATTTGAATTTAACTATAATAAGTATTATGGTATCTGTTCAGTGCACATTTGCCTATAAGTATGGCCAACCACTTATAATTCGGTAACTGTAAATTTTCTTTTTTTAAAAATAATAAATTATAATAAACAGAACGACTCATAGAAATCTATCTATATTCTTTTTTACATTTTAATATACTTTCATAGAAATGTTTCTGTTATGTCAAAAATTTTTTTCTTTACGTCACAAGTATCACGCTAATACATGAATTCCATAGCTAATAGAACATACTGACCCAACGGGTCACGGTTAGTCTAGTATATATATATATATATATATATATATATATATATATATATATATATATATATATATATATATGGTAAAGAGTTGAACAAATGCAGAAATAGTCTTAACCAGTTAAAAATATTATGGCTATTTAGCAGTGTATATTAATAAAGGTTTATAGTTTGCTTGTTCATACGCAAATAGAAACGCGATTTCTTTGACAAAATAGAAATCGGAAGAGTTCAAATTCTGAGGTAATAGTGTTGATAATTTCAGTCGTTAAAACATGCAATTAAATTATAGAAATTGCTCCAGAAAAGGCGTGAATCCACTTTATGTAATAAGCTAAAAAATCTACTTCAAAATAAAAAATATGCCGAGGAAAAGTGAGATAGATAGTCTTCGACTCAGAAAACAGAATTCCTCCCTATTTTTTCAGACACATCACTGTGGAAATTTGAGAACTAAAGAACAAAACAAGGTAAGCGAGAAATAGTATACTGTCGAAAGTAAACCCAAAGTCCAATTTGTAATTAAAAGATGTGTTACATCGAGTTTTTACACTTGTATAAGCCGAGTTTTAATCTCATGTGCGTCTAAATTATTTGTAAATGTAGATACCGGTCTTATAAATTTAAACAAATTAACAGGACATAATGACATAAGAACAAAGACAATTTTCTTTAATAAATAAATCCTTTATAACATAATTTTTTCTTAAATTCATTTAAACGAATATTATTCTCAAGTAAAGATGCAGCAGCATATTTTTTTTATGTAATTTCACAAATATATTTCTTCTCTAACTATGAAGCGGTAGATAAATAAGGAAATTCACATCAATCAACTGTACTAACACCTTTGAAATTACGGGTGTGAACTAGAATATATCTATATATATATTTATATATATATATTACACATATATAAATATATTACACACACACACACACACACACATATATATATATATATGCATATATTACACACACATACACACATGTATATATATATATATATATACATGTGTGTATGTGTGTGTGTAATATATGCATATATATATGTAATATATTTATATATGTGTAATATATATATATATATATATATATATATATATATATATATATATATATATATATATCAAAACAGGTTCCTTCTGTCTTTGGCAGACTATGGATATCCACGTAGGGGTGCCTGCGCGTGAAATTTTTGTAGCAGTAGGTGCGCAATCTCCAACCACACCTCTCCTGAGTCGACATTGTTTAATACCAATGGCAAGTGAAGTGTATACACAAGACGACTGGAAACAAAGGCCGAGATAAGTGCCTAGAATTCCCAAATGTTCACCCATCTGACACTAACCAGGCTTAACGTTGCTTACCTTCGTTGATCTGACGAGAACCGGTGTGTCAACGCGATTATGCCGTTTGTATATGTGTGTGTGTGTGTGTGTGTGTGTGCGCACGCGTGTCCGTCTGTCTGAGCATAATTATAAAAAACTGTAGACCGTCCAACCGCCCTTGCTTGCATCTTGTCAATCAAAAACATTATTGTCATGGAAACCAGCTTGTATTTAATAGAATCCACTCTCCTTTCGACAGTCCAATCGCTTGTAGTACTAATAAACCTCAGTATTTGCTTAACTTGTAGATATAGTTTTAATTATGAAACCATGTTTTATTAAGTTTTCGTTTGGGTTTCGATTCTAGCTGATAGCAATCAAATCATATTGTTTTACTTATGAAGTCATGACTATATATTGGGTACAATACAATATAAAACAATTGGTTCTATAACAATAAAAAAGAAATCTGTGTAAATTAAGATATCATATTTAAGCAAATTTTACGACTGGACAACGCCGGGCGCCTCTGCTAGTACATATGTGTGTTTTCGTGTATGTGTGTAAAAGTGTGTCTAATAATACATGTTATACGCATAGATGCGTGCACATTAAGCATAGCCGCATATACACATATCCATACGTTGTATATATGTTTAAAGCATTTCACATCTCTATTAAAGAGAGTGTTTGAAATCATCTTAATAAGAAACAATGTAGAAAAAATGGCGTGTAAAATTATTTCCATCTTTTTTACACTTGATTGACTTTTTCTTCGCTTTTTTTAAAATACTTTAACAAAATTGTCTTCGTGAAGAGTGGAATAATAAATAAGACGTTGCGAATTACGAGAGAAAAATGGTTGAGTAATTTTCTTCAATTTCAATTCAGTTAATTTCATTTTGTTCCTGTTGTTTCTTTTGTAGATTCAGAAAGAAAAATGCACAAAGAAATGATTACGAAAGAACTTAATGAAAACTAATAACTCCAAAGGTAAATAATTATATGGATGAAAGAGAAAACACTTGTACGTACACAGAAAAATACGTGTATACGCCGATAGGTATATATATATAAACACATACATGTAATGCAAAATAATTATTGCTGAATGAATATCTATATAATAAAGTAAAGTACGTTGGAGTGTCGATTTTTTCATGGATAGGTTAATTTATACGAAATCAACATTTGCTTCCAAATAGTTTTTCATATAATGCTAGTATGTTATTCATAAAAATAAAATATAATTCGAAATAATTTTTTAATAAAATATTTTATGCGACTAGAAAAAGTGTTCATATGTCGCTATTTTTTTTTAATAACAATGAAAACAGTAACAGTAGTTTATGATGTTTCCGTTTTAGGCTTCTCATTTGATTATCAGTTAGTTTATTAATAATTTTAAATTACTTTTTTCAGTTTATGATTTGTTTTTTTAAAATCATTTTTGTCACGAAATTTCGTATTTTTGTTTCACCATAAATCACCACAGAAGAATGTTGACAAAACGTAAGGATTAAAAGATTCACGTTTTCTACATTCGAAGGGGCGGGTTTCATAATGATTCGGCAGAAGTGTATACACACCACATGATAACTAGTAAAATGATTCTATGAAATGTTTATAGATATATATTTTGATATATTTTGCTATGTTACTTTAAAAATACTTTACTCCGCTCCTATGTGTGTTTATGCCTTTGAAATTATTAATAAATACAAATGTTTTCTTAAATATCATTAGTTTTTTTATTGAAAAAAAAATTTGGTCTAACTCTTCAAAATTTTTAATTTCTTAAAAATACTAACCCTACAGCGATCATACACTTATAAAAACGTTAACTTAATGACATTATCTCCACTTTAGATCGTGAAAAATATGCCTACTTCCTCATTAACGACATAAGCTAATGGGCATTTCTAATTACAAAAAAATTTCTGATGATAATTGATATTTTACTATCCGATTTAAAAAAAGACAACATTTAAAAAAAATAATGATTTTAAATAAAATATTTGCATCTTAATGTGGTTTTAAAAGCGATTTCTTAGTTTATTCAACATTTTAAAGAGCTTTCCAAAATGTTATATATATATATATATACATTTTATTTATCTTTTGCATAAACATTTTGGTATTGCTACACAGTCATGAATACGTTTCAGTCAACTAGTTATAAATAACTAAAGACATCATCAGGTGATATTACTTTTATAAAAGTCACAACAAAATTCTCAATAAAAATTGCAGAAAATTTCACAGAATTTTTGTTTGGTAAACAATCACGTGATACTAAAAATAAAATAAATTAAAAGTTAAAATAAACGACTTTTAAATTTGTGGAAAATACAGAGGAAAAGATAAAAGAAACAATAAAGAAAAAGAGAAAAAAGGAAAAATAATAAATGTAAATATATAAATATATATTATATATTTATATATATATATATTATTTATATATATATACTTATATATGCATTTATAAATATATATATATTGTATATATATATTTATATATATACACACATATTATTTTTTTTCGTTTTTCTTTTATCGTAGTTTTGTTATCGTAATGTTAGTACATAATATAATATTAATGCTGGATTTTGAAATGTGATGTTGGTATTATCTTTAGTATGTTTAAGTTTTGGACCATACATTTAATTTCTTCATCGACAATATAATTGCAACCAAAATAGAAAGCAAGGCCATAAAAAGATCCTAAATTGCAAATAGTAATAAAATAGACTCATTATTTACTATGAGAAACTTAAGAGTCAAAATCTTATAGTAAAAAACACAACAAAAACACTAATCCCAACTCTTAAAACATTAGAAATAACCACTATTGTTTAAAAGTGTAAATACTATAATTGGTTTTATGACCACTACTCTATCCCGCTGCCTCACAATGCATCTTGTAAAATAATATTACCTCTCAACTAGTAATAATATTTTTAAAATGCTTAACGTAATACAATTCATCCTGTGACACTAAATCTGGCGTCACGAATTTTAAGTTGTTTACGTATTTTCTGTACAGTTTGAAAACATTCTCCCGGCATCTAATTCACTTCAAACGCCCGGTCAGAACTACTTTTTTTTAACTTCTTTTCTTTTTTGGGTCATTTGATGATGATTCGATGAACAATAGAAGACGTTTGTAATTCACATCAAACTTTTGTTATTTTGTAGATCATAACATAAAAATGTGAGTATCCATGTCCAATCCAGATTCCTCTCTACTTCTCCAACAGACAAAGCCATAAAAGGTATTAATCCCCTCTCTCAAATCAACTGTGTTAGTTTATATTTCTTGCTGCCATTTGTTATTTTGGTCGGATTTCAGGACAAGAATTCATCTGGTTTAATGAAGTATCCAACTTTAGGTAACAACTTTAGTTGAAAATGCACTCTTTCTCATATGATCCATGCATAACTATGACGAGGTGATCTTATTTGTGCTTCGAATACCATATTATTTTGAATATATGGTTAAAGTTTGTTTGTAATGTGAAATATGCTCGTTTCACGCTATATATACATATACATATGTATATATATATATATATATATATATAAAAATATATATAGTAAAGCTAAACTTCTGAGTGTCTGTTGTACACGAATAGGCTCCCATATGTTTTATTATTATACTAAATTGTCGACATACTATGGTAGAAGAGGTATCAAGGATCTTAAATGGATATGATAAAGTGAGGTCCCAGGTGGGAGGTCATTTATAAGAGGGAACCCTATTCATGCTCACGTCGTTTTACGTAGAGCTACCAAATTTAGCAGGAAAGGAAAATTTCAACGGGTTCTATCACTAACTCCCACCAATGCGGTGAGGCATTAGGGAGGTCACTTACAACTGGAAACACTGTGCACGCTCACACCATTTAATGTACACTCGTAGAATTACCAAATATGGCAAGATAACGCACCATGTGGTAAGGGAAGTTTTGACTTATAGCGCTCACTCTGACTAATAGGGGTGAAGCCCTAATGGCGTCACTTGTAAATTGGAACTCTATGCACACTAACACCATTTGACGTAGAGCTATCGAATTTGCAAAGGTAACCAATTATGGGGAGTGATGAGCTACGGGTTATATGTCTAACTCCCACCAACGGAGGTGTGTCTCCAGGGGTGTCACTTGTAATTAGTAATTAATTGTAATTAGTTCATACGTTTGTGTCAATAAAGATTCCCACTACTGTCCCTTCAGGTTCATTTTAGCAATTGCTTCTACTTTCACAAGATGATCCGAGCATGTTTGTGAGTATGTGTGTCTGTCTGTCTATCTGTCTGTTTGTACACTTATAAAACGATGTAATAAAGCTCAACGTCTGTGTGTGTCTGTTTGTACATCTATAAAACCAAAAGGCAGATATAAAAAGTATTTAGAAAATAAATATCAGTTTAAAAGTTATTTATATCTATATATAAATAAGAGTCCATTTTTGAAGGCTCTTTTTAAAATCAGTCAACGACGGGTACTTCTTCTGGTGTATATATATATATATATATATATATATATATATATATATATATATATATACATATATATATACGAGCAAACAGTTAATAAAACATGTTAAAAAAGCACTTTGAAATGAGTTAAAAACATTTAATCTGAAAAGGAAGCACTAGATAAGTGGATAGTCCTTAATCCACGGAGTTTCGAAGAAATACTTTTCTTCTCATCAGAGGGTAGGAATTAGCAAAATGCGGGATCGGATTTTGCATGCAAAAGTATTTGATGAAACAACAAGTAAGTCAAAGATCTTACTTGAAAACAAAAAAAAAAGTGAAGCAGAGGGAATATGGTGAAGAAAAAGGTGATTACGCATTAATGGATAGTGTGGTGGAAAATAAATAATCCAGTGACGGTAAAATCCAAGTATATAACTTCAAGAAAGTTAATTGAATTTCCATTTGCACAAGTAAAATCCCAAAATCCCGTAATTGGAAGATGGTCAATAATAATCCAAAGGCAGAAATCCATGGAAAAGTTCACAAAAATGTGTAGAAGGAAAAAATTCCAATAATATTAATAAAAGAAAATAAGATATGCTTTTCATTCTACTGCCGAGATAAAAATATACATAAGAAAGATCAAGGAAGAAAAAGAGGAGAAAAAATGGTGATGGAGTTAAATATAAATAGAAAAACAAATGTCAAAATGACCCAAATGATATATTTTATATATATATATATATATATATATATATATATATATATATATATATATATATATATATATATATTAAATTAGTTTCGGAGTTCATACTTATATAGTAGAATAGAATTCATTTTAAAAAGTACGTAAAATATATACAAGTGTTTTATTTTATGCTATTTTATTTATTTTTTTACGTAAACTGATATTAATTGACAAGAAAGCGTTAATCACCTTGTCCGAACAAGATGCATTCACCTGTCACACTTTAAATAAGGTTGACCAGAATACGTTTTAGTTCAGTGTTTTACAATGTGCCACAAAATGAGAGTGAGCCAGAGTCTGATCTGCTGTAGAGGGGTCAGCTTATGCAGTGCGATATGATGTCAAAAGACCCTAAACATTTCAATGAACTAAGCCAAATAACATCACTGACAATGCCCTCCAGGAAAAATAATTTTGATGTGCGTATATTCGAAAATATATAAGCAGGGAAACTCGACGTGTATATATATATATATATATATATATATATATATATATATATATATATATATATATATATATATGAAAGAAATAGTATTCTGACAAAATAGAGAAATATAAAGCAACAAAATAAGTTATGTGTTCATAAAAGTTTCATCTTTATTTTGAGACTTCTTCTATAAATAAAGACGAAACGTTGATGAACACACAACTCGTTTTGTTCTTTTTTATTTCTCTCTCTCTCTCTCTCTCTCTCTCTCCCTCCCTATATATATATATATATATATATATATCTTATAAAGTAATTAATCACATTAGTAAAACTTTACGGCACCTATCTTCGTAAGGAAACGAAAATAATTTTTTTATTTTTGCTTGCCGGCAGTATTCTTAGTAAATGAAACAATAAATGAAAGAAGCACGGAAATGTACCTAATAGAAAAAATATTATCTGATGTTTAACTGTTATTGGTATTCTATTCCTTTATGACTAATCCTGATAATGAGGCCAGTAGACTTCCAGCCTGCATTCACAAGCCAATGAATATAAATCCATTGACTTACTTTTTGTTTTTATGATTTCCGGTTCCTTTGTTTTATCTACATTTTGACCAATTTACATTTTCCTTATCATTTTTCGACTTCAATGAAGCGCGATCACAAAATGTGACTAGAATAATAAACATTTACGTATACATAAACGCACTCACATATAGAATCCTATGTGTATTTTAGATCATACCAACTTGATAAACAATCCTATAAATTTTATCGTGTTTATATAATATTGATTAATGCAGTTAGTACCGTTTATTTAACATAAATGATAAATGTTTCTTCATAAAGTATTTTTGACGTAACCCAAATATTCCATATACCGAAATTTAGGGATGAATTATTGATCTAACAAAGCTTAAATCATCCTTGGTTTAGACATTGCTTCTATACAGATGCCTAACTAGAAACATCTGCATAATTAAACATACTAGAATGTCCGCGGATAAGAATATATGAAAAAAAAAAAAACGTTTTTGGATTAGGCATTGTCGTAAGTGGAATCACTATCATTAGCGTTAAGTCAAACTGTTCGTTAAACGAATAGAACACTCTTCGGCAGTTGATATTGTTTGCTAACAAACATCGTAACTTGTGCTGATAGGGTAACACTCAATATCTCCGAATCTAGAAAAAATTCTTATATATATATATATATATATATATATATATATATATATATATATATATATATATATATGATATGATATGATATGATATGTGTATATATATGTATATATACACACTCATGAGCAAAAAAATGGGCCAAGAGTGAAAGAAGCAAGAAATGGATTTTTCAATATTTTTCCATTAATTTTAAAAAATTATAACTGAAAATTTCTATTTTGCAAATCATTATTATTATAGCATATAATAATAATGGAAACATTAACCCTAAATATAGTAGGACCGCATCTTGACGAGGATATAAAAAACCGAATTGCAGGATAAGGCAGTCCAAAATGACTTACAAGCAGATTTTTTTTATATTTTAAGAAAAGAAAATATAAAAACATCTCTTTCTGTGAAGCGAATTTGTCAAAGGTTCGAAGTCGAATGCTTGGTAAAAGGGAAATCTGGATCTGGTCGCCCTAAAGTATCCACTTTGAAGGACAACCACAGGCTTAAATTAACTGTTTTGGAGGATTGAAAGAAAACTTAGGTTGACCATAGCAAAAAATTCAAAACGGGGGCTGGAAATTAGTATTTTTCAAACTAGTATTTTTAAACTAGTATTTTTAAACGAGTATTTTTCAAACTAGAATTTTTCAAACTAGTACTTTTAAACTAGTATTTTAAAACTATTCTTTTTAACCTAGTATTTTCCAAACTACCATTTTTAATCAAGAATTTTTAATTAGCATATTTAAACTAGTATTTTTAAACTAGCGTTTTTAGACTAGTATTTTATAAACTAGTATTTTATTAACTAGCATTTTTAAACTAGCATTTTAACCAGTATATTTTAAACTAGTATTTTTAACCTAGCATTTTATAAACAAGTATTTTTAAACTCATATTTTAGACTAGTATGTCCAAACTAGTATTTTCTAAACTAGTATTCTTTGAATTAGCATTTTTAAAACTAGCATTTTTAAACAAGTTTTTTTAAAGTACTATGTTTAAACTAGTATCGTTCTAACTATTGTATTTTAGATTCGTCATTTAAACAAGTAATTTGTATACTAGCATTTTTAAAACTTGCATTTTTAAAACTAGTATTTTAAAACGAGTATTTTTTTTAAAACTAATATACCTCCAAAGAAACAATCTTAAAACGTATAATGTTTAAATGTATTCTTTTAAGTTAATTTTTTTCAACCAAATCTTTATAGATGTTTCCAAAAATAGTATTTTCCAATTATTTTAAAAACCTATTTTTTTTTCAAATCGTTAATCTTTATGGTTCCCCTTTGCTTCAAATATATGATGTTTTAAAAGCATTTAATTTGCAAACAATGTTTACCAAATAAGAAGTTTCTAAGCATTCTTTAATTATATGAGTCAATTTCCAAGCTAGAATATTTAATTAATTTTCTCTATGTCTCAAATATCTTAGCAGTTTTCAAATAAGTAGTTTACAACAGATGATTTTATAGCCAATTGTATTGTATTGCCAATCACTTGTGATAAGAAATATATTACAATAATATTTATATTATATTCATATCTAAAAATCCAACTACATAAAGAAAGATTTACATTAAATTTAACTTATTACTTTTTCTAGAAATATAGTTAAAACAATGGATTCGAATATATTTGCATGATAATATGTATGTACCATCGGTTTTACATACATTATAACCATTTAGAATAATTGTTCGATCATCAAAGATAAAATAATAAAATAGTAAATGGTTGTTATCTGATCTCGCTGTTGTTCCAAAATTTAGATTTTAGTCAATGTGAAATTTTAGTAAATGTGAAATTAATCGTTTCTTCATTGAACAAACGACATAAAAATAATTATGTCATCAATATTACAAGTGATATTCCTTTTATTTATGCAAAGGATATTTCACTGATGATTTTACGGTGTTAAACAAACCTTATTTATAAGTCACGGCCGCTAGATTGAATTGGAAACGATGGGTGGAACAAGTCGCAGATTACGTGATGTTTTAGAGAGCTTGATGTGCCAAAGAGATGGCTTGACAAGAATTTTACATGAAACCTGAACAACAGACTGAAGTTGGTTTAGAAGCAGACTCGTGATATTTTTTTTCCACGGTTAGATGTTCTAGGAAAGAAACTTCATTGATGCAAGTTTCGTTTGCTTTTTGGTACAGATAAGGAAAATAAAGGCAAAGTTTTTAGTTGTGGTTGTAACCAGACGAGTTTTTGCCGTGAATTTTCAAAGGAAAGGCGGGGGGGAAACAAATTTTTACCCAGTCGGAGACCTACCATGAATACAACGGCACAGTTGAAGTAGTCTAGCAAAATTTCTTTTGTATAAAAAACTGTATAGATGAGAAGATATCTTTTACCAAATTGCGAAGTCCATTTTGCACTGCGTCAAGAAAAGAACGAATTTTCTGAGCGGCAATTCCTAAGGTATAACAGTGTTGTTCTATCTGTAGATGAATGTGGCTTTTATACAGGTAGGGAATTGCATAAAGAGCCAGGTACTTTCAGGAGCGTTAGAATGATCCAATCCATTAACCTGCAAGCTTAGCAACAGCTATTATGAGTTAATTAAAGGTTTGGGCTGAGTGTCAGTGTTTGAAGCTTATCAAAAAGGTGGTTTCCTCAAGGAGTGGGCTGTTCTTTTTAAATGAGGAGAAGGAAAGAATTCGAGTGTTGTCAGTGAAAAAAAAGAAACTTTGTTTTGGAGGCGTAATAATCATCTTTTACCATTCCCCGAGCTGAAAGAGAGAGAGAGAGAGAGAGAGAGAGAGAGAGAGAGAGAGAGAGAGAGAGAGAGAGTCAGAATGTTTTTGACCATTATTGCTCTTTGAAGTACTGCCATAAATAGCTGAGTTGTCTGTATAGATCGCCCCTGTGGTATCAGTTTTCAAGAATTCCAGAGAAAGAACTGACCTACAAATTCATAAACCCATAATCTCTTCTCAATTTTCAGAAACATCGTTGAATAGTGAATCAAATTAGCGATGGCCAGCCGTTTCTAAAATGCTAAACTTTTTTCGGAACACATTATTGATTTACGCAATCTCGTTCGATCGCAGACATGCTATCATTACTGAACGCATCTACCATGCACTAAATAAGACAGGTGAAGTTAGGGCTGTAGCACTTTATTTAATGAAGGTATTTAACTTGGACTGGTATGAAGGTGTTCACAGGAACATTAATCTGTTCGGTATTACTGTATGACTACTTAATATGATCGGATTTTTCTTGGTAAAAAAAGCTCTGGTTATTTCTTGATAGCCGTACATTTAAACATCAAATTAATGAGGTTGTGCAACAGGAGTCGTTACTAAGAACGTTCATAAACGACCCCCCCATGCAATCGTGTCCGACATGATATTATCTACTATACAGGTTAACTAAAAATCTTGTTTTTTTTATCAAGGCTTAAATTCTCACAATAAATTAAAACACAGAAATATTCGTTTTCTTTAGTTAAATAATATTTAACTGATAAGTATTTATATGATCCGAAGAAAGAGAAAACAGCTTCAGGTCACTGGTTCGCGCTAGACTTTAACAATGAAGATTATTTCACTTGATAGATTATTTTCTCGCCTTTTAAGTCTACTATTTTTTACATCCGGGTATTTTTGGCATTAATCTATTCATATCTTTCTTGTGATGAAAACAATTTACATAAATATTAGTCATAATTTGAATTCATATAAAATCCCCATTTTAATATTATATTTCGATTCGACTGTCTAACTACTCAAACAAACGATTGGAATCGTGATTTTATATTAGGTCTTGAAATTTTTTCCACTTATCATTCAACCAGTCATTGTGTTTGACGCTAACCGCTTGACAAAATATGATTAGTGCATTAAAATTCATGATTAAATTGCATTAATCAATAGATTCTTTATTCTCTAGTGAATTTTTATTAGATAGTTTCATTCCAATGTGTAATGCACATCAAGTGCTTCTATATCAAGTGCTATATATTTCCCAATTTAATACAGCTGTGCTTTTTTGGAATAAGTATCCAAATTTTCGCAGTTGTGATGTTGCCATAGCATAACTAACTTTAACTACGAATAGAAAAGCCGAATCAATCCCGACTTTAGCCGAAATATATGAATAAAAAAGGCACTGTTACATGACAGGATATTTTTTCAATTAATTATAAAAATCAAGTTCTGACTTCCATCGAAATATACAAATAAAAAAAGGCACTGTTACTTGTCAGAGAATTTTTTACCCAAATAGAATGCTCAAATTTCGAATTTTACATAATCGTTTGTATCCATTTATTACTTTGGCAACATTTTATTTGAAACTTTATGAATTAACCTTACATTAACCTTTACTAGTATCATTAGATTAGAGTTAAGTTAGAATTAGCTTTAGCTTATATTAAAGTTTTTATATGGGATTAGTTTCTGGTGAGGTTAGATGATTTAGAGTAAAGAAAACAAGATAAAGTTAACTTTCTCTCCTTAAATAGCTTTTTTTTTTTACAAAATAGCCAAATAATACATCAGTTTGTTCTGTTAACATTCGCAAGTCTCAGAAATATCCGTTGAAACTCCGTTGAATAGTTTTAGATACCTATTCTAAACAGATACAGATAAATTATTAATATATACTTGTTCTATATATAACTATATAAAAAGTCAATGTGTGTTTGTGTGTTATAAAAAAATTACGTTAACAGTTATAAGATTGAAATTAAATTTAAAAATTAATAAATAAATTTTAAAATAAATATCTTTAAACTAATATTATAATAATGTTTGAAGTATATGATATGTTTATAAATTATAATATTCTATGTACTTTCAAACTAATATCATAATAATGTTTCAAGTCAATACTACGTTTATAAATTATAATATTTCGAATACTTTTCAAACTAATATTATAACAATGTTTCAAGTAAATAATACATTTATAAATTACAATAGTCTAAATATTTTTCAAACTAATATTATAATAATGTTCCAAGTAAATGATACGTTTATAAACTATAATATTTTAAATACTTTCAAAACTAATATTATAATAGTGTTTTAAGTAACTAATTATTAAAATTAATAAGGACGATGATTTTCACAAAATCAATAGAAAGTATTGACTCATTCTTTCGATTTTCCTCGTTTCATAAAATAAAAATAAAATCAAACTATATGTCTGTTAAGAATGTATTTAAAGAAAGTGTAAACATTTAAATAATTATTTTTGTCGGGAAGATGTAACGTAATTAAAGTCGTTTGATTTCTTCAAAGCCATTTGCCGTTTTACAGGTGTCTCTACGAAACACAACGTCAACAAATATTTTTTGCGGACTGTTAACCTCACGTTTATAGTTTCAGCACTTTTTAACCAACAAATTTTAACCAACAAATCTTGCTGTAGGTGAGATTGGAACCACTATCGTCAAATAAATGCTCACCTAAAACCATAGAACTCAACGCCTCTATCCACTGCACCACGGGCCCCGAAGGGAAATCAAGATTGGATTTTATGGTCTTATAAATCCAACTTTGTATTTTTATCTGGTCTTTCATTGTCGGATCCATGGTAAATGGTATTATATATTATTTTTTTTAAAATCCTTTGAGAAAAAACTTCATAATTTGAGCATTTATTTTTTGTTGGCTGTTATCCTCATCTTCATAGTTATTTTTGTTGTTTCAAAACATTTGCAAATCCCCAAATAATTAAAGCTCATCTCAAATGATTCCAAAGAGTAAAAGTATATATATATATATATATATATATATATATATATATATATATATATATATATATATATATATATATATATATATAGATTTGAGTTTAGAAAATATAACTGGACAAAAAGTTAATTTGATTATGCACGTCTATTTTTTAAAACTTTTCTTTAATTGTTTAGAAATGCATTTTAAATTTGACTCAGCGGGAAACATTATTACAATATTAGTTTCAAAAGTAATTAGGTTAATATTGTTTATAAACGTATTATTTTTTGAAACATTATTATAATATTAGTTTGAAAAATATTTAGACTCTTGTAATTTATAAACGTATTATTTACTTAAAACATTGTTATATTATCAGCTTGAAGAAGTATTTAAAATATTATAATTTATAAACGTATTAGTTACTTAAAACATTATTATTATATTAGTTTGGAAAATATTTAGAATATTATAATTTATAAACATATCATTTACTGAAACATTATTATAATATTAGTTTAAAATATTTAAAATATTATAGTTAATAAACCTATTATTTACTCGAAACAGTATTATAATATTAGTTTTGAAAGTATTTAGAATATTATAATTTATAAACGTTTTATTTACTTGAAACATTATTATAATTTTAGTTTAAAAATATTTAAAATATTATAGTTAATAAACGTATTATTCACTTGAGCCATTATTATAATATTAGTTTGAAAAATATTTAGAATATTATAATTTATAAACGTATTATTTACTTGAAACATTATTATAATTTTAGTTTAAATATTTAAAATATTATAGTTAATAAACGTATTATTCACTTGAAACATTATTATAATATTAGTTTGAAAAGTATTTAGAGTATTATAATTTACAAACGTATTATTTACTTGAAACATTATTATAATTTTTGTTTAAATATTTAAAATATTATAGTTAATAAACGTATTATTCACTTGAGACATTATTATAATATTAGTTTGAAAAGTATTTAGAGTATTATAATCTATAAACGTATTATTTACTTGAAACATTATTATATTATAAACGTATTATTTACTTGAAACAGAAGAAAATAATCTTTAAATAATGATCTCGTGCATAACTGTTAATTTAACTTACAATTACAGTAACATATAGAAAACTAAAACAATACTAGTTTAAGGACGGCTAAAATTAATTACTCGAACAGAGCAATTTTACAAACATTTTATGTCTTCTTACGAATATTAAATTTAAGATAGGACATTATATGACTTTTAATAAGAAGTCGCAATGTCATCTATATTTAGTTTGATTTACAGTAATTATGGTAAAAATGTATGGAAATGGTTCAATCACACAAACGCACACACACATACATGTATACATTAATAACTGAATATCCGAAGTTGCTTTTAACCAAATTATTAAAAGACAACAGAGTTTAGAATCAGTTCATCATTGTATATATGCTAACATCATTCATCCTAGGTGGGTTGAACCGACTTCCTCCAAAGAAGGAAATTTCATGGGAATATCAGTTTTACAGTCGAATGTATATATTAGTCAGCGGAAATCCTGACGTTCGTTATTTGTAAATTTTTGCAGGGAGGTCTATAGCGACCGTAAATTAAGAACAATGTGCTTGAAAATTATATACTGTCCACCGTTTCCTTAAAACTTCACACCAAAAGATTCTATCTTGAGTTGATTTATATTTACCTTCAGAAAAAAAAAATGATTTGCATATGTAAGAAGGTGACATTAAAAATAACTTATTGACAGTTGAAAAAAGGTCAATACTGAATAGATAAATTATTAACTAAGACCTGTATTGCGTGTTTTAATTTTGACACTGAAACAAAACAGAAATTTCATTGCATTTTAATTTGGTATTCAATGTACATGCGGCCATGATTTCAAACATACTTTCGTCGTCCCATGTGTAAATATAAAGATATTCGTAGAAGGAAATGTTTGCTTTACTTGAACACACATACATATATATTAAACGAGAGAGAATCATGCAAGTCCACATAAAATGCCGCTTCATATTCTTTTCCTATTCACACAAAAGCAGTATTTTTTAAAGGAGGAGACGAATCGATAGCGCATACAAAGGGAAATGAAATAATTCCTATGTATTTATTTCATGTTTCAGTTGAAGCCTGTTATTATTCTTGTGTTACATTAGATGGAAATCAGTATAACAACGATAGTTAACTTGAAATTTCGATTGCAGTCTTATCGATTATTCGTCAACGAAAATTTGAAAGCAAAAAAAAAAGAAATCAGAAAACACGGAAGGAACTTAAAAGAAATTTCAATAAATCACACACATATACATGCATACATATCTAAAGATGGACAACACTTTATAACTAAAGAAATAAAAAAAAATGAGAAGTAATGAACGAGAAAATTTTTGCCGAACGAAGTGGCAAAACCTACGTAGGACAATTAGAGGCTTGAGGCTGAACTGCACAGCTATATTTTTATTTCTTTATTTTTCTTTGCCACGCTTACCTCCCTTGTCTCTCCGCTCTCCTTCGTTTCCCCAAATCGCTGCAGGCTTCTCCGCCATGACTAATATTGTTTCAGTTCGTAATTATATGGTGTGTGTTCACTCATTTCTCATTAAACTCACCAGGGTTGGGCATTTCTATGATTACTGTAAATTTACAATGAAAACTGAATTACATTTTCTTAATTCAAAAGAAAGAAATTAAACTAAAATATAAAGAAAATGTTTGTTGTTGTTATTAGAACCGCAGGTAATATTATCAATTAACACTTGATAAATGTCTCTCTCCGAATCTCCCGTCCGTCGCTTACTTAAATAATAATGATAATACGATTTCCTTCTATTGTGAAGCAAATATTACATGTCATTCGATTTATCTTTCATTACCTTATTCTAATATATGTAATAATAATTACGTCCTTGCACCAGTCATATTTACACAGATCGAATAGACGGATCTTATTTTTAAATGCGACTAAGCATATGATGATCTGTTCGTCGCTTAGTCTGTCACGATTGAGTATAAAAATGTTTGTTGGTCTATCAGATAAAAATTGAAATGAAAAATGTGTCGGTATGTCATGTAAATAAAGTAAATAAAGTATTTTCGATATACCAAGATTAAGTTCGGAATAGTATTTTCGGTATACCAAGACAAGGTTCGAAATAGTATGTTTGGTATACCAAAAATAAGTTTTAAATAGTATTTTCGGTATACCAAGAATAAGTTAGAAATAAAATTTTTATTTTACCAAGAATATGTTTGACATTGTATGCCAAAACTACGTCAGTAATAATACCTTCGGTGTGAGAATCGTTTGAAATGGTATTTTCGATATGCAAAGTTTGAGTTTGAAATAGAACGTAAGTTTGAAATACCATTTTCCGGATGCCAACCATAAGTCTTATATCGTATTCCCAATGATTTTTCAACTAAAGTTTCAAATAGCATTTTGATAAGAAATGCGTTAGTTGGAAATAATATTTTCTCTATGCCAAGAATCAGTTTAAAATAGCATTTTCGGTATACCAATCTTAAGATATTTTCAGTACGTCAAGTAAAACTTAGAAATAGCATTTTCGTTGACAAACGCTTAGCACGGATTAACGCATCGTAAGAATAGTTAAGAATTGTTTAATGAAGTATCATATTTTAATATTATATTAATAATTGTTTTCATTATAAAGTAATACTTTTTGAACACATAACGAAATGAAAAGATCTAATAAGGTACCCTTTTTATAGAATAGAAAATTGATATTATTTTGGTAAAGATATTCTTAAAATCAAGTTTTATTACTGTAAAATAATGAAATAATATGGATTTTGATTTATATATAATCCTTTTTCATCTATTGTAAAACTTTATCATTTTCTTTTAATGTTTACTGATGTGTGTGAATTCCAACATCTGTGGATGTACATCCAGTTATGTCGTTTCCAACTCTCTAAGATAGTTATGTTTATTTATGTCAAATGTTTATAATATATAGATGGGATTCAACTGTTTAGCTTTCAAAGAATACTGAGGTAGCTGTGTTGAAATTTCTTTTGAAAGCTTGATTTTTTTAGGATTCTGTTGTGTTCACGTTTCGATGTTAACTAAAAAAACACTTTCTGTCAATGAACGAATTTGCACTTTTTTAGCATCTCAAACAGTTGTTCTTGTATTTTTCTGAGTAATTAATCAATTTTTAATGATTATTTTATTGTAATTTGGTCATATGATCTGTTTATGCAGAGGTAATTGTAAACTTGGTGTGATTCTTGTTATTAGCAAGAGAAAATTATTACAATGTATGAGAAACGGTCATTTACATGATTTTTTTAAAATTATAATTAATTGAAAGAAATCGCTAGATATATATTACGAGATATTATTCTAGACATATGTTTTAATTTCTAGATTTTACTGCACGAATTATTTTGATAATAATATCTTTCAATCATCTCCATCTAGAACATTTTAAATATATAATTTTGAACGTTTAAAGTCGTCTGCTTACCTAACAACAACGATTTCGGGAACATATTTTGCGTCATTATTTAACATGTAAAGCTTATCATAGTCATTGCATTATCACAGTTTCAGAATTGACTTGTATTGTGTGATTGGTTATATCGAATCCTAAGGATTGTCATGATTCTAAAGAATGAACCTACTCAGATATTATCTCTTCCTTCTAGAAAGGTGGTTTATAGCCGGGCGCCCCATATGCCTCTACCTGGGCATGTCGATGTCTCAATCTTCCATCGACTTTGTATTTTTAAAAATCCTACATTCCCCATGTGAAACAGCACAATGTCTAACATTGTTACATTGAGAAACGGGTAAGTAATGGTTTTCATAAATACAACAGCCCCTTCGAAAGAATGTGACATGAGAATTAAACAATCTTATAACGCAAAAAAAAAAAAAATAAATAAATAAAATAAAAATACAGAAAAAATAAAGCAACTATCATGATTACCTGACTTTCCATATTGCAATTTTTATAGTTTTTATGGAAGCATATGTAACAGTATCATCGGAAATTCCTTCAACCTAAAGAAATATACTGGCGCCGTATAATATCAATTGTTTTATTGTGTTATGTTTCTTAAAAATTGCAGTCGTTATATATGTGATGATGGCGTGTAGAATTGATTTGTGATTTTTTTGTTTCGGCTTTAATTGTAATCATGATGTGCCTAAACTGTCCGTGTATTTCTTTTATTGTAATCATAATGTGCCTAAATTGTCCGTGTATTTCTTTTATTGTAATCATGATGTGCCCAAATTGTCTATTTCTTTTATTGTAATCATGATGTGCTTAAATTGTCCGTGTATTTCTTTTATTGTAATCATGATGTGCTTAAATTGTCCGTGTATTTCTTTTATTGTAATCATGATGTGCTTAAATTGTCCGTGTATTTCTTTATTGTAATCATGATGTGCCTAAATTGTCCGTGTATTTCTTTTATTGTAATCATGATGTGCCTAAATTGTCCGTGTATTTCTTTTATTGTAATCATGATATGCCTCAATTGTCCGGGTATTCCTTTTATTGTTATCATGATATGCCTAAATTGTCCTTGTATTTCTTTTATTGTAATCATGATGTGCTTAAATTGTCCGTGTATTTCTTTTATTGTAATCATGATGTGCTTAAATTGTCCGTGTATTTCTTTTATTGTAATCATGATATGCCTAAATTGTCCGTGTATTTCCTTTATTGTAATCACGATGTGCCTAAATTGTCCGTGTATTTCTTTTATTGTAATCACGATGTGCTTAAATTGCCCGTGTATTTCTTTTATTGTAATCATGATGTGCTTAAATTGTCCGTGTATTTCTTTTATTGTAATCATCATATGCCTAAATTGTCCGTGTATTTCTTTTATTGTAATCATGATGTGCCTAAATTGTCCGTGTATTTCTTTATTGTAATCCTGATGTGCCTAAATTGTCCGTGTATTTCTTTTATTGTAATCACGATGTGCTTAAATTGTCCGTGTATTTCTTTTATTGTAATCATGATGTGCCTAAATTGTCCGTTTATTTCTTTTATTGTAATCATGATGTGCCTAAATTGTCCGTGTATTTCTTTATTGTAATCCTGATGTGCCTAAATTGTCCGTGTATTTCTTTTATTGTAATCACGATGTGCTTAAATTGTCCGTGTATTTCTTTTATTGTAATCATGATGTGTCTAAATTGTCCGTGTATTTCTTTTATTGTAATCATGATGTGCCTAAATTGTCCGTGTATTTCTTTTATTGTAATCATGATGTGTCTAAATTGTCCGTGTATTTCTTTTATTGTAATCATGATGTGCCTAAATTGTCCGTGTATTTCTTTTATTGTAATCATGATGTGCCTAAATTGTCTGTCTATTTCTTTTATTGTAATCATGATGTGTCTTAATTGTCCGTGTATTTCTTTTAATGTAATCATGATGTGCCTAAATTGTCTGTGTATTTCTTTTATTGTAATCATGATGTGCCTAAATTGTCAGTATATTTCTTTTATTGTAATCATGATGTGTCTAAATTGTCCGTGTATTTCTTTTATTGTAATCATGATGTGTCTAAATTGTCCGTGTATTTCTTTTATTGTAATCATGATGTGTCTAAATTGTCCGTGTATTTCTTTTATTGTAATCATGATGTGCCTAAATTGTCCGTGTATTTCTTTTATTGTAATCATGATGTGCCTACATTGTCCGTGTATTTCTTTTATTGTAATCATGATGTGCCTAAATTGTCCGTGTATTTCTTTTATTGTAATCACGATGTGCTTAAATTGTCCGTGTATTTCTTTTATTGTAATCATGATGTGCTTAAATTGTCCGTGTATTTCTTTTATTGTAATCATGATGTGTCTAAATTGTCCGTGTATTTCTTTTATTGTAATCATGATGTGCCTAAATTGTCTGTCTATTTCTTTTATTGTAATCATGATGTGCCTAAATTGTCCGTGTATTTCTTTTATTGTAATCATGATATGCGTCAATTGTCCTGGTATTCCTTATATTGTTATCATGATATGCCTAAATTGTCCTTGTATTTCTTTTATTGTAATCATGATGTGTCTGAATTGTCTGTGTATTTCTTTTATTGTAGTCATGATGTGCTTAAATTGTCCGTGTATTTCTTTTATTGTAATCATGATATGCCTAAATTGTCCGTGTATTTCTTTTATTGTAATCACGATGTGCCTAAATTGTCCGTGTATTTCTTTTATTGTAATCACGATGTGCTTAAATTGTCCGTGTATTTCTTTTATTGTAATCATGATGTGCTTAAATTGTCCGTGTATTTCTTTTATTGTAATCATGATATGCCTAAATTGTCCTTGTATTTCTTTTATTGTAATCACGATGTGCCTAAATTGTCCGTGTATTTCTTTTATTGTAATCATGATGTGCCTAAATTGTCCGTGTATTTCTTTTATTGTAATCATGATGTGCCTAAATTGTCCGTGTATTTATTTTTATTGTAATCATGATGTGCCTAAATTGTCACTGTATTTCTTTTATTGTAATCATGATGTGCCTAAATTGTCTGTCTATTTCTTTTATTGTAATCATGATGTGTCTGAATTGTCCGTGTATTTCTTTTATTGTAATCATGATGTGCCTAAATTGTCAGTATATTTCTTTTATTGTAATCATGATGTGTCTAAATTGTCCGTGTATTTCTTTTATTGTAATCATGATGTGCCTAAATTGTCCGTGTATTTCTTTTATTGTAATCATGATGTGTCTAAATTGTCCGTGTATTTCTTTTATTGTAATCATGATGTGTCTAAATTGTCCGTGTATTTCTTTTATTGTAATCATGATGTGCCTAAATTGTTCGTGTATTTCTTTTATTGTAATCATGATGTGCCTAAATTGTCCGTGTATTTCTTTTATTGTAATCATGATGTGCCTAAATTGTCCGTGTATTTCTTTTGTTGTAATCAAGACGTGTCTAAATAGTCTGTGTATTTCTTTTATTGTAATCATGACGTGTCTAAATTGTCCGTGTATTTCTTTTATTGTAATCATGATGTGCCTAAATTGTCCGTGTATTTCTTTTATTGTAATCATGATGTGTCTGAATTGTCCGTGTATTTCTTTTATTGTAATCATTATGTGCCTAAATTGTCCGTGTATTTCTTTTATTGTAATCACGATGTGCTTTAATTGTCCGTGTATTTCTTTTATTGTAATCATGATGTTTCTGAATTGTCACTGTATTTCTTTTATTGTAATCATGATGTGCCTAAATTGTCCGTGTATTTATTTTATTGTAATCATGATGTGCCTAAATTGTCCGTGTATTTATTTTATTGTAATCATGATGTTCCTTAATTGTCCGTTTATTTCTTTTATAGTAATCATGATGTGCCTAAATTGTCCGTGTATTTCTTTTATTGTAATCACGATGTGCTTAAATTGTCCGTGTATTTCTTTTATTGTAATCATGACGTGTCTAAATTGTCCGTGTATTTCTTTTATTGTAATCATGATGTGTCTAAATTGTCCGTGTATTTCTTTTATTGTAATCATGATGTGCCTAAATTGTCCGTGTATTTCTTTTATTGTAATCATGATGTGCCTAAATTGTTCGTGTATTTCTTTTATTGTAATCATGATGTGCCTAAATTGTCCGTGTATTTCTTTTATTGTAATCATGATGTGCCTAAATTGTCCGTGTATTTCTTTTGTTGTAATCAAGATGTGTCTAAATTGTCCGTGTATTTCTTTTATTGTAATCATGATGTGTCTAAATTGTCCGTGTATTTCTTTTATTGTAATCATGATGTGCCTAAATTGTCCGTGTATTTCTTATATTGTAATCACGATGTGCTTTAATTGTCCGTGTATTTCTTTTATTGTAATCATGATGTTTCTGAATTGTCAATGTATTTCTTTTATTGTAATCATGATGTGCCTAAATTGTCCGTGTATTTCTTTTATTGTAATCATGATGTGCCTAAATTGTCCGTGTATTTCTTTTATTGTAATCACGATGTGCTTAAATTGTCCGTGTATTTCTTTTATTGTAATCATGATGTGTCTAAATTGTCCGTGTATTTCTTTTATTGTAATCACGATGTGCCTAAATTGTCAGTGTATTTCTTTTATTGTAATCATGATGTGCCTTAATTGTCCGTGTATTTCTTTTATTGTAATAATGATGTGCCTAAATTTTCGGTGTATTTCTTTTAATTGTAATCATTATGTGCCCTTGTTGTCCGTGTATTTCTTTTATTGTAATCATGATGTGCTTAAATTGTCCGTGTATTTCTTTTATTGTAATCATGATGTGCCTACATTTTCCGTGTATTTCTTTTATTGTAATCATGATGTGTCTAAATTGTCCGTGTATTTCTTTTATTGTAATCATGATGTGCCTAAATTGTCCGTGTATTTCTTTTATTGTAATCACGATGTGCCTAAATTGTCCATGTATTTCTTTTATTGTAATCATGATGTGCCTAAATTGTCCGTGTATTTCTTTTATTGTAATCATGATGTGCCTAAATTGTCCGTGTATTTCTTTTATTGTAATCATGATGTGCTTAAATTGTCCGTGTATTTCTTTTATTGTAATCACGATGTTCCTAAATTGTCCGTGTATTTCTTTTATTGTAATCATGATGTGTCTAAATTGTCCGTGTATTTCTTTTATTGTAATCATGATATGCCTAAATTGTCCGTGTATTTCTTTTATTGTAATCACGATGTGCCTAAATTGTCCGTGTATTTCTTTTATTGTAATCACGATGTGCTTAAATTGTCCGTGTATTTCTTTTATTGTAATCATGTGTGCTTAAATTGTCCGTGTATTTCTTTTATTGTAATCATGATATGCCTAAATTGTCCTTGTATTTCTTTTATTGTAATCACGATGTGCCTAAATTGTCCGTGTATTTCTTTTATTGTAATCATGATGTGCCTAAATTGTCCGTGTATTTCTTTTATTGTAATCATGATGTGCCTAAATTGTCCGTGTATTTCTTTTATTGTAATCACGATGTGCTTAAATTGTCCATGTATTTCTTTTATTGTAATCATGATGTGCCTAAATTGTCCGTTTATTTCTTTTATTGTAATCATGATGTTCCTAATTATCTGTGTATTTCTTTTATTGTAATCATGGTGTGCCTAAATTGTCCGTGTATTTCTTTTATTGTAATCATGATGTGCCTAAATTGTCCGTGTATTTCTTTTATTGTAATCATGATGTGCCTAAATTGTCCGTGTATTTATTTTATTGTAATCATGATGTGCCTTAATTCTCCGTGTATTTCTTTTAGTGTAATCATGATGTGTCTGAATTGTCCGTGTATTTCTTTTATTGTAATCATGATGTGCCTAAATTGTCTGTGTATTTCTTTTATTGTAATCATGATGTGCTTAAATTGTCCGTATATTTCTTTTATTGTAATCATGATGTGTCTAAATTGTCCATGTATTTCTTTTATTGTAATCATGATGTGCCTAAATTGTCCGTGTATTTCTTTTATTGTAATCATGATGTGTCTAAATTGTCCGTGTATTTCTTTTATTGTAATCATGATGTGTCTAAATTGTCCGTGTATTTCTTTTATTGTAATCATGATGTGCCTAAATTGTCCGTGTATTTCTTTTATTGTAATCATGATGTGCCTAAATTGTCCGTGTATTTCTTTTATTGTAATCATGATGTGCCAAAATTGTTCGTGTATTTCTTTTATTGTAATCATGATGTGTCTAAATTGTCCGTGTATTTCTTTTATTGTAATCATGATTTGCCTAAATTGTCCGTGTATTTCTTTTATTGTAATCATGAAGTGCCTAAACGGTCCGTGTATTTCTTTTATTGTAATCATGACGTGTTTAAATTGTCCGTGTATTTCTTTTATTGTAATCATGATGTGCCTAAATTGTCCGTGTATTTCTTTTGTTGTAATCAAGATGTGTCTAAATTGTCCGTGTATTTCTTTTATTGTAATCATTATTTGTCTAAATTGTCCGTGTATTTCTTTTATTGTAATCATTATGTGCCTAAATTGTCCGTGTATTTCTTTCATTGTAATCATGATGTGCCTAAATTGTCCGTGTATTTCTTTTATTTTAATCATGATGTGCCTAAATGGTCCGTGTATTTCTTTTATTGTAATAATGATGTGCAAAAATTGTCCGTGTATTTCTTTTATTGTAATCACGATGTGCCTAAATTGTCCGTGTATTTCTTTTATTGTAATCATGATGTGCCTAAATTTTCGGTGTATTTCTTTTAATTGTAATCATGATGTGCCTAAATTGTCCGTGTATTTCTTTTATTGTAATCAGGATGTGCCTTAATTGTCCGTGTATTTCTTTTATTGTAATCATGATGTGCCTAAATTGTCCGTGTATTTCTTTGATTGTAATCACGATGTGCTTAAATTGTCCGTGTATTTCTTTTATTGTAATAATGATGTGCCTAAATTGTCTGTGTATTTCTTTTATTGTAATCATGATGTGCCTAAATTGTCCGTGTATTTCTTTTATTGTAATCACGATGTGCCTAAATTGTCCGTGTATTTCTTTTATTTTAATCATGATGTGTCTAAATTGTCCGTGTATTTCTTTTATTGTAATCACGATGTGCCTAAATTGTCCGTGTATTTCTTTTATTTTAATCATGATGTGCTTAAATTGTCCGTGTATTTCTCTTATTGTAATCATGATGTGCCTAAATTGTCCGTGTATTTCTTTTATTGTAATCATGATGTGCCTAAATTGTCCGTGTATGTCTTGTATTGTAATCATGATGTGCCTAAATTGTCCGTGTATTTCTTTTATTGTAATAATGATGTGCCTAAATTGTCCGTGTATTTCTTTTATTGTAATCATGATGTGCCTAAATTGTCCGTGTATTTCTTTTATTGTAATAATGATGTGCCTAAATTGTCCGTGTATTTCTTTTATTGTAATCACGATGTGCCTAAATTGTCCGTGTATTTCTTTTATTTAAATCATGATGTGTCTAAATTGTCCGTGTATTTCTTTTATTGTAATCATGATGTGCCTAAATTGTCCGTGTATTTCTTTAATTTTAATCATGATGTGCCTAAATTGTCCGTGTATTTCTCTTATTGTAATCATGATGTGCCTAAATTGTCCGTGTATTTCTTTTATTGTAATCATGATGTGCTTAAATTGTCCGTGTATTTCTTTTATTGTAATCATGATGTGCCTAAATTGTCCGTGTATTTCTTTTATTGTAATCATGATGTGCCTAAATTGTCCGTGTATTTCTTTTATTGTAATCATGATGTGCTTAAATTGTCCGTGTATTTCTTTTATTGTAATCATAATGTGCCTAAATTGTCCGTGTATTTCTTTTATTGTAATCATGATGTGCCTAAATTTTCGGTGTATTTCTTTTAATTGTAATCATGATGTGCCTAAATTGTCCGTGTATTTCTTTTATTGTAATCATGATGTGCCTAAATTGTCCGTGTATTTCTTTTATTGTAATCATGATGTGCTTAAATTGTCCGTGTATTTCTTTTATTGTAATCATGATGTGCCTAAATTGTCCGTGTATTTCTTTTATTGTAATCATGATGTGTCTAAATTGTCCGTGTATTTCTTTTATTGTAATCATGATGTGCCTAAATTGTCCGTGTATTTCTTTTATTGTAATCACGATGTGCCTAAATTGTCCGTGTATTTCTTTTATTGTAATCATGATGTGCCTAAATTGTCCGTGTATTTCTTTTATTGTAATCATGATGTGCCTAAATTGTCCGTGTATTTCTTTTATTGTAATCATGATGTGCTTAAATTGTCCGTGTATTTCTTTTATTGTAATCATGATGTGCCTAAATTGTCCGTGTATTTCTTTTATTGTAATCATGATGTGTCTAAATTGTCCGTGTATTTCTTTTATTGTAATCATGATATGCCTAAATTGTCCGTGTATTTCTTTTATTGTAATCACGATGTGCCTAAATTGTCCGTGTATTTCTTTTATTGTAATCACGATGTGCTTAAATTGTCCGTGTATTTTTTTTATTGTAATCATGATGTGCTTAAATTGTCCGTGTATTTCTTTTATTGTAATCATGATATGCCTAAATTGTCCTTGTATTTCTTTTATTGTAATCACGATGTGCCTAAATTGTCCGTGTATTTCTTTTATTGTAATCATGATGTGCGTAAATTGTCCGTTTATTTCTTTTATTGTAATCATGATGTTCTTAATTGTCTGTGTATTTCTTTTATTGTAATCATGGTGTGCCTAAATTGTCCGTGTATTTCTTTTATTGTAATCATGATGTGCCTTAATTGTCCGTGTATTTCTTTTATTGTAATCATGATGTGCCGGAATTGTCCGTGTATTTATTTTATTGTAATCGTGAGGTGCCTAAATTGTCCGTGTATTTCTTTTATTGTAATCATGATGTGTCTGAATTGTCCGTGTATTTCTTTTATTGTAATCATGATGTGCCTAAATTGTCTGTGTTTTTGTATTTATTGTAATCATGATGTGCCTTAATTGTCCGTATATTTCTTTTATTGTAATCATGATGTGTCTAAATTGTCCATGTATTTCTTTTATTGTAATCATGATGTGCCTAAATTGTCCGTGTATTTCTTTTATTGTAATCATGATGTGTCTAAATTGTCCGTGTATTTCTTTTATTGTAATCATGATGTGTCTAAATTGTCCGTGTATTTCTTTTATTGTAATCATGATGTGTCTAAATTGTCCGTGTATTTCTTTTATTGTAATCATGATGTGTCTTAATTGTCCGTGTATTTCTTTTATTGTAATCATGATGTGCCTAAATTGTCCGTGTATTTCTTTTATTGTAATCATGATGTGCTTAAATTGTCCGTGTATTTCTTTTATTGTAATCATGATGTGTCTTAATTGTCCGTGTATTTCTTTTATTGTAATCATGATTTGCCTAAATTGTCCGTGTATTACTTTTATTGTAATCATGAAGTGCCTAAACTGTCCGTGTATTTCTTTTATTGTAATCATGACGTGTTTAAATTGTCCGTGTATTACTTTTATTGTAATCATGATGTGCCTAAATTGTCCGTGTATTTCTTTTATTGTAATCATGATGTGCCTTAATTGTCCGTATATTTCTTTTATTGTAATCATGATGTGCCAAAATTGTCCTTGTATTTCTTTTATTGTAATGATGATGTGCTTAAATTGTCCGTGTATTTCTTTTATTGTAATCATGATGTGCCTAAATTGTCCGTGTATTTCTTTTATTGTAATCATGATGTGCTTACATTATCCGTGTATTTCTTTTAGTGTAATCACGATGTGCTTAAATTGTCCGTGTATTTCTTTTATTGTAATCATGATGTGCTTAAATTGTCCGTGTATTTCTTTTATTGTAATCATGATGTGCCTAAATTGTCTGTGTATTTCTTTTATTGTAATCATGATGTGCTTAAATTGTCCGTGTATGTCTTTTAGTGTAATCACGATATGCTTAAATTGTCCGTGTATTTCTTTTATTGTAATCATGATGTGCTTAAATTGTCCGTGTATTTCTTTTATTGTAATCATGATGTGCCTAAATTGTCCGTGTATTTCTTTTATTGTAATCATGATGTGCCTTAATTGTCCGTGTATTTCTTTTATTGTAATCATGATGTGCTTAAATTGTCCGTGTATTTCTTTTATTGTAATACTGATTTGCCTAAATTGTCCGTGTATTTCTTTTATTGTAATCATGATGTGCCTAAATTGTCCGTGTATTTCTTTTATTGTAATCACGATGTGCTTAAATTGTCCGTGTATTTCTTTTATTGTAATCATGACGTGTCTAAATTGTCCGTGTATTTCTTTTATTGTAATCATGATGTGTCTAAATTGTCCGTGTATTTCTTTTATTGTAAGCATGATGTGCCTAAATTGTCCGTGTATTTCTTTTATTGTAATCATGATGTGCCTAAATTGTTCGTGTATTTCTTTTATTGTAATCATGATGTGCCTAAATTGTCCGTGTATTTCTTTTATTGTAATCATGATGTGCCTAAATTGTCCGTGTATTTCTTTTGTTGTAATCAAGATGTGTCTAAATTGTCCGTGTATTTCTTTTATTGTAATCATGATGTGTCTAAATTGTCCGTGTATTTCTTTTATTGTAATCATGATGTGCCTAAATTGTCCGTGTATTTCTTTAATTGTAATCATGATGTGCCTAAATTGTCCGTGTATTTCTTTTATTGTAATCACGATGTGCTTTAATTGTCCGTGTATTTCTTTTATTGTAATCATGATGTTTCTGAATTGTCCGTGTATTTCTTTTATTGTAATCATGATGTGCCTAAATTGTCCGTGTATTTTTTTTATTGTAATCATGATGTGCCTAAATTGTCCGTGTATTTCTTTTATTGTAATCATGATGTGCCTAAATTGTCCGTGTATTTCTTTTATTGTAATCATGATGTGTCTGAATTGTCCGTGTATTTCTTTTATTGTAATCATGATGGGTCTAAATTGTCCGTGTATTTCTTTTATTGTAATCACGATGTGCCTAAATTGTCAGTGTATTTCTTTTATTGTAATCATGATGTGCCTAAATTGTCCGTGTATTTCTTTTATTGTAATCATGATGTGCCTAAATTTTCGGTGTATTTCTTTTAATTGTAATCATGATGTGCCTAAATTGTCCGTGTATTTCTTTTATTGTAATCATGATGTGTCTAAATTGTCCGTGTATTTCTTTTATTGTAATCATGATATGCCTAAATTGTCCGTGTATTTCTTTTATTGTAATCACGATGTGCCTAAATTGTCCGTGTATTTCTTTTATTGTAATCACGATGTGCTTAAATTGTCCGTGTATTTCTTTTATTGTAATCATGTGTGCTTAAATTGTCCGTGTATTTCTTTTATTGTAATCATGATATGCCTAAATTGTCCTTGTATTTCTTTTATTGTAATCACGATGTGCCTAAATTGTCCGTGTATTTCTTTTATTGTAATCACGATGTGCTTAAATTGTCCGTGTATTTCTTTTATTGTAATCATGATGTGCCTAAATTGTCCGTGTATTTCTTTTATTGTAATCACGATGTGCTTAAATTGTCCATGTATTTCTTTTATTGTAATCATGATGTGCCTAAATTGTCCGTTTATTTCTTTTATTGTAATCATGATGTTCTTAATTATCTGTGTATTTCTTTTATTGTAATCATGGTGTTCCTAAATTGTCCGTGTATTTCTTTTATTGTAATCATGATGTGCCTAAATTGTCCGTGTATTTCTTTTATTGTAATCATGATGTGCCTAAATTGTCCGTGTATTTATTTTATTGTAATCATGATGTGCCTTAATTCTCCGTGTATTTCTTTTAGTGTAATCATGATGTGTCTGAATTGTCCGTGTATTTCTTTTATTGTAATCATGATGTGCCTAAATTGTCTGTGTATTTCTTTTATTGTAATCATGATGTGCTTAAATTGTCCGTATATTTCTTTTATTGTAATCATGATGTGTCTAAATTGTCCATGTATTTCTTTTATTGTAATCATGATGTGCCTAAATTGTCCGTGTATTTCTTTTATTGTAATCATGATGTGTCTAAATTGTCCGTGTATTTCTTTTATTGTAATCATGATTTGTCTAAATTGTCCGTGTATTTCTTTTATTGTAATCATGATGTGCCTAAATTGTCCGTGTATTTCTTTTATTGTAATCATGATGTGCCTAAATTGTCCGTGTATTTCTTTTATTGTAATTATGATGTGCCTAAATTGTTCGTGTATTTCTTTTATTGTAATCATGATGTGTCTAAATTGTCCGTGTATTTCTTTTATTGTAATCATGATTTGCCTAAATTGTCCGTGTATTTCTTTTATTGTAATCATGAAGTGCCTAAACGGTCCGTGTATTTCTTTTATTGTAATCATGACGTGTTTAAATTGTCCGTGTATTTCTTTTATTGTAATCATGATGTGCCTAAATTGTCCGTGTATTTCTTTTATTGTAATCATGATGTGCCTAAATTGTCCGTGTATTTCTTTTATTGTAATCATGATGTGCCTAAATTGTTCGTGTATTTCTTTTATTGTAATCATGATGTGCCTAAATTGTCCGTGTATTTCTTTGATTGTAATCCTGATGTGTCTAAATTGTCCGTGTATTTCTTTTATTGTAATCATTATTTGTCTAAATTGTCCGTGTATTTCTTTTATTGTAATCATTATGTGCCTAAATTGTCCGTGTATTTCTTTTATTGTAATCATGATGTGCCTAAATTGTCCGTGTATTTCTTTTATTTTAATCATGATGTGCCTAAATGGTCCGTGTATTTCTTTTATTGTAATAATGATGTGCAAAAATTGTCCGTGTATTTCTTTTATTGTAATCACGATGTGCCTAAATTGTCCGTGTATTTCTTTTATTGTAATCATGATGTGCCTAAATTTTCGGTGTATTTCTTTTAATTGTAATCATGATGTGCCTAAATTGTCCGTGTATTTCTTTTATTGTAATCAGGATGTGCCTTAATTGTCCGTGTATTTCTTTTATTGTAATCATGATGTGCCTAAATTGTCCGTGTATTTCTTTGATTGTAATCACGATGTGCTTAAATTGTCCGTGTATTTCTTTTATTGTAATAATGATGTGCCTAAATTGTCTGTGTATTTCTTTTATTGTAATCATGATGTGCCTAAATTGTCCGTGTATTTCTTTTATTGTAATCACGATGTGCCTAAATTGTCCGTGTATTTCTTATATTTTAATCATGATGTGTCTAAATTGTCCGTGTATTTCTTTTATTGTAATCACGATGTGCCTAAATTGTCCGTGTATTTCTTTTATTTTAATCATGATGTGCTTAAATTGTCCGTGTATTTCTCTTATTGTAATCATGATGTGCCTAAATTGTCCGTGTATTTCTTTTATTGTAATCATGATGTGCCTTAATTGTCCGTGTATGTCTTGTATTGTAATCATGATGTGCCTAAATTGTCCGTGTATTTCTTTTATTGTAATAATGATGTGCCTAAATTGTCCGTGTATTTCTTTTATTGTAATAATGATGTGCCTAAATTGTCCGTGTATTTCTTTTATTGTAATCACGATGTGCCTAAATTGTCCGTGTATTTCTTTTATTTAAATCATGATGTGTCTAAATTGTCCGTGTATTTCTTTTATTTTAATCATGATGTGCCTAAATTGTCCGTGTATTTCTTTTATTGTAATCATGATGTGCCTAAATTGTCCGTGTATTTCTCTTATTGTAATCATGATGTGCCTAAATTGTCCGTGTATTTCTTTTATTGTAATCATGATGTGCTTAAATTGTCCGTGTATTTCTTTTATTGTAATCATGATGTGCCTAAATTGTCCGTGTATTTCTTTTATTGTAATCATGATGTGCCTAAATTGTCCGTGTATTTCTTTTATTGTAATCATGATGTGCTTAAATTGTCCGTGTATTTCTTTTATTGTAATCATAATGTGCCTAAATTGTCCGTGTATTTCTTTTATTGTAATCATGATGTGCCTAAATTTTCGGTGTATTTCTTTTAATTGTAATCATGATGTGCCTAAATTGTCCGTGTATTTCTCTTATTGTAATCATGATGTGCCTAAATTGTCCGTGTATTTCTTTTATTGTAATCATGATGTGCTTAAATTGTCCGTGTATTTCTTTTATTGTAATCATGATGTGCCTAAATTGTCCGTGTATTTCTTTTATTGTAATCATGATGTGTCTAAATTGTCCGTGTATTTCTTTTATTGTAATCATGATGTGCCTAAATTGTCCGTGTATTTCTTTTATTGTAATCACGATGTGCCTAAATTGTCCGTGTATTTCTTTTATTGTAATCATGATGTGCCTAAATTGTCCGTGTATTTCTTTTATTGTAATCATGATGTGCCTAAATTGTCCGTGTATTTCTTTTATTGTAATCATGATGTGCTTAAATTGTCCGTGTATTTCTTTTATTGTAATCATGATGTGCCTAAATTGTCCGTGTATTTCTTTTATTGTAATCATGATGTGTCTAAATTGTCCGTGTATTTCTTTTATTGTAATCATGATATGCCTAAATTGTCCGTGTATTTCTTTTATTGTAATCACGATGTGCCTAAATTGTCCGTGTATTTCTTTTATTGTAATCACGATGTGCTTAAATTGTCCGTGTATTTCTTTTATTGTAATCATGATGTGCTTAAATTGTCCGTGTATTTCTTTTATTGTAATCATGATATGCCTAAATTGTCCTTGTATTTCTTTTATTGTAATCACGATGTGCCTAAATTGTCCGTGTATTTCTTTTATTGTAATCATGATGTGCGTAAATTGTCCGTTTATTTCTTTTATTGTAATCATGATGTTCTTAATTGTCTGTGTATTTCTTTTATTGTAATCATGGTGTGCCTAAATTGTCCGTGTATTTCTTTTATTGTAATCATGATGTGCCTTAATTGTCCGTGTATTTCTTTTATTGTAATCATGATGTGCCTAAATTGTCCGTGTATTTATTTTATTGTAATCGTGAGGTGCCTAAATTGTCCGTGTATTTCTTTTATTGTAATCATGATGTGTCTGAATTGTCCGTGTATTTCTTTTATTGTAATCATGATGTGCCTAAATTGTCTGTGTTTTTGTATTTATTGTAATCATGATGTGCCTTAATTGTCCGTATATTTCTTTTATTGTAATCATGATGTGTCTAAATTGTCCATGTATTTCTTTTATTGTAATCATGATGTGCCTAAATTGTCCGTGTATTTCTTTTATTGTAATCATGATGTGTCTAAATTGTCCGTGTATTTCTTTTATTGTAATCATGATGTGTCTAAATTGTCCGTGTATTTCTTTTATTGTAATCATGATGTGCTTAAATTGTCCGTGTATTTCTTTTATTGTAATCATGATGTGTCTTAATTGTCCGTGTATTTCTTTTATTGTAATCATGATGTGCCTAAATTGTCCGTGTATTTCTTTTATTGTAATCATGATGTGCTTAAATTGTCCGTGTATTTCTTTTATTGTAATCATGATGTGCCTAAATTGTCCGTGTATTTTTTTTATTGTAATCATGATGTGCCTAAATTGTCCGTGTATTTCTTTTATTGTAATCATGATGTGCCTAAATTGTCCGTGTATTTCTTTTATTGTAATCATGATGTGTCTGAATTGTCCGTGTATTTCTTTTATTGTAATCATGATGGGTCTAAATTGTCCGTGTATTTCTTTTATTGTAATCACGATGTGCCTAAATTGTCAGTGTATTTCTTTTATTGTAATCATGATGTGCCTAAATTGTCCGTGTATTTCTTTTATTGTAATCATGATGTGCCTAAATTTTCGGTGTATTTCTTTTAATTGTAATCATGATGTGCCTAAATTGTCCGTGTATTTCTCTTATTGTAATCATGATGTGCCTAAATTGTCCGTGTATTTCTTTTATTGTAATCACGATGTGCTTAAATTGTCCGTGTATTTCTTTTATTGTAATCATGATGTGCCTAAATTGTCCCTGTATTTCTTTTATTGTAATCATGATGTGTCTTAATTGTCCGTGTATTTCTTTTATTGTAATCATGATGTGCCTAAATTGTCCGTGTATTTCTTTTATTGTAATCATGATGTGCCTAAATTGTTCGTGTATTTCTTTTATTGTAATCATGATGGGTCTAAATTGTCCGTGTATTTCTTTTATTGTAATCACGATGTGCCTAAATTGTCAGTGTATTTCTTTTATTGTAATCATGATGTGCCTAAATTGTCCGTGTATTTCTTTTATTGTAATCATGATGTGCCTAAATTTTCGGTGTATTTCTTTTAATTGTAATCATGATGTGCCTAAATTGTCCGTGTATTTCTCTTATTGTAATCATGATGTGCCTAAATTGTCCGTGTATTTCTTTTATTGTAATCACGATGTGCTTAAATTGTCCGTGTATTTCTTTTATTGTAATCATGACGTGTCTAAATTGTCCGTGTATTTCTTTTATTGTAATCATGATGTGTCTTAATTGTCCGTGTATTTCTTTTATTGTAATCATGATGTGCCTAAATTGTCCGTGTATTTCTTTTATTGTAATCATGATGTGCCTAAATTGTTCGTGTATTTCTTTTATTGTAATCATGATGTGCCTAAATTGTCCGTGTATTTCTTTTATTGTAATCATGATGTGCCTAAATTGTCCGTGTATTTCTTTTGTTGTAATCAAGATGTGTCTAAATTGTCCGTGTATTTCTTTTATTGTAATCATGATGTGTCTAAATTGTCCGTGTATTTCTTTTATTGTAATCATGATGTGCCTAAATTGTCCGTGTATTTCTTTAATTGTAATCATGATGTGCCTAAATTGTCCGTGTATTTCTTTTATTGTAATCACGATGTGCTTTAATTGTCCGTGTATTTCTTTTATTGTAATCATGATGTTTCTGAATTGTCCGTGTATTTCTTTTATTGTAATCATGATGTGCCTAAATTGTCCGTGTATTTTTTTTATTGTAATCATGATGTGCCTAAATTGTCCGTGTATTTCTTTTATTGTAATCATGATGTGCCTAAATTGTCCGTGTATTTCTTTTATTGTAATCATGATGTGTCTGAATTGTCCGTGTATTTCTTTTATTGTAATCATGATGGGTCTAAATTGTCCGTGTATTTCTTTTATTGTAATCACGATGTGCCTAAATTGTCAGTGTATTTCTTTTATTGTAATCATGATGTGCCTAAATTGTCCGTGTATTTCTTTTATTGTAATCATGATGTGCCTAAATTTTCGGTGTATTTCTTTTAATTGTAATCATGATGTGCCTAAATTGTCCGTGTATTTCTCTTATTGTAATCATGATGTGCCTAAATTGTCCGTGTATTTCTTTTATTGTAATCACGATGTGCTTAAATTGTCCGTGTATTTCTTTTATTGTAATCATGATGTGCCTAAATTGTCCCTGTATTTCTTTTATTGTAATCATGATGTGTCTAAATTGTCCGTGTATTTCTTTTATTGTAATCATGATGTGCCTACATTGTCCGTGTATTTCTTTTATTGTAATCACGATGTGCCTAAATTGTCCGTGTATTTCTTTTATTGTAATCATGATGTGCCTAAATTGTCCGTGTATTTCTTTTATTGTAATCATGATGTGCCGGAATTGTCCGTGTATTTCTTTTATTGTAATCATGATGTGCTTAAATTGCCCGTGTATTTCTTTTATTGTAATCACGATATGCTTAAATTGTCCGTGTATTTCTTTTATTGTAATCATGATGTGCCTAAATTGTCCGTGTATTTCTTTTATTGTAATCATGATGTGCCTAAATTGTCCGTGTATGTTTTTTATTGTAATCATGATGTGCCTAAATTGTCCGTGTATTTATTTTATTGTAATCATGATGTGCTTAATTGTCCGTGTATTTCTTTTATTGTAATCATGATGTGCCTAAATTGTCCGTGTATTTCTTTTATTGTAATCATGATGTGCCGGAATTGTCCGTGTATTTCTTTTATTGTAATCATGATGTGCTTAAATTGCCCGTGTATTTCTTTTATTGTAATCACGATATGCTTAAATTGTCCGTGTATTTCTTTTATTGTAATCATGATGTGCCTAAATTGTCCGTGTATTTCTTTTATTGTAATCATGATGTGCCTAAATTGTCCGTGTATGTCTTTTATTGTAATCATGATGTGCCTAAATTGTCCGTGTATTTATTTTATTGTAATCATGATGTGCTTAATTGTCCGTGTATTTCTTTTATTGTAATCATGATGTGCCTAAATTGTCCGTGTATTTCTTTTATTGTAATCATGATGTGCCTAAATTGTCCGTGTATTTCTTTTATTGTAATCATGATGTGCCTAAATTGTCTGTCTATTTCTTTTATTGTAATCATGATGTGCCTAAATTGTCTATCTATTTCTTTTATTGTAATCATGATGTGCCTAAATTGTCTGTCTATTTCTTTTATTGTAATCATGATGTGCCTAAATTGTCCGTGTCTTTCTTTGTAGCAATTAAAAACAATGAAATTTATTATTTCATCCGGGCTTTTCTTTTGCAAAATATTACACGCAGTATGAATTATCATTAAACGTACTACCATTATATACAGTACGAATTTATACTGCATAGCATTTTAAACGATTGCATCATATTAGGATTCTTATCGAAGGAGCTCCATCAAACATATCTAGTTTCATTCAGACAATAACACTTAATAGATAGATTAGATTTGCTAATTGTAATTTTAACGTTTCAATGTCTGCTTTCTATACGCCATGTCATTTCCTCTATCACGTCAACATAAATGCCAACCTCATTTCTAGTGAAAATTCTAATTTGGAAATCGGCTTTTCTTACACAATTTAACAGACCCCACAATATATATTTTACTACACTAGTCTTGTAGTAAAAAGTAATTATGGTTCACAATCATGTTGACACACCGTTTCTCACCAGATCACCGAAGTTAAACAACGTTGAGGTTGGCCAGTACCACATGGGTGACCATTTGGGAAGGCGAGACGCTGTATGTACTTCGAGGTAAAAACCAGGTTGAGAAACTGGTCTATCCTTCTCTCGAGTGTAGATGGGACTCTCTTAAGCCGTGGTAGGCACCCCATCTAGTGATAGTGTAACGATAAAAAATACCCTTGATAGCCCTGGCGATGCATTAAGTACTTAGCTACCGACAAGATCTGAATTACGTTACCAACTCCTGTAGTGAGTTAAATATCAGTTAAGGCCGCGCTGAATGGATGGATGGGCACTAGTCGTTGAATGTGAAACAAAATAAAGTCCACTATACATTGTAAGAGTCTTTGATATCAATAGTAATCAGGTAGTGAGAGTGTTAACCATACGTATCATGCCTTAGAAAGGAGTTTTAATATACTTGAAAATAGTTTTATTTATCCGTGGCAGGAATCGAAAGAAACGCCATTACATTCCCGACAACCTAATATATATGTAGGTTAATTTAGAGAAAGCGAGGGATAAATTAAATTGTCAATAAAACGCCTCCCGTCAAATTAAGAAGACATTTATTATGTGACAACATCCTAAATTCTAAAGAACGACATTATCAATCGGTTTGCGGTGAATTTGATTTCTAATTCATGCTAATAAACACGCTTTGCTTTTTATGTGTTTGAAGAAATAAGCATGACATCTTATTTGGCTAAATAAAAACACACATCTACACGCTAGAAAACCATATAAATGTTTAGATCATTTTTAATGATAGGCACTATAGATTTATGACTCTTTGTTGGTGTATTTAAAATTGTAGGTATGCGTCTTCAATAAAATAATCTATAAAAGCAGTTTCTAAAACACATTAATATGTTACTAACCGACGCGTGATGCAGTTTTGACTGAAAAATTATATTAAATCAATATCATTAAATATATCTGATTTTACAATAAATTTAATGTTTCCTAATGTAATTATAGCTATGAACATGTAACTCTGAAATAGTTCAATAAATGATTCATTGATTAAAGTATAGCTATTGAGTGTCTACTCATTAAATTATATATCTTCAATATTATATTAAATGTGAGTTTATTAATTCTTATTTATTAACGCGTTTTACCATAGATTTGTACTTTTACTTTCAAGTTTTAACAACTAGTCCCTTTACTTTTCCATGTTTAATCTTAACCATATTACTTTTCATGCTCGCAATTTTCTCTATGTAATCCATGATTTTCCCAGGCTTTGCTTTGAAATACAGTTTTCTCTCTCTGTTTCACTTGCTACCTGTGAATTATTAGCGATAGTACAGCTGAGCGAGAGATCGGAACAGTGGTGAATTATTAGCGACAGTCTTCTTATATCCTGTTAAGTAATCATCTCTGCCGTTCCCAGCCGATTCGAGGTAGCGTAACAGATTTGCTTGCTGTGTTAACCAAACAGCAAATCAAAATAAGTCCCTCCGTTTCTTACAGATTCTGAGAATTTTTGAACACAGTAATTTTATTATAACTTTTGTTTTGCTGAACGAAAAAGAAAAAAAAAATATATATATAGATAGATAGATATACAAGGTGACACAAAAAAACAAAAGCTAAATGGAGGCCATATGCTGTAGAACGGAGAAAAAAAGGCCAAAGACCCTTGTGTTTTTATGTGATGTTTTGAATATATTCATATGATATAAAAAAATATAATAAAAATTAAGGTAACCGCGTTTAATTAGCGAAGAAAAAATCTAAGACAATGAGTCAATGAACAAAACAAATAAAACAATGCATAAAAGTACATAAATAAACCAAAGTGTCTAGCGGATGGACAGAGGGAAGAGGGAAGAACCAAAAGGGGAATAAGGAGGGAAAAGGAGAGAAGAAGTGGGAGAAAGAAAAGGATGTGCTGCGTCGAAATGATAAATCTCACTGTTTTAGTCCAATCTAATGCTCTAGTCTTTTCAAGGCTATGGTCAATTGATCTCTCCTCTCTTTGTGATAATTATCTTTCGTTCTTATATCATGTGTCTCGAGCGATACTCACAAAAATAGTTAAAAGTTTTTAGTCAAGCAAATTAGATATCAATCATCGATAAATTCAAACGAAGCTAAACATGTATTTCCTTGAAGCACGCACGCATAATCGAAGTAAAACTATGTGTACCTATTTACAATGCCTCCCCACGGGACAGAGTTAGACACCACGGTCGTTTCTTAACGTAGAGAAAAGGTACAAAAAAAAATTGTCTCAGTCGTGAAGGACTGCTCCTCCACCGAAAGAGAACAAGAAATGGAAGTGCAGCATCTGAAGAACAGATGGTATTTATTTGCTCCCCCACCGAGCAAATTAGGCACAAGGCCGATTTTTAATGTGAGGAGTGAAGGGAGGGGGAAGGGAAAAAGGGGACCAGCTCCCGAGAGGTGGGAAATGGGAGCTGGTTAAAGGTCAGGCATGTGGGGTTGCCCCCACATCTGGTCTTTGCTAGTCATAGCTTGCAGCATCTGAAGAACAGATACTACACTTTGATCTTGTTTATATATTTTATTGAGAAAGAAAAAATTGAACATAAAAAACGTACAAAAAATTCAATTCAACAAAATTAGGCACAAGGCCCTACAAGAAATTGGGAGGGGGAGGGTACAGGGTCTTTTTGACTATGTAACAGATGAGACTTTGAAGTCTTACTCTTGACTGGCAACATTTACCAAAATACCTCAATCACTCTGTGGATCCTAATCTAACTAATAACCCCAGCGTTCAATGTAAAATTTAACTATGTACAATTTGTATATTCATTTCTGTATGTTGTGTGTGCATTTTTGTGTGTGTGTGTGTGTGTATGTGTGAGAAAATAAAGTTCGATTTCATTAGAAAGAGTTCTTGAATTAATTGGCATAAAATGTTCGTGGAGTGGGAAAAAACTAATGAAAGTGTTCATTTAAAAAATAAAGAAAAAACTACTAATGTGTTGTTAGTAAGACCCCCCTGTACTATTCTATGTGGCTAGATCCCCCACTGTTTTCCGGGGAACCGAAAACAAGCAGAGCATCCCTAATGGGGTTTGGGGAAGTCGCCTTAATGGAGGTGGGAGAAAATAAAGCAACGGATGGAGGGGGTAGGAAGGTGACCTCTGAGTGGGGGGCGGATGACCGGGGGCATCAGAAAATAAAGATGAGTAGCAGGGGGGGGCAGACTCAGAGGTTCTCTAATACCAAAAAATAAAATCAGGAACAGGATCTCATTTGTACCACCAGTCAAGAGTTACTTTACTGAACATATAATGCTAACCTAGGCGGGATGGGTTCCGTAGGACCCAGCACCGCCCATGCCATGCCTAAGGAGGGAACACGTATTGAAACTTGGCTCCTCGACGGATGCACAAACTAGTGCTGTGCACCCACCTCTTGTCAAATTCCACTCTAGGCAACCTCTTCCAATCGCATCTGATCTTTACTTTAAGCAAATGTTTAAAGTAAACGATCAGATCCCGATCAGGAACAGATGTCCCTTCGTGGACCAACTTGAGGCGCGTGATCCAAATGGTCATGCGCGCTACTGCTAGGATCGCCAGGAAAACCAAACTTTCCTCCCTGGGGAACGGCGGCTCCATGTTGTACACAAAAGTTCCTACGTCTAGATCGAGCAGACACTCGGCATCAATGCGAGCTGTTACCCCCTCGACGTACCTTAATAGGGGCTGTATCCGGCTGCAACTAAAAAACGCGTGCTCGATTGTTTCGGGCTCGCGTTCGTCACAGCACGGACAGAAGCGGCTGGTATGTTCTTTATACCGGAAAAGTACGTCGAAGAGGGGCAGCGCATTTCGGACCAGTCGCCAAGTCAGGGAGAATTCCGAGTTATTCAGAATCTCCCGTCCCGGCGCCCAACACCATTGAGAACGGACAACCTCCATCGACCATCCCATCTGCCTACAAAGTGGATCCTTCGCGGTCCCCTCCACTAAATCCCGATACAGTTTCTTCCTTGGCTGATCGAGGACATTGGTCCCCGGCAAAGCTCTAAGAGCGGTTCGGCATTCGGAGAAGAACTTGGACTCCCCCTTCGGTCTACGACGACCTTCTACCGAGGGGTTGGGTTTGAGATTGGGAAACGAGTTCTCAACCACAGGGACCCAAGGAGCGTCTCCTTCAAGTGAACGACTCAGGAAAGCCAATCTCTCGGCGTTTCTATGACACAAGAGACTGGGCTGACCCAGGCCTCCCTCGCTCGGATTTTGAACACAGACCTCTCTGCAGACATAGTGCTTACCCTCGTTCCACAAAAGTGAATCGAGGCGCCCTTGTAAGCGGGTTAGTCGTTCTGCAGGGAGAGGAAGTACAGACAAACGGTAAAGGATGAGCGGAAAGACGTATGTAGCACACGCCTCCGCCCGACCCTTCAAGGACAATTTCCTTCCAATCCAAGTCTTTACTGACGATTTGACCTTAGACTGTACTTCCGACCAATTCTTTTCCAGCTGAAGTCCCGGTCCAAACCAGACACTGAGAATGCGGACCAGTCCATCGGTCCAGCTGAAAATACCTGGAAGCGAGTTTACCCCGGTCCAGGCCCCCAACCGCAGGCCAACAGACTTGCTACGGTTGAAGATGGCCCCTGTTACTTCTTCGTATCGAGCGAGCGCCTCGACCACCGCTTGAACGTCCGTGAGGCAAGACACGAACACGGTGACGTCATCGGCGAACGCGGAAACCCTGGCTCGTGTGCCTCCAGGGAGAGCTATTCCGCACAGGGCTGGTGTAGCCGCCTTGTCCCTTAACTTGCGAAGGAGGGGTTCCAACGCCAGGACATACAACAGAGGCGACAGCGGACAACCCTGTCGCACCGACCGAGAGACAGCGAATGACTCCGACAGCTTACCGTTGATCTGCACCGCTACCGTCGGCCTGTCATACAGAACAAAGATCCACTTGCGGAAGTCCGGATTAAATCCGGCGGCCTCTAGCACAGATCCTAGGAACCGATGGTCGACCCTATCGAATGCCTTGGACTGATCCAAACTGATCAGCGCGGCTTCGGCGTCGTCTTCTGTCCCCTCTATGATCGAGCGTATCAAGTGCAAATTGTCTTGAATCGATCTCCCCTTCACAGCATAAGTCTGGTCCGGTTCGATCAAGTCAGTGATGACAACCTGCAAGCGATTCGCAAGAATCTTTGCCAAAATCTTTAACTCTGTGTTTAGCAGAGTCAAGGGCCTAAAATCATCAAAGTTTTCCCTCCCACCATGCCGTTGACCTTTCCTCAGCAATGTGATCACACCCTTGGTCACCTGTCCAGGGATGGCACCCTGGGCAAACCAATGGTTGAACATATCCTTCAGAATAGGGACCAACATGGGCGACAGCCTCAAGTAAAACTCGTAGGGTAAACCATCAAGCCCCGGGGATTTGTTATAGCCGACCTGCTTCAACGCAGTAATGACCTCATGTTCAGTAATAAGACCATCACAGCTAGCCGCCCGAGCCGCCGTGAGGCGGGGCGAGTCAGCCAAATAGCTGCCAAACTCATCAACCCTGAGTCCGGGTAGTTGGGTGAAGCGCACCGATAGATGCTCCCGAAACCCCTCGCAGATCTCCCGAGTCGATACTAAGGGGTGTCCTTCCAGGTTATGTACTTTACGAATGTACCCATCCGAACCGCGCCTTAAAGCAGCCTTACGCTCAACAGCGTCAACATTCACAGCCTCGTTAGAAACTTTGTTTAACCTAGCCCTAACTACTTGACCTTCATACCGCTCGCTAGCCAAGCGGTTGAGATCTTGTTTAGCTAGTGCCAACTCTAGGGGGTCCCCCTCTCCACCGCCCGGGTCAGCTTATCCTCTAAACGCTTCTTTGCCTTAGCCTTATCTATCGCGAGGCGTTGACTATACTGGACAGAGAAGCGCCTAATTTTGGCCTTGAGACTAACCCACCACTTACTCCCTGTAACCGCCCCCACTAAAGCCCGCTGAATTAGCTCAGTGACCTTCAACCGGTAGTCCTCCAGCTCCAACAAGGTGCTGTTGAACTTCCAGTATCCGGCCAGTTTAGGCCTAGCACTTAAGTTCAAACGGGCCATAACAAGTTTATGGTCCGAGTGTCCTAGCAAGTGGAACGTGGGGCAAGATAGGAAGTCTACATCGCCTCTTCTAACTAACATCCGATCCAAGTAAGTGCTTGGATGGGAAGGCACTACAGGATGCCACGTCCACATCTCCCGCCCCGGATGATCCAGACGAAATCTGTCGACGAGATCGCACGAGGCCATCAGGTCAGACAGACTGCTGTCACACCACGCCGACCCGCTAGTCCCCCCGACCTTATCTATTTTGGGATCAAGGATTGCATTCCAATCCCCCATTAAAACTAACCGTTCCGGATCCACTAAGAAGCCCTCCAACCGTCGAAAAAAGGTTGCCCTCTCTACAGCAGCATTGGGAGCATAAACAGCAACAATCCGAAAAACACTACAATTAACAGCAACATCAACAACAAGCGCCCGCCCGTCCTCGCCTGCGTGAACAACATTCACCGACGCTGACAGGGTGCGACTCACTAGCAAGGAGATTCCACGACTATAGGTATTGCCATATGCTGAGTAGACATCGTAATCGTTTACCAGCACCTGACAATCCCCGTCACAAACAAAGTGGGTCTCCTGGATAGCGGCAATATCTACCTTGAGGGACACCAAGTCTCTCACAACGCGCGAGGCCTTGCTTCGACACCTGATGCCCCTCACATTCAATGTAGCCAAGTTCAAAGACATGATCACTTACCTCAAGCACTGTCACAGACGGGTCTGAAATCCTGGGCAGTGAGGACATGGCAGGCCTGGCCAAGGCTGCCGGTAAGTAAATCCGATGAAGGTGATCCATCCTTGGCCACGCCCCCCACGTCCAGGGGGAAGGTTAGTTTGAGTGCCCTGTATAGCGATGGGTGTACATACATGGGGATTCTACCCTCACATTTAAAGAAAATGCTGGTCAGCGAAGGATGGTCCCTATCCACCAGCTGCTGGCCTGGGATCGCATTCTTCGCTGCCTTAATCATTGCCCACATTCCTCCAGTCCTAGCGTCCTTGTTGACCCTAACGAAAGTGGTCAACAAGGGAGCGTCCTTGAATTTAGTGGGGTCTGTTACTAGGTCTCCACCGACTGTTTCAAAGTTTTTAAGTTTATTGTACCGGACCTTCTGTTGTCCTTTAAGGTCCGGAGCCGGTTGGAGAGGGTCTGTTTCACAAATCCTGCTTCCTGGCAGGAAGGGGAGCTTTTTGGTCCGTTCAGTGAGGACTTTGGGAGTGGGGGAGGGGACCTCTTTTGGTTGATGGGGAGGCTGAGCGCTTGGGGAGGGGGTAGCCTGCTCGTTTTCTTCTTTTTGGCTCCTGTCACGGTATGAGGGACGGGAAGAGTTTCTTGGGGCCTTTATAGGAGAGGGGGAAGGTTGTTCGGGTTGCTGGGGTGTTGGGATCACAGGGGGCTCATCCTGTGTTGTTGTTGCGAGGGAGTCCTTCTCAGTCTCAGTGGGGGTAGGAGGGTTTGCGCGTGTCTTGCGGCTTTTCCTCCTCCTGGCCCTCCTGATCTCTGTTGCGCTCAGGGCCATAGAGACTGTTGTTGTCTCTTCCTCTGCCTCTGACGCGGCCTCCTCCTCAGATTCTGGTAGTTTCCTCTTGTTTGAGGAGGAGGGTGTCTGTGTGTCCATTTTCTCCGTCTCGCTCTTCGGTTGTTCTTGGTCTTGGGTGACTGTCTGCAAGGATGGCTGTTTGTTGATCTTGCCTTTCTTTACGACCGTCACCCAGCCTGTCGGTGCCTCTGGAGGATTTGCGGCCGGCGCGGGAGCAGCGGCTTGATTTGTTGTCACGCTTGTTCCCGCCGCTTTTGTGGGCTTCTTCCCTCCATTCCTCTTTGGACAGTCCTTCGCCATATGCCCTTGTTGTGTGCACAGCCAGCAATGAGGCCTCCTCCCTTCCACTATAAGGGAGAGTGTCCACTCTCCGAACTTGAGTGTGGCTGGGATGGCGTAGAATCCAGCCTTGTCCAGGACCATCTGTACTTTGTAGTCCTCGGTCATGATGTTTCTTAATCCGCGGACCGGGGTGACTTCCTCTACGTCCCCATACTGGCTTAGGATAGCCCCCAGTTGTTTGGCCTCCATATAGCAGGGGACGTTTAGAGCAGAAACATTTGCTCTCCTCTTGTTCATATAGATGGGTTGGAGCTTTATGTTCCTGCTCTGATGGCAGGTCCTGGACAGCCTGACTGCGTCTTCGGAGGTGGGGAGCAGAACATCCCACTTTGCGTAACTCCTTCTACAGATGTAGTTGGCGGGAATGTTCTGCTCCAGCAACACGTTCATCATGGTGTCTTTGTTGACGCCCGTCAGACCCCTTGTCTTGGTGTCTGAAGTTATCAGCGAGAGCACTCTTTTCTCCAGAACTTCCACTTGACCCGGGAGGGGTTGGATGTTGTTCCCCTGGGTATACTCCTTGTAAGTGGAGTCGAAGAGTGCTCTGTAATCTTCGGGCGTCAACTTCCCTTGCTGCTCTTTGGGGCCCCATGCCGGTCCTCCATCCTGGTGGGTGTCAGCTGGACTCGGGTTGGGGGGCGTAGCTGGTGTTGTGGGGCTCTCCATTGTTATGGGCATTTTTGGTTTCGGAACGGGGCCGTTACCAGGCAAAGTAGGCCATTGTGTCTTTGGCGTTTTTTCGTCCTGGCTTGGTTTGCTCTCCGGGCCGCTCCCCTTTCTTATTTTCTTCCTTTGCTGGGTGGCTGTCCCCTTGGGGGATGGAGGTGTCTCCCCTTCTGGTGCCGTGTTCCCAGCTGGAGCCTTGGTGGGTACTGTCAAGGGTGTCTCTCCTTCCAGCTTGCTTTTGTTACCACTGGCCGGAGAGTCACCCCTTTTCCTATTTGGTCCTCTTGGGGAGTGTTGGGGGGCCAATCACTGTCTTCCCCGCCGAATAGTGAGCAGATGGAGGCTATTACGTCTTCATCCAGCACCTCGGTTTGGTCCGCGGTGCTGTTTTCCTCCTTTTCTGTTGAGGAGTCGCTCTTTGGGGGAGCGAGGGATGGGTTCCCCGGTCTTCCTCCCTTGGTTCTGCCGTCCTGGGGTGCAGCTGGTTGGCTGGGTTCTGCACTTTCCCCAGCTAGTGACTTAACGGCAGATTTTTCCGCTGGGTTGCCCTCGTGGGGAGCGGTTGCAGGTGCTTTTGGGGGGGTCGCCGCGGGCTGCGGCCCTACCCTCCCGCTTTCTTCCAAGGTCGCCGCGCGCCGGGGCCCTACCTTGTTTCCTGGCGCCGTCTCGCCGGGAGATGCATCAGCTCCCTCACATAGGGAGTCGTTCGCAGTTGAGATGCTGCGCATTTGGGGTGACGTATCCCTCCTGCCTGGCATCGTGGCGGTTGCACTGGCCGCTGGCGCGGACCAAAGTGTAGTGGGGGAAAAGAAAACCCAGGGGAATGGGGGGGAGGAGCGGACTTTGAAGAAATTAGAGTTTTTGACTTCCCCTCACGGGGATGTCGGGTTAGCAGCTCAGATCCCCCCGTGAGGGGGGAGAGCAGAGAAGAAAGACGCAGTGGGTGCTAGCGGGTCAGAGTGCCGCGTCGCAATTAAGAGAGAGAGGGGATAGGCATCCCTGCCCACAGAGGGGAGCAGAAACGAAGCACCCGCCCTACGCCCTAACTTACTCCAACGGAAGCGAGAAAGAGAACCCTGTCTGCTCGATCCACTGGGAGAGCAGCGAAGATAGACAAAGTTTGGGCCTGGCAGGTCAGAGTGCTGCTCAGGCAATTAAGTGTGGAGAAATTAGACCATCCCCTGTCTCTAGAGGGAAGAGACCGGAACGAAGAAAAAACGCATGCAAAAAACAACAAAAGCAGGTCTCAACTACCAGCTAGTGGTGTTGGTCCCGAGATTCCAGTCTCCCAAAAAAGGGGATCGGTTTCCGGGTCCAAGCTCCCACAAATGTGGAGTCGGTCCTTTAGGTCCTGACTCCCCAAAGGAGGGGGTCGGTCCTTGCTAACGAAAGTTAGTATGAAAACACCTTAACCTAGCCCGAAAGCCCGGTGGCGGAAAGTTTAGTAACTGAGAGAACAGATACTACACTTTGATCTTGTTTATATATTTTATTGAGAAAGAAAAATTGAACATAAAAAACGTACAAAAAATTCAATTCAACAAAATTAGGCACAGGGCCCTACAAGAAGTTGGGAGGGGGAGGGTACAGGGTCTTTTTGACTATGTAACAGATGAGACTTTGAAGTCTTACTCTTGACTGGCAACATTTACCAAAATACCTCAATCACTCTGTGGATCCTAATCTAACTAATAACCCCAGCGTTCAATGTAAAATTTAACTATGTACAATTTGTATATTCATTTCTGTATGTTGTGTGTGCATTTTTTTTTTTTTTTTGTGTGTGTGTATGTGTGAGAAAATAAAGTTCGATTTCATTAGAAAGAGTTCTTGAATTAATTGGCATAAAATGTTCGTGGAGTGGGAAAAAACTAATGAAAATGTTCATTTCAAAAATAAGGAAAAAACTACTAATGTGTTGTTAGTGAGACCCCCCTGTACTATTCTATGTGGCTAGATCCCCCACTGTTTTCCGGGGAACCGAAAACAAGCAGAGCATCCCTAATGGGGTTTGGGGAAGTCGCCTTAATGGAGGTGGGAGAAAATAAAGCAACGGATGGAGGGGGTAGGAAGGTGACCTCTGAGTAGGGGGATGACCGGGGGCATCAGAAAATAAAGATGAGGAGCAGGGGGGTTGGGCAGACTCAGAGGTTCTCTAATACCAAAAAATAAAATCAGGAACAGGATCTCATTTGTACCACCAGTCAAGAGTTACTTTACTGAACTTATAATGCTAACCTAGGCGGGATGGGTTCCGTAGGACCCAGCACCGCCCATGCCATGCCTAAGGAGGGAACACGTATTGAAACTTGGCTCCTCGACGGATGCACAAACTAGTGCTGTGCACCCACCTCTTGTCAAATTCCACTCGAGGCAACCTCTTCCAATCGCATCTGATCTTTACTTTAAGCAAATGTTTAAAGTAAACGATCAGATCCCGATCAGGAACAGATGTCCCTTCGTGGACCAACTTGAGGCGCGCGATCCAAATGGTCATGCGCGCTACTGCTAGGATCGCCAGGAAAACCAAACTTTCCTCCCTGGGGAACGGCGGCTCCATGTTGTACACAAAAGTTCCTACGTCGAGATCGAGCAGACACTCGGCATCAATGCGAGCTGTTACCCCCTCGACGTACCTTAATAGGGGCTGTATCCGGCTGCAACTAAAAAACGCGTGCTCGATTGTTTCGGGCTCGCGTTCGTCACAGCACGGACAGAAGCGGCTGGTATGTTCTTTATACCGGAAAAGTACGTCGAAGAGGGGCAGCGCATTTCGGACCAGTCGCCAAGTCAGGGAGAATTCCGAGTTATTCAGAATCTCCCGTCCCGGCGCCCAACGCCATTGAGAACGGACAACCTCCATCGACCATCCCATCCGCCTACAAAGTGGATCCTTCGCGGTCCCCTCCACTAAATCCCGATACAGTTTCTTCCTTGGCTGATCGAGGACATTGGTCCCCAGCAAAGCTCTAAGAGCGGTTCGGCATTCGGAGAAGAACTTGGACTCCCCCTTCGGTCTACGACGACCTTCTACCAAAGGGTTGGGGTTTGAGGTTGGGAAACGAGTTCTCAACCACAGGGACCCAAGGAGCGTCTCCTTCAAGCGAACGACCCAGGAAAGCCAATCTCTCGGCGTTTCTATGACACAAGAGACTGGGCTGACCCAGGCCTCCCTCGCTCGGATTTTGAACACAGACCTCTCTGCAGACATAGTGCTTACCCTCGTTCCACAAAAGTGAATCGAGGCGCCCTTGTAAGCGGGTTAGTCGTTCTGCAGGGAGAGGAAGTACAGACAAACGGTAAAGGATGAGCGGAAAGACGTATGTAGCACACGCCTCCGCCCGACCCTTCAAGGACAATTTCCTTCCAATCCAAGTCTTTACTGACGATTTGACCTTAGACTGTACTTCCGACCAATTCTTTTCCAGCTGAAGTCCCGGTCCAAACCAGACACCGAGAATGCGGACCGGTCCATCGGTCCAGCTGAAAATACCTGGAAGCGAGTTTACCCCGGTCCAGGCCCCCAACCGCAGGCCAACAGACTTGCTACGGTTGAAGATGGCCCCTGTTACTTCTTCGTATCGAGCGAGCGCCTCGACCACCGCTTGAACGTCCGTGAGGCAAGACACGAACACGGTGACGTCATCGGCGAACGCGGAAACCCTGGCTCGTGTGCCTCCAGGGAGAGCTATTCCGCGCAGGACTGGTGTAGCCGCCTCGTCCCTTAACTTGCGAAGGAGGGGTTCCAACGCCAGGACATACAACAGAGGTGACAGCGGACAACCCTGTCGCACCGACCGAGAGACAGCGAATGACTCCGACAGCTTACCGTTGATCTGCACCGCTACCGTCGGCCTGTCATACAGAACAAAGATCCACTTGCGGAAGTCCGGATTAAATCCGGCGGCCTCTAGCACAGATCCTAGGAACCGATGGTCGACCCTATCGAATGCCTTGGACTGATCCAAACTGATCAGCGCGGCTTCGGCGTCGTCTTCTGTCCCCTCTATGATCGAGCGTATCAAGTGCAAATTGTCTTGAATCGATCTCCCCTTCACAGCATAAGTCTGGTCCGGTTCGATCAAGTCAGTGATCTTGACCAAAAGGCCAAATATATGTAGCTACTCTTTATGAAACTATTCTAGTAAGAAATATTGGGTAGCTTCTAACTTTATAAATTCTGTCGGCATTTCATCCATTAAATATATCTCAGACGTGTACGTTTGTGTGTCTGTATCCGTTGCGTTTTAACCATTATTTCTTCATCTACATCAGTTGAGTTACATATCAGACATCTATTTAAGTATTCAATCTTCGTAAATACTATGAAAATATGACTAAAAGTTGGTGAATCTAAGCTATGCATAAACTTGTAAAGGAAATAATACAAAGCAAAAAAGTTGAGTCGATGTTAATAAAGAGGAAATATGTCAGACAGTAATGACGTTCACAAGATAGCGAAAAAAAAAGCGGGGAAAAGAAACCCAAACGGCCCTCTTCCGTTCTCCACAGGAAACACTGATAACTAATAGATAAAATATATTTCTTTAGTCAGACGTAAAAAGGTAGACATTTTACATTTTGCAAGATTCCGAAAACAAAGAATGATAGGAAAAACATTGCACATTGACATTACGGATTTTGTATTTACGCAAATAATCAATTTTCTATAAAGATTGTATTTAAGATGAAAACATAAAAATAAAAGATAATTCTAAAAAGGGAAAAGTAGATATTCTTCGTCTCAAAGGACTGTTTTGAAGAGATCAGTCCCACTAACGCATATACACATGTAATAACTGTTTGTTTAGCCACCGTTCTTATATACACAGACTTGAAAAAAGTAAATAGATATTATTACCATTTAAAATTATGACTACTCTAAGGTGTCCTGGTGGCTTGCCCACAATGTTATTAATTATTTTTCTTCAATGATGAATAAGACAATAATTGGAAGTGAAATTCCGAGGTTTGCAGCAATTTTAGCAATTGTATTCATTATATAATGTAATATATAATATGATATTCCTAAATAAGGATAAAAATTTAGGACATAAGATATATATATATATATATATATATATATATATATATATATATATATATATATATATATATATTTCTTCATTGGTGAAAAAAACCGCACTAAAGTGCTCAATGTGTAGGCAGAGCAGTATATAGGAAATTTATTGCTGTGAGTCCAGAATGAATTTACATTTTGTTTCCGCTAGGGAGATCTCCTCTGAAGTATGAATTCTGACGAAGCTGGTCGGATCTGTCCACATCTTCAGATGATATCTTCCTAGCGGAAACAATATATATATATATATATATATATATATATATATATATATATATATATATATATATATATATTCTAAGAGAATACCCGTGTTAAGGCGGATACTAATTACCTAAACAGAACACTTTTGCATCATTTTTATGTACCCTTACGAAGCATGACATAGAAGACGTTTCGCCATGCATCAAAGAATCCAATTCGAATCACACAAATGAATCAAAATAATAAATGATAAAATCAGTTTACATTTTTTATTTAACATAATAATAATTGATTAGCATTAAATATTTTTTATTTAACATAGTAATAATTAATTAGCATTAAATATAAAATTCCTATCATTTGAATAGATTTTGGCAAAATTTAACTTGAAACTATTCCAAATAAGGCTCTACAATGAAATAATCATGACAACTAATATTTTAATTAGAACCCATAAATAGTGATATGTCAGGTGTTGAGAATTATTTTTGATAAAATAAACATTCGTTTTTAATATTTCCAAATATTGTCACAAAAAATATATTTTTAAATAATGATTCTGGGTAATTTTTATTGACACTTTACTTCTACATTATCATAAAATTTTAATTAAATTAGTTAATCAATGTATACATTTAATTCGAGTTTAAAGACTATGTTGTTATTTAACTACTAAAAATACTAATTTTTCTGCAACTTATTTTACTACTAAGTTAAATCCTTTTTGCATCTTATCTAACTACTTAGTTAAATATTTTCGCACCTTTTTTAAATAATAAGTTAAATATTTTCTGCACCTTATTTACTAATTTTGCTGCACCTTATCATAACAAATACCACTAAAAATTTCAGTTAGATTAGCACAGTAATTTCCGAGAAAAGTTTTTGAGTAAATGTGCAACGTTATCCGAGAACCAACACGTTGTAGCCTTAGTCGCAAAATAGACAAAGAATAGGAAATAACTTTATCTCGCTTTTTTTGTTGTACAATGTATTTATTTCCTCATATTCTCGTTAGAGTTGTGACGTCTCGCATGTGATCGTCTTCACGCACGTGCTCTTAAACCTTAGCTCCGCCTCTGAAATGATCTCTACTTTTATAGTCACCCCTTTCATTAGCGTGACGCCATTTCGCTCACATCTCGATATTTGCATGTAGCTGTCCGCGCTATCTTAAAAATGTGGACTTGGGTGACGAATCTCTATTAATCCATAACTATACATCAAACGAATGCCACATTACTTTGTATTCTATACCTTATCATAGAAAATATCTATACAAAATTTCAGCTAAATCAGCTCAGTAGTTTTCGAGATCGACAGACGGATTAGCATAATAAGAAACTATAATATAGATGTGTGTATGTTATGTGTAATATATGTATGTGTATGTGTATGTGTGTGTTTGTGTGTATGTGTGTGTTTGTGTGCTCTCGCGTGTGTGCAACATTCATCGACGAAGACTAATTTGCTACTGAGTGAAAAAGAAATCTTCCGATAAAAAAGTGTATAAAATGCGTTTCAAAAAGAGACATGTGTAAATTAGTCGTTTAAAAAAGTTATTCGTGTAAATAAGTATAAAGCTTCAATGAGTCGGAAAGAAATCGAGACAAAGACGCAAAGCGAAAATAAATCGAAAAGAAAAAGTAGAAGTTGTCTTTTTACCCGCTTAAATGATTTTAGATAAACAAGAAGACAAAAAATAGATTTTCTTGTCTTGAAAAATTAATAACTGGGCTAGTTCAATCATTTGAAATGAAACTGTTTCCTGACAACACAAGCTGATGTATTTATGTCTTTTTTTAAACACATCTTTCTTTATTCTATGTACTCGTTTCCATATGAAGTAAAATTTTATTAAGACCAAAAGGGAACTAAAGGATAAGTGTTAATGAGTGTCATGTGGCCGATGACACAACACCATAATAATAATTAACAGCGGAAATTGGTATGGTTTGATTATTTAAGAGTGTTGTCCAAGAAGAACTTGTTTACATTGGACTTGGAAACGAGTATCGTATATTCAGTAATGAAACAGCACCGCCGGATTGTGTTCCACAAACGAGAAGCTCTATGAAAGAAACATTGTTAATGGAAGGTTCGTTTAGTTTTAGGCACATATAAAGAGTAAGGATTATAATTGACACTAGTTATAGCTAGATGAGTTAAGAACTTTTATACAGAGGAGGAGGAAAGGTTGACGTTCAATCGAATTCTGCCATGAAAATAACGATACAGCAGAGATAGACGTGCAACGTCTTTTCTCTGAGGAAGAGAAAGCCTGGATGTGAAAACTAAACAGCACACGAAGTAAAAAGTAAAGTTAGTGAATACATTAGTTTTCGAATCGCTGTTTTGCCGCCTTCGAAATAAATCAGACATGGCAGATGATACTTTATTTAATGTTTACTATCATAAAAATAACATTCGGACGTGTTTTTTTTATCTAATAGGAAAGTTTATTTTATTGAGAGTTCAGCATATTTTGCTTCCCTCCAAACTAAATGAAAATGAAGCATTTCAGTTTTATATTTTATGTTACCTACGTTTTAAATATCATAAAAATCTTTCCAGCAGTTTTAGATTCAGAAAAAAGACTGATATCTTCCTATATATATAATCATATACATGACTAGAAAAATATTTGTTCTGTGATAGATATTAGCAATAAATATTAGTTTTATCTTTATTTTTGCAAGGCATTATACGATTTTTACGTTGTCCTCTTAAGAGTAAATTTTGCCAAAAATTAATGTGCACATCGTACTTACCATGTTGACGAGAATATATATTCCAAAATTATTAATGATCGATTTATATATTTAAAAAAAACGGTAAAACTTGATCTTAAATGAAATTTGTTTTCTGATTATCTAATGACTATGGATTAAATTCAATGCAAATCTGAAATATTAAAATTTTCAAAGAGATACTTGTGCTCATATTAGGTCCACTAAAATGTCTTTAAAATACACTAATGAAACTAAAATGTCTTTAAAATACACTAATGAAACTAAAATATCTTTAAAATACACTAATGAAACTAAAATGTCTTTAAAATACACTAATGAAACTAAAATGTCTTTAAAATACACAAATGAAACTAAAATGTCTTTAAAATACACTAATGAAACTAAATGTCTTTAAAATACACTAATGAAACTAAAATTCGGGGAATGATGTTTTATTGATAGTTTATTCTTATTGATTAATCATTAAAAAAACAAACTCGGAGGTATCTGAATATTCAAGAATAAGTAGCGCCTTCTTTTTATCCCCTTTTGCATGAAACTTAATTTAACTAAATATAACTCACATTACGACAACATACATCAAGCAGTGGTGTTCCAAAATTTATAATGATCGGGAAAGTAGTCAATGAATGAATCCTGCTTATAAAAAATTATTAGCCTGCACAAACCTCTAATCTATTATAATCTATACTTCTATAAAAACAAAATATCACTTTGTTATACATGTCATAGAATCGCATTCATTTGCAAAAGATCTAATTTGCATATTCTTTCTAACATTCATTTTAATTAATTACCTATTAACCTTTTCGGTTGTCTTATCGGGTGATCATCTTTAGTTAACTATTACGTGATATTACAATTCAGTATTCTACATAATTTATACTTGCGTAATATTTGCGTAAAAAAGCTTGTGGTAAATACAAAACTCTCTCTCTCTCTCTCTATATATATATATATATATATATATATATATTTATGTATGCGTATATATATTTGTTTAAAAATTTTGCCTACTAAACTCCTGCCAGTTTTTGGTCTACAGACATGAAACTTAATGTATAGGGTATTCTAAAACCTTATATTCTGGTTTTAGCCGGGGAGAGTCGGTGTGAAAAGTGTGAAAATTTAAAAAAATGAAATTTGCAAGGTGAAGGTCGAACGACGGCATTACGAATATGAATGCGTAATGTAATAGCTATTGGTTCATGTTTTAATCTTGCAGCAAACATGTCTTCAAAGGTCAAGCATTAATGTCAAAAGAAAATTAAATCGTAAGCTAAACGTTTTGGTTTCGATTCTCGGTGGTGGCGCACGAGTCATTTTTAAAAACATTTAAATCATTACTATATATTAAGTCCAATATAATATAATAATAAATACGAAATTATGCATTAATCAAAATATCATATTCAAACGAATTTTACGATCGGACGATGCTGGTCGGCCTGCCGGTATTCCTGTCTGTTTATGTGTTCAAAATTTGACTAATATATAAAAAAGCTACACTATTTCACAAATTAATTTTAGTACTGAAAACAGACTGTTATATACTTTTCTTCCTGCACGATTTCTAACCATATGCTATTTATTCAAAAAGCATCAACATTAAAGAGGTTATCTTATTTGCATATTAAAGAACATCTATTTTGATAATTAGTTCTAAATTCTTAATGGAAATTCATTCCAATTTACTTATTCTATGTAGAAATAGAACGGTAACGAATTAAACGATTCGATAGAGTGAAAAGCGCACTTAAAATGATATCTAACATATATATATATATATATATATATATATATATATATATATATATATATATATATAGTCTTTGAAGTTTTTAACCTTTAAAACTATACAAAAATATTTTTTATCATTCGTTAGAAAACCATCTAGTCAGTAAGTCATTTAATCGCCTGCAATCACTGCATCAACTCCCTCTCGAATTTACTATAATATCAATAATTTATTTTTCAAGGGATCATCAGTTGTTTACCATGAAACACTGTTTCGGGGATTTAAAAACTAAACAGTATATTACATCATGGCTCCCCAGCAGTGTTGATCAAACACCACCACCCTTAATCTTAGGAGAAGACATGTTACAAACATTTGATCCTATTTTCTATTCTTAATTGCAATTACTAACCTTTTCATACTATAAAAATGAATTTCTTACCTGTGCGATTCATCAATTTCCACAATTAAAATGGATACATTTTTTAATTTATAGCGTTTAAACATCATGAAATATATATATATATATATATATATATATATATATATATATATATATATATGTATACTCGAGTCTATGTAAATACAAATTTGCCCAAAATGGTGCAGGATCCAATCCCATTGGGATACCTATCATTTGGAGTAATATTTTATTTCCTATTTGAAAATAGGATTCTTTAATAAGATGACTTACAAGTATTTTTAAAATACCTTTAGAAACACTAGTTTTAATATTTTTATTTTTACACCAAAAAGCTTTAGAGTTTGAAAAGTCTATATATTTACCTTTTCCACCTTCAAAAGCTAAATCTACAGTATCATTTAATTCTTTTATAAGTTTTTCGCGCGGAATTTTAATATATAGCGTACTAAAATCATAAGTAGCTATAGAGTTTACTTTTATTCTGGAATTTATTTTATCTAATTTTTCTTTCACTGGTTGGGAATTATTTACTACCCAAAATAGATTTATATTACTATAGAATTTACTTTTCAGGCGAAAATTATTTATTTGATTTATAATTAATTTAAATATTTTAGATATAGCTTTACTTAAAAGTTTAGTGATGCACGTCTTTGAACCTACAATAAATCTAGCACCAACTGGATTTTTATGCATTTTAGGTATCCAATACATACATGGAAGATTTTTGTGTTTGTCTTTTAACTTTAATCCTACTTTTTCACTAATAATACTATTATTCAAAATAATGCTATCTAAATTACTATTACTTACTTTATAAGTATCCGAAACGTTTCCTATAAGTCTTACTTCTATCAATAAACGTTGTATATAATATTTTTTACATATAAAAGCTATATTGTTTACCGCGTTATCAATCGGAACTATTACAAACTTTTCTTGAAGTATTTTAAGTTCCTCCCGTATTTCTGAATTTTTTAAAAGAGGATTGGACTTCCGGTTCTTTGACTGTCATGGCTCCTGTGGGCTGCGACGTTGTTTGGCTGTGGAATTTATTATATACAATCTCTCACATTCTGAAAATCCTATTATAAGTTGCTCGCTTGTTTAGCATTGCTGGATGGCATCGTCCTTTCGAGTTAAAACTCCTACTTGTGAGACATTGACTTGGGGTTATTAGCTGGTTGGATGACCGCGTCTCTTGTTGAGACGAATTAGGTTCATTTCACAGTCGGATTTCGGCGCGGTTTGCTTGATCTGTGTTGGTTATAGAAATTCTTGTGTGCAGGGCGTTTGCTCAGTTGGTAGAGTGCTTGCCTTGCATGCAAGAGGCTCGGGTTTCGAATCCTGAGTTCGGATGTGTCTAACTGATGTGCCCAAATAGGGCGAAACTCGAGTCTTGGACTTCCGGTTCTTTGACTGTCATGGCTCCTGTGTGTTGCGACGTTGTTTGGCTGTGGAATTTATTATATACAATCTCTCACATTCTGAATAAATATATATATATATATATATATCATTTAATTCAGGAGCCATACATAAATGTAACATACGTGAGAAAACGATATTGTTTTGCAGCAACCTAATATCAAGACCTGAAAACATAAAAGTTAATGAGCGCAAGGATCCAATGAAACAATAGCATAGTAATCGGTAGTAGTAGAAATTAAATAAAATTTGATTATTTAAGTAATCGTTGAAAAAGAACTTGTTTACATTGGACTTGAGGTCGGTCATGTTGAAATCAGAAGGAAAGCAGGTCGCTATACAGAGTTCCATAAGTAAGCAGTTGTAGGAAAGAAGCTTTATGGAATTTGCGTTTAGACTTGGCTTCATGGAATTTGCGTTTAGACTTGGAATTTGCGTTTAGACTTGGCTTTATGGAATTTGCGTTTAGACTTGGCTTTATGGAATTTGCGTTTATACTTGGAATTTGCGTTTAGACTTGACTTTATGGAATTTGCGTTTAGACTTGGCTTTATGGAATTTGCGTTTAGACTTGGAATTTGCGTTTAGACTTGGCTTTATGGAATTTGCGTTTAGACTTGGAATTTGCGTTTAGACTTGACTTTATGGAATTTGCGTTTAGACTTGGCTTTATGGAATTTGCGTTTAGACTTGGCTTTATGGAATTTGCGTTTAGACTTGGAATTTGTGTTTAGACTTGACTTTATGGAATTTGCGTTTAAACTTGGCTTTATGGAATTTGCGTTTAGACTTGGCTTTATGGAATTTGCGTTTAGACTTAGAATTTGCGTTTAGACTTGGCTTTATGGAATTTGCGTTTAGACTTGGAATTTGCGTTTAGACTTGACTTTATGGAATTTGCGTTTAGACTTGGCTTTATGGAATTTGCGTTTAGACTTGGCTTTATGGAATTTGCGTTTATACTTGGAATTTGCGTTTATACTTGGAATTTGCGTTTAGACTTGGACACAATTATTGTGAATGTCTTCAATGAAGAACTACTTGTCATGAAAATAACGATAGAACATAGACTAAAGGAATATCGTCTGTGAAAGAAAGTTTCAAGGAGGAGAAAAGAATATCATTTACTAGGTTTCGAAACTGTTTTTGAACTTTATTAAGGCAGGAAAGGATCCTCTTAGCAGCCTCTAATATGCCAATAGTACTCAATTTTAAGATTGTATTGGCTCCTGTGCAAATAGATTATTGAGTCTGGAGATACCTTCGGGAGAACTAGAATAAGGCAACCATTTTTCCAGCGACCTTGGCAACAGATTTGACGCAATTCTTCCAGATCAGGAATGAAGTACACACGAAACACCGGTTAAAAGAGAGTCTATGTTTGAAAATCGTTTTATTTTCTATAATATGAGTTAAAATAAACATTTTCTTGAAACACATGCAAACAATTATTATCTAATTAGGTTTTGACGTACTTATATGTTCTTCGAGTGCTTTTCCTCAAATCTTTTGACATTATCTGTAACGTTTAACTTTACAAATAACTCTTTTAACTGGTGATCAAAGGTAAACAGCAAACGCCAGGACGATGACAAGTTTAGGTCGCTAGAAATATGTTTCACCTGTTATTCGTATAGAATCGTTTGATCATTTAAATTCGTGCCACCTTCATATACTGTTGGCTTTCAGCGTTTAAAGTCGGTTCACGGCGTTATTTAATCGGTGTCAATCGCCTTGTAAATGAGAGACGATGAGGCTGTCGTATAGTCGATAACGACTGTAGTTTCTTCGCCTTCAACATGGTAATTGGTCGAAATGGTTGAGATGATACAATTACACGCCATTCACTCAGCAAATGTAGACTAACAGCAACAAAAATAACAACTTCAATATACTGAGATGAAGCGCTGACGTGAGACAAATAAAATCGCGTAATAATCTCGACCGTGGCGAGGAGAGTCAACATTGCGGTTTCTGCGCAAGTGTCAGTAACTGTACACGCTTCGCTGCATCAAGATTACTCAAGAAAAAATGCTTTGATTAACTTGTTTTTCACGCTTGAACTGACACGTGTTATTAATATCCGTAAGGTCAGTCTGGATGAATCGGATACGAAATAGTAATGTACCGTGATTGAAGGACAGTCAAGATACAGCAAGTAAAGTGCATCGATCGGATCGATAAATATGCTATCTCGAAAGTATGATTCTTTTTTAAGTATGAACTACGCAAAACATGGTGAGAATACAAACGGATATTCAATCTGCTATAAAAATGCCATTGCAAACATAATTGTGACAGACCGAAGAAAGCGTGACTTGATACTATTTATACTATTTTCTAATACGGGTTTCATGATGAAAATGTTATTTCAAATATAAGTGTGACAGAATAAATGATGAACAAAGTAATCAAACAACTGATAAGCAGAGATAAACAATTGCATTCCTGTGCTTTTTTTTTACAAAGAAATCACCACTTATCAAGGCCCAGAAGCCACTCGATGATAAGGGTCAAAGAGTGTACAGTGGTCAAAAGGACAATATCATAGTAATCGTTAGAAGTGGAAATTTGGTAAATTGGATTACTTAAGAGGAAGGGCTCTCAAGAATTTGTTTATGTTGGACTTGAAGACGACCACATTGTAGTCAGCTGGAATGCAGGTATACGGAAGAGAGTTTCACGGGTGTGCAGTTCTAAAAAAGAAACTTTGTTCATGTAATCTACGTTTAGGTTTGGGCACAGATAAAGAGTAAGAGAAATTATTGATAGTGTTTTCAGCTAGACGAGCGTTTCTCGTGAATGTTTGGCGAGGGGGGGACCATAGATTGGATTTCAGACGAGCATTTGTCATGAAAATAATGATAAAACAGAAACAGGCTCGCAACGCCTCTTCTATGAGAAAGAGGTTGCAGGGAAGAGAAAAGTGCATCCTCCACTAGGCTACGAAGTCTATTCTGAACTCTGTCAAGGCAGGATAAGGTCTTCCTAGCAGCTGCTGCCCTGATGTGACAGCAATACTCCATCCTGTGACGTACCTGGCTCTTATATAGGTAGAGAATTACATCAGCAAGTAGATATCTACTGGGTTTATAGAAGGATACCACCATTTTTCCAGCGACCTTGGCAACGGATTTGATGTACTTGTCTTACAAGTAGTTTAATGGAATATGCGTTGATGAACTTATAGCACCTACCCATTCGAGGTATATAAAAATTCTGCCTTTATTACTCAGGTTACAAGATGGCGGAAGGCTTCCTACTCTAATATTTTTTCTCAGACTCCTAGATTTTGCAATTCCCTTCCTATCTCTTGCTTCGCAGACTGTAAATTACATCCAGAAGTTTAAGTGTAATGTGAACAGACATATCGCTATTAAACTCTCCAAAATCCCATTTTTAGATATAATCCCAAATAGCATCTACTTACGATCAAGCAGCAATACGCTTTTTAGGAAGGCGACAAAATTTAAAAAAATAAAGTATTTCAGTGGAGACTTATGTAAACGTTCAGTCGGCTATTTATCTGTGCTTAATATGAGAGTTTCTTTGATGCATGACTAAACGTCTATTATGCTTCGTAAGGATATATAAAAGTGGTGCAAAAGTGTTTTGTTTAGGTAATTAATATCCGCCTTAACACGGGTATTCTCTTAGAATATATATATATATATATTCTAAGATTGAATATTGAATTATATATATATATATATATTCTAAGATTGAATATTGAATTATATATATATATATATATAAATATATATATATATTCTAAGATTGAATATTGAATTATATATATATATATATATATATATATATATATATATAATTCAAACACTACAGTGTTTGAATATATTGTTAAGTGGCAGTTTTAGTCATTTAGAACTGTTTAAAAGCTTCACCGCTCACTCACTTTTTGAAACAATTATTACAGCTTATAGATCACCTTCTCAGCTATATTGTGAATTCTTTTTTTCAATTTTCAGTAAAACAAAAGTTATGATGAACTTTCTGGTGTTCAAAATCTTAAAAATATGTAAGGCTGTGAGTCACGCTTTTTATGCAACTTTTTATAGCAACTGTCGCGAAAAGAGAGATAACTCGTGAAACAGATAGAATTAAACCATGAAAGGGAGATAATTGAGGGTATTTTATTGAAAGCAGACGAGTGCCGTACATTGTTATTACCTATGGATTTATGGGGGCAAAAAAATAAAACTGAAATTAAATAAAGAACAAGCGAATTTATTGGGAACCTGGAAAAATCATGGATTACAATAGAAAAATGCGAGCATGGAAAGTATTATGATTAAGTTTAAACATGGAAAATTAAAAGACTTGTTGTTAAAACTGGTAAAGAAATGGACAAGATATTCTAGTAAAAAGTATAACACATTTATAACTTAAAATATTGCAGGATTAAGAACTTTTTACAATTCAATTTATAACATTATACAATAAATTCCTAATGCTACAATATTTTAAGTTATAAATTTATTATACTTTTACTAGAATATCTTGTCCTTTTCTTTTCCAGTTTTTGCAACTAACCCTTTACTTTTCCATGTTTAAGCTTAACCATATTACTTTTCATGCTCGCATTTTCTATTGTAATATTATATATATATATATATATATGCATATTATATATATATGTATATATTATACATATTATATATATGCATATAAATGTGTATATAAGTAAGACTGAAAATATCATTATAGTAATAACTGTGTCTTCCCCGTTTAAGAACTGAGTCCTTATTTTTGAGCACTTTACGTAGAAATGAAATAAGTCGGTCACTTAAGCTTAGGTGCGCGGATTGTGATGTTAAAAATTGAATGACATTTTACGCTTTATATAAAGTTTAGTTTCAGCTATATTCTTGCCGCAATAAACGTTTTGTTAGCAGTTTGTTCCTTGCTAATAAAGTCAGAAATGGCTTCGTTGCCGGGTTCGGTGGAAATCGGGACTCTCTGCACTGCTTATTTCTGAAAGGATGAAACACTAGTGTCTGTCAGTCTATCTATCTATCTATATCTAATTATTTACTAGTATAATTATTAAATACTTACTATAATAATTATTAAATACCTACAGACACTAGTGTTTCATCCTTTCGGCAATCATCAGTGAAGGTTGCACGATTAACACGAGTCGATAGATTTGAACCTGGCTACAGAAGCCATCCCTGGCATTATGAGCATGAACCTAATCCATTCGGCTACCGTTAACTGCAAGAATTGCTGTTGAATTTAAACATTTATTTTATTTTTTTAAATGCCTTTTAACGTCTGTCAGAGTGATCTAATCATTATATGATTATCTGCGCATGAGAGCTAAATTGACGAACTTTAATTCAACTGAAAGTGCTCACTAATAAGAAACGAGTTTCTGAAAGGGTCTGGCATAATTATTTACTCTAATAATTATTAAATACACACAGAAACTAGTGTTTCATCCTTTCGAGACTCATCAGTGCAGAGTGTCACGATTAATACCAGTCGATAGATTCGAACCTAGCGACAGAAGCCACCACTGGCTTCATTAGCAAGGACCTAATATATATATATATATATATATATATATATATATATATATATATATATATATATATATATATATATATATATATAAAGTATCTATGTTATTAAATCTTATGAAATGGATGATTAATATTCTGGATAGAGCATTAATTAAAGAACAAATTAACTGATGACGAATAAAAAATTACATTTTTATTGCATTATAAGATGTTAGAAAACATGGAAATATAATAAAGGTTATTCTTATACCACGGAGTTTCGAAACACTTAGATCATCAAAGGAAATAAATAATCCAGTAGTGTACGGAATCTGTTTACAGGGTGAAAAAAGTAAAAAGTCATGATAAACAAACTCAATGGTAAATCGGGTCTGTAATTTTGTGAACAAAAGTTTTTAACAATCGTGAAACCCAAGTTGTAAGTGATGTTGCGTATAGTAAAATACACTACTCTAGCAGACTAAATGAGTTTATGCGTTTGAATCTTATTGAACGAAAAAAAAAAGATATACTATAACACAAATAACTGGTCTACTAGTGAGAGAAAAAAAAAATAATGTTCTTAATTTTTTACCAACTCAAAGCTTAAGAGGTAAAAAGAAACTTTAACATAATATTCGATTATCTATGCATATTATACAGAAATAAACTGTATAATCTAGGAAGGAGTATCTTGATATCAGAGAACTTTGACTCAAGTAAACTAAATGAAAAGTAATATATAATATAATATGTGTGTGTGTGTGTGTGTCTGTGTGTGTCTGTGTGTGTGTATAGTTATATAATACACGCTTGTAAATTTGATTTCCCTACCAAATAACTCTGTCAACTTCGGTCTAAGGACTCGAGATTAGACATAAGGAGTATCGCGATTTGGGGAAATCTTTTTAATCGGTTTTCAGACGGAAATTTGTCTCTACAGGGGTACAAAGTTCGAGGATTTGACCTTTGAAAACTCTAACAAAATCCTCTGCCAATTTTAGGGCTAAACACTTGAAATTTTAAATGTAGGAAACTTTTACATGGATCAAACCAAAAATAAATATTAAGGGGTCAAAATTTGGGTCAAAATTTAAAAAAATTGACCTCTGCGGTCTCTATTAAATTACTCAGCCAATTTTGGGTCTAAATATTTGAAATTTTACATAAAAAGTATTCAGATATAGGTTTGGGTCGAAAATTTGAGCTGCCAAGGGGTCAAAGTTGAAAAGATTTGACCTTTGCAGCGTCTAACAAACTACTCAGCTTATTTTGGGTCTAAACATTTCAAATTTATACATAACGAGTATTCACACATGTGGCAAGCATTTTAATCAGTTTTGAGGCGAAAATTTGGCTGCCAAAAGGTCAGAGTTGAAAGAGTGGATCTTTGCAGATTTTACCAAATTTCTCCGCCAATTTTGGGTCGAAAGACTTGAAATTTTAGATGTAGGTAACTTGGATATGGGTAAAACTTCGTATTTTGATGTGAGACCAAAGTAATAAATATTAAGGGGTCAAAATTGGGATCAGCGTTTAAAAAAATTACCTCTGCGATCTCTACGAAATTACTCAGAAAAATTTTGGTCTAAACATTTGAAATCTTGCATAAAATAACTCGTAGGGCAAGTTATGAATAGAACATCGGGCCCGAGCAAAGCCAGGGTTATACGCTGATATATTTATAAAAGTGAAAATGTCAGTGTGTGTGTGTCTATGTACATTTCCCTACACAATAACTCTGTCAATTCACAGTCTAGAGACTCAAGATTTGACATAAGAGGTATTGAGATTTGGGGAAATCTTTTTAATCCGTTTTCGGCCAGAAATTTGGCTGTCAAGGGATCAATGTTTAACGATTTGATTTTTGAAAACTCAACCAAACTCCTCCACCAATTTTGGGTCTAAACACTTGAAATATAAGGTACAGGTTCCTTGGACATGGGTTAAACTTTTTAACTTGATTTGAGCCCCAAACAATAACCATTAAGCGGTCAAAATTGGAGGCAAAGTTTTAAAAAAATTACACCTTTCAGCAAACTTTTGGCCTAAACATTTGAAATTTTACATAAAGTTTAATTAGACATAGTACAAGATTTTTAATCGGTTTTTGGCCGAAATTTGGCTGTTAAGAGATTAAAGTTGAAAGAATTTACCTTTGCAGACTCTACCAAACTCCTTCGCCAATTCTGTGTCCAAACACTTGAAATCTTAGTTTTAGGTTATCTGCACATGTATGTATATATACATATACATACGCACATCAAGTTATGGACAGTACTTATGGCTCAAGCAAAGCTGGGCTGGACTGCTAGTATATATATATATATATATATATATATATATATATATATATATATATATATATATATATACTTTGAGGTTGCTATTTTCCAAAGGTAGGTTAACCAGTGAAATATAACGAGGTTCATACGAGAGGGCTCAATGCAGAAGTAGAGTTAGTTACATTTGTTGCTACAAATTACTGCTTATATAAAGACAACGTAATTCATTTGTATGGGAAGAATAGAACGGCAAAATTTTCAACGGCATATATGCACAAAGGTTTTTTTTGCGAATAGTAATTTATTTTAATCGCTGAGATGTTTTAAACGAGTTAGTTTTGGGGCTCATACTTATATAGGTAGAATAGAATTAATTTTAATCGCTACGTAAAACATGAAAGGAAATCGTTAATCACCTTTCCCAAACCAGATGCACTCGCCTGTTATTCTTTAAATAAGGTGGACCATAAGTAGTTCAGCGTTTTACAGCAGACCACAGAAAGAGGGCGCGACAGAGACTGATCTGCTCTGATGGGGGCAGCTTATGGAGAGTGGTATCCGTGGGCTTAGAACTAATTTAGCTGATGTTGAAGCATTTCTCTTAACAAATACCCCGGATATCTTAGCACTAAGTGAGACTAACCTACACTCCTCCATCCCCTCTAACCACTTTAACATGCCTGGATATCTCCCACTCTGCCGTAAGGACTCTGACAGACACATGCAAGGACTTGGAGTTTACATTCGTAATACCCTCCCTCTGACTAGAGAAACAAACCTAGAAACAGATGATCAAGCCTTTATGTGCTTTAGACTAAACATGCAACACAATATTAGCTACTATTATTTTCTCTACCGCTCTCCTTCGACTCAGGACTGCACCATAATAAACAAAGTCTCTGACAGCATAGACACGGCACTGTCCCTCGACACTAGCGCACAAATACATTTATTTGGTGACTTTAATGTCCACCACAAAAACTGGCTTGGATTCTCTACTTACACAGATGCAGCGGGCAGCATAACTCATAGCTTCACTATATCTCACTCCCTAGCACAAATTGTTACGTTTCCAACCCGTTTCCCTGACCAGGAAGAACAACACGCATCACTTCTAGATCTGTTTTTGACCACAGTTCCCGATGACTGCATAACGAAGGCCCACAGCCCACTCGAGAACGCTGATCATGCAGTGATAATGGTTGAAATCGCCCTAAACTCTAGAGCCAAAACTGAAGAGCCAGTGCTCAAAACAACGAGATATTATAAAAAGGCTGACTGGGAAGCCATCAGGGAAATAATCAGAGATGCCTCATGGAGAAATATTTTTTCTCTCCCTGCTGAACAATGTGCAAACGAGACCACTGACTGGTTCAAAACTGCAATCGAAGCACATGTTCCCATGCGGAAATTTTATAGTAAGCCCAACTCTCCCCAATGGTTTACGTCGACTTGTGCAACTGCCATGGCTCAAAAGCAGCATGCATACCGTAGGTTTAACCGACATAAGTCCAGTTCAAACAAAAGTATATAGAAGCTAGAAATAACGTTAAGAAAGAAATAGCGACAGCTAAGAGAGACTTTACGGAAACCACTAAAAAGCACATCGAAGCACAAAAACTAGGAACGCGAGACTTCTGGAAAATCTACAACAGTGTAGTAAATAATGGGCAATCAACAATTCCCCCACTAACCAACAACCACGAGGTTGTCTCCTCAGCAACCGACAAGGCTAACATGCTTGCCAGTCGGTTTGCCTCAAACTCCACACTGGACCCTTCCAACCACCCCTACCTGACTTTCCTATGCGGACAGACGCCACGCTAGACGATCTGAAAACCACCCCTGCTCAGGTGCATGCTATCATAAAAAACCTTGACACTTCAAAAGCATGTGGACCCGATCTTATCCCAGCTGTGCTATTAAAAAAGTGCTCAGCCGAAGTAGCTCCAGTTCTCTCCAAACTCTACAACAAATGCCTTAATGAAGCTTGCTTTCCGGGAAGTTGGAAAACTGCTTCTGTTGTATTCAAGAATTCTGGCGAAAGGACTGACCCAACAAATTATCGCCCCATTAGCCTCCTCCCACTTTTTGCCAAAATATTTGAGACCTTAATTAACCATGCTTTAGTCCATCATCTTACAGATGCTAAACCTCTGACTGACAAACAATATGGATTTAGACAAGCCCGTTCCACAGCAGGCATCCTAACTGTGATCTCTGAACGTATATACCATTCACTGGACAAAGCGGGGGAGGGCAGAGCGGTAGCTCTAGATATATCTAAGGCTTTTGACAGGGTATGGCATGAGGGTCTCCTCAGGAAAATTAGATCATACGGTATCACTGGTAGAATACTTAACATAATTAAATCCTTCTTAGATAAGAGAAAAATCCAGGTTGTCCTCGACGGTCGTACATCTAAACAATATGATATAAATGCGGTGGTGCCCCAGGGTTCTATCCTTGGACCTCTATTGTTCCTGATATTCATAAATGACCTCCCTGACAAAATTGCCTCTGAGATGGGTATATATGCTGATGACACTACACTCTATGGCAGGCACGACAGGAAGACGAATGAACACATTTCTAAAGAAATCGCAGAAACACTAGAGGAAGACCTCCAATCTGTGGTGGAATGGGGACAAAAGTGGTTGGTCGCGTTCAATGCTGACTCAAGACTAAACTAGTTTCATTCAATAATTACAAGAACCCCTGTCTACCACCTATAGAAATGGCCAACGACTCTTTATCTGAGAGTACATCTTTCAAACTCCTTGGCCTAACGTTCACAGGAAACATGAGTTGGAACAATTACATTGAAGGTATTGCCAGGGCCGCTGCAAGAAAGGTGGGCTCTCTCTACCGTGCTAGAAAACTACTAACACCCGAAAGTATCCTGTACCTCTATAAGGCCACCATTCGCCCATGTATGGAGTATTGCTGTCACATCTGGGCTGGTGCATCTGCTACTAGTCTCTCGCTCCTTGACAAGGTTCATAAGAGGGTCGCAAACCTGATAGGCCCTTAACTGGCATCTAAGCTTCAGCCTCTGTCCCATCGACGAAATGTTGCATCCCTCTGCCTTTTCTACAAGTATTTTAGTGGTGAATGCTCTGACGAACTGCAATCACTTGTGCCCCCACGACGTGAGCATCCTCGACAAACCCGACAGGCTGCTAAATCCCACCCCCACACAGTAGTGATCCCTAGATGTAAAAGATCTTTTTACTCCAATAGTTTCTTCCCCAGAACCGCTAGACTCTGGAATTCCATTCCAGGTCCCCGCTTCCCCAACAGTACTGACGTGCAGAAGTTCAAGTGTAACGTGAACCGACATCTTGCTGCCCAAATCCCTATATAGTACCCCAGTAGTTGTTGCCCCTGATAGTAGCCCCCTACACCAAAGTGTCAATTTGCCTTGTTTGGGGTGAAAATGTAATAAAAAAAATAAATAAAAATGATGTTGAAAGACCGAAACTGCTCAATGAACTAAGCCAAATAACATCACTGAGTCGGGAAGAAGGAAATGTAGAAGTACGTATATTCGAACATATATAAGCAGGAAAAACTCGACGTTGCTTGGGTCGTAATGAGAATCAACAAATGTTGCAATCTTCCAACACTTTTATTATTATCCAAATCGGAGAAATCGCCTATTTTTAAATCTAATCGATTGACTGCCTGCTCTAGTCGGGAATCCACTGCGCTGCTCCGGGCGGAAGCTTCACATGCCATCCCGTAGTGACTTACTTTGCAATACCTTGTAGAAGCATTCATTTCGAACCGGCCCTGTTTTATCAATTAACCTACTGTTTATTTTATACGCCCTTCTTTTTGCGTGATCATAAAACTTATGAAGTTCATGACATGAATAGCGTAGTTAATGCGGTACTGAGGAACCAAGCTTTCTTGTGTCGAGTAAGTGTAGAATTATTAAGTGGTGACACATCAAAATCGGTGACTTCCATAGAGAGCGTGCACCTGCGTGCTAAAAAGTGAAACAGTGTGTTTAAGTTGCAGTCTGGTTGACGGGGATTATCACCCCTACACATACACCCACATAAATAGAAACGCACATCGGGATTTTTTAGATAGTCAAAGTCGAGAGTAGAAGAGAGTAGCCAGTCGATTGGAATCGGGGTTGGTAGATCAGAAGGGTCAAAGGAAAGATGCGCCGATAAGAACGCAATAAAAGCTTGAATCAATAATGCGAGACGTTCCCCGGTTCACTTCTAGACGAAGTAAAAAGATCCTTACCAGAAAATCTGTCTCGTGTTTTCGTTTTAGATGCTCTTTCCAGCTCATCGACCAGTGACGGGAGGAACCGCATTCCAGAGAAGACCAAGATAACAGAAGAAAAAGGCATGATGAAATTTATTGGGTATATGATGATTGCAACGTCTTGTCAGACGAGTGCCACTCCCTCAGACATTTAAAATCCATGAGCCCAAATGTCTGAGGGAGTATCTATAAAAATATGATGTTACAGAGTCTTAGCTTTGTACGACAGCTAAGTCTCTCTCTCGGTTCAAAATGTTGAGATCCAGCAACAAGCAAGAGCAAGATAGCCAGCAACAAATTAAACTACAGACCAGCTTAATGCGGGTACTGATCTTCCGCTTTATGTTTTCTTTTAAATCAGAGATTTGCTTCTCCTAGAAAGGTTGCCTTCACCACGGTTTACGGGAGCCCTCTCTACCCCAATACACATATGCACACACACAAATATACAAGGTGCTAGTTGGCCGTTGACCCAGAAAAAGAGTTCATTCGCCCTTTGTAAGGTCTTGTTTTTAATCCTTCAGGGAGACTAGCCGCCCTCCTCACCAAACAAGTCTGGTCATGTCATATGCTACTGGTACCATGTAACCCAGTACTACCTGCCTCATGGTCGGGTCACCGGCGACTATTGGGTATATATGTACACACATACATACACACACGCATTATCAAGAACTACTTAGATACACAACTAAGGACCCTTAAAAGGAGCTCGACACCTGACTATAAATGTATATAAACTATATATAAAACTTGTGTATATAATTGAATCGAGAAGATGCAAGCGGCGAGTTAAAGAAACAATCACAATATCCACTAGATGAAAAAGGCCATTAGAACACACACCCGCACACACGTTAGAGCAAGACGTATAGTCACGGTCATATAGACATAGTTACATAGACACTTGATATAAAAAGAAGATGCACAATACACCATAAAACTTCTTAATTGCACTCGTAATGTAAAACTGTGTACGCGTATTAACTTTGGTCCAAATCTTTAATCTGGTTATTTCGATGATCCATTTTCGATATTTATCAGAGACATTCCTATACATAAACTATTCAAGAAATTTTCGAACACATAAAATATATGCGTCTGTAATTTCCAAAACCATCAACAAAGCTGTTTCACAGTTCATAGAGAACGAACTCATGCACAGTGACACACACACTCACACTCACACACATACACACACTCATACAAACTGACATACACACGAACAAATGACTATATATAAGTAGTGATATATATGTATTTAAATATTGGATTTTGGTTTCAAGATCTATTCTTTTTAGTTGTAATTTTTGAGCGTTTAACCATGCTGAGAAATGGATAAATCCGGAACAATAAAATCAACGAAAATAATCGCTATATTTGATATTAAACAGTAAAATTCTTTTTGTGCAGTAACTTATAAAATTCCTGTTCTAATCTTTCCAGTGCGTCACTTTTAATACTATGTGCCAACTCATGACGAATGTGTGATTGGCTGGCAATCATTGACCTATACTAATGTTTTAGAAAGGTTTTCTTGTTATCATTTGTTGTTATGAAAGCTTTTGACCTTTATTGCTTTCATTTCATACACATTATTAATGACTACGAACAATCCCATTGGACTAATTGAGCTGAGTAACAACTGAGAGATTTACTTCTTTATCTTTTGTGCAGGTGAGTAGATTGCCAACATTTCAATTGATTTTCCAAGAGAGGAAGGAAAGGTCGTTCAAAAGTATATTGATATCAATTGTCTACTGATGCAGTACAATACTTATTCATACTTACCATTTTTTCATTTCGACAATAAAAGTCAGACTTGGAATGATATCTGGTTTCTAAAAATAAAACTATTATAAACAATTCAAAATTAATATATCTATCGAAAGGAAGGGGACTTTCTCGGAGGGGGTGTACTTATTTTGATGAAAAGTGTGTGAAGTAACGTTTGGAAATTTAATCAAGAATGTTGTGATAAAATGTAAACATAATATTGTTAAGGTTGAAAAATGATAGTTGACAATCTAGAGAAATCTTAATTACAAATGATAGTTGACCATATAGAGAAATCATAATTACAAATGATAGTTGACAATGTAGAGAAATTATAATTACAAATGATAGTTGACAATCTAGAGAAATCATAATTACAAATGATAGTTGACAATGTAGAGAAATCATAATTACAAATGATAGTTGACAATGTAGAGATATCATAACTACAAATGATAGTTGACAATGTAGAGAAATCATAATTACAAATGATAGTTGACAATGTAGAGATATCATAACTACAAATGATAGTTGACAATGTAGAGAAATTATAATTACAAATGATAGTTGACAATGTAGAGACATCATAGTTACAAATGGTAGTTAACAATGTCGAGACATACTAATTACAAATGATAGTTGACAATGTAGACAAATCATAATAACAAATGATAGTTGACAATGTAGACAAATCATAATTACAATTTATAATTGACAATGTAGAGAAATCATTATTACAAATGATAGTTGACAATGTAGCGAAATCATAATTACAAATGATAGTTGACAATGTAGATAAATCATAATTACAAATGATAGTTGACAATGTAGACACACCATAATTACAAATGATAGTTGACAATGTAGACAAATCATAATTACAAATGATAGTTGACAATGTAGATAAATCATAATTACAAATGATAGTTGATAATGTAGAGAAATCATAATTACAAATGATAGTTGACAATGTAGAGAAATCATAATTACAGATGATAGTTGACAATGTAGATAAATCATAATTACAAATGATAGTTGATAATGTAGAGACATCATAATTACAAATGATAGTTGACAATGTAGAGAAATCATAATTACAGATGATAGTTGACAGTGTAGAGACATCATAATAAAAAATGATAGTTGACAATGCAGAGTAATCATAATTACAAATGATAGTTGACAATGTAGACAAACCATAATTACAAATGATAGTTGACAATGTAGACAAACCATAATTACAAATGATAGTTGTGAATGTAGAGCAATCATAATTACACATGATAGTTTACAATGTAGAGACATCATAATTACAAATGATAGTTTACAATCGTAGAGAAATCATAATATCAAATGATAGTTGACAATGTAGATAAATAATAATTACAAATGATAGTTGACAATGTAGATAAATCATAATTACAAATGATACTTAATAATGTAGAGAAATAATAATTACAAATGATAGTGTACAATGTAGAGAAATTATAATTACAGATGATGGGTGACAGTGTAGATAAATTATAATTACAAATATAGTTGTGAATGTCGAGACATCATAATTACAAATGATACTTTACAATGTAGACAAATCATAATTACAAATGATAGTTGACAATGTAGAGAAATTATAATTACAAATGATAATTGACAATGTAGAGACATCACAATTACGAATGATAGTTTACAATGTAGAGAAATCATAATTACAAATGATAAGTGACAATGTAGAGAAATCATTATTACAAATAATAGTTGACAATGTAGAGAAATCATAATTACAAATGATAGTTGACAATGTAGATAAATCATAATTGCAAATGATAATTGGCAATGTAGAGTCATCATAATTACAGATGATAGGTGACAGTGTAGAGACATCGCAATTACAAATGATAGTTTACAATGTAGAGAAATTATAATTACAAATGATAGTTGACAATGTAGCGAAATCATAATTACAAATGATAGTTGACAATGTAGAGAAATCATAATTACAAATGATAGTTGACAATGTAGACAAATCATAATTACAAATGATAGTTAACAATGTAGAGACATCATAATTACAAATGATAGTTTACAATGTAGAGAAATCATAATTACAAATGATAGTTTACAATGTAGAGACATCATAATTCCAAATGATAGTTGCCAATGTAGAGAAATCATTATTACAAATGATAGTTCACAATGTACACAAATCATAATTACAAATGATAGTTGACAATGTAGACAAATCATAATTACAGATTATAGTTGACAATGTAGAGACATAATAATTACAAATTATAATTACAAATGATAGTTGACAATGTAGACAAATCATAATTACAAATGATAGTTGACAATGTTGAAAAATCATAATTACAAATGATAGTTTACAATGTAGAGAAATCATAATTACAAATGATAGTTTACAATGTAGAGAAATCATAATTACAAATGATAGTTGACAATGTAGAAAAATCATAATTACAGATGATAGTTGACAATCTAGGGACATCATAATTACAAATGATAGTTGACAATGTAGTGACATCATAATTACAAATGATCGTTGACAATGCAGAGAAATCATAATTACTGATGATAGTTGACAATGTAGAGAAATAATAATTATAAATAATAGTTGACAATGTAAAGACATCATAATTACACAGGATAGGTGACAATATGGACAAACATAATTACATATGATAGTTTACAATGTAGAGAAATCATAATTACAAATTATATGGGACAATGTAGAGAAATCATAGTTACAAATGATAGTTGACAATGTAGATAAATCATAATTACAGATGATAGTTGACAATGTAGATAATACATAATTACAAATGATACTTAATAATGTAGAGAAATAATAATTACAAATTATAGTGTACAATGTAGAGAAATTATAATTACAGATGATGGGTGACAGTGTAGAGAAATTATAATTACAAATGATAGTTGTGAATGTAGAGACATCATAATTACAAATGATACTTTACAATGTAGACAAATCATAATTACAAATGATAGTTGACAATGTAAAGAAATTATAATAACAATTGATAATTGACAATGTAGAGACATCACAATTACGAATGATAGTTGACAATGTAGAGAAATCATAATTACAAATGATAAGTGACAATGTAGAGAAATCATAATTACACATGATAATTGACAATGTAGAGACATCACAATTACGAATGATAGTTTACAATGTAGAGACATCATAATTACAAATGATAGTTGACAATGTAGACAAATCATAATTACAATTTATAATTGACAATGTAGAGAAATCATTATTACAAATGATAGTTGACAATGTAGCGAAATCATAATTACAAATGATAGTTGACAATGTAGAGACATCATAATTACAAATGATAGTTTATAATGTAGAGAAATCATAATTACAAATGATAGTTGACAATGTAGAGAAATCATAATTACAAATGATAGTTGACAATGTAGAGAAAATCAGTTGGACAGAAAATAGAAAACTTTCCAGCACGTTTTAAGACTAGGCAGCAAAACATGTCGATACTGATTAGAAGCTTGACTCGAACATCTGTACACACATTACGTGGAAGAATGTGAAGACACTTTCTTCCATTATTAATAAGATCAGCGAAATTTAGTAGAATTCTCCAACAAGTAATCAGACACATGATACATCTTAGAAAGCAAACAAAATATTTTTGCAATTTTTTTAGTTGTTCATGATGAAATATTGAGTAACACTTTGTTCCATTACATTATAGATCGTTCATTAAACCAGTGCTGATTAAAAGTATTTTTATTGGTTAATTGTCTAAATTGATCACAAAGAGAGAGAGAGATACATAGAGATTTTTTTTAGACTAAAAACTCTTTTAATATACATTTTTGTCTGGTAATCGCCCCAGATATGACGTGAAGCCACATAAGGAGTTAACAAAAACAATGATTATCGCAAAGATAGGAGATTCCTATTAGAAAAGATTATGGCTATAAGTTGGAAGAAAACTGTTAGCAGGAAGCGATATTGCTTAACTTATATTAACAAGGTCTTAATTCTATTATTCCAGATTAGAGCGGTTACTTTAAACCAGAATTTACTTGTCTTTGTATGTCGTCACTTCTGTTTTTCGTGCTCACAATTTTGATTCTCAGTCATTATATATGCTTTGACCTCTCTCTGTTATATTTCCCGTTCATATTTCTGATATTCACGATCACATACATACGAACAGTTTTGATTTTTTATGCTTTTGCCTGTGTTATCTTAAAAAAAGATAAATGTTAAACCGATATAAATAAACAACATGTCTATTTTTTCCTAAAATTGTGTTTTAAATCTTTATACAGATAATGATATACGCAATGTTAAAAAATAAGATGACATAAAAAACTCGTTTGGGTTGTAAGCAGATTCAATTGAATATTTTCATTTTTTAGAATAATTGCTTCTTCTTTCAAAAGAAATATTTAAATAATTTTCTAGTGATTTGTATCGCTACCGAGTATACACTCTCTTTAAATTATTCATTGCAGGACGTTAAACCGAAATAGAGGATTTTATCTTAGTTGTTTGGCAAAATGAAAAGAATTGAGACATAAAAATTGAAATTATTTGTGAAACGTTGAGTGAATGTTCGTACATTGTACATTAGCCTATACAAGTGCTTATATATAATTTTATAGATAAATGCGTCGGTCTTGCAGCGATAGAATATAATGTTCGGATTTTAGGGAAACTAGCGAGAGTTCAAAAAGAGGCGTGAAAGATTACAGCGACAACAAAAAATAAGGGTAGTCTTTTTTAACGTCTCCAACGCTGATGTGGCGAATAAAACTTTACTTAAAAAAAACCCAATAAAAGCATCGCCTGCGAAGACGTTCTTTAAATTTGAACTCAACCTCAGATCAAATGTCTCAAACTCAAATCCAACTGTTCTCTTCTCTCTGCACTTTCCACACTGACGCCCAAAATAAAGAAGACGGCTCTTTTATAGAGAGGCCCAACCACATCTCCTTTGCATACCCCCTCCCCCTCTCGTCACATCACGTGATCATCAGTCCATAAATACCAGGGGGCGGCCATTTTTATTTTTTCTTTCCCAACACGAGCCGCACGATGCATGAGGTAAGGTTCTTTACTTTTCACCACAAGATGTGGACGTATTATTGACAGTATTTATTCACTCGGAACATTTTCTTGCTTCTGTCTTACCGCTTCTTGTTTTCTTGTCCTTTTTGATATTATCTAATACCTTCAATGTAAACACAAGGAGAATTAAACTATTCTGCATTGTTCGGACTGCTGTTCTCATTGTGTTTTGATGTAATTTCCAACCTTCTTTGTGCGTGTCGTGTGAAATTAGGGAATATTTATGTCGAACTAGGAAATCTGTACGGGATTTCGAACAGAACTCTTTATTCAATCCAGGAATATAGCTTACTCATATTCTGAAAGCAATAAGCGGACAGAAGTTTTAAATAATTTATAATAATTGCACTCTTAACATTGTATCGTCAACAATCTAAAAGAATGGGAGAAATTGTCTGTGCTTGTTGCAGCTAGATGAGTAGCTTTTTAGTAACATTTTACAGGTGCAACACAATAGATAGGGACCCTCTTCGGGGGAGCTCCCTACACGTAAACGCTCACTACACGTAAAAGCTTTTTATCAGTATTTTCTTGTGCTCATGGTGAGAAAAGTAAAATTAAGTCGGTGCATTTTTCATTTCAAAATGTCAGCGTATGTCAACTTGGCTCAGTTTTGACAGGAAGTGACGACCGCTGGGCAAAATAATTTATATAATCAGTTGCAACGGTGGAAAGGTTGAGTCTGCTTCACCAGCAACAGAATTTTAAAGGTTTTAAAAGTCGCCTAGTTTTTTTATATTGTATATGTGAAACAGCCAAACAGTACTGTATGTGGATGACTATAATACTCCCTATCTCTGGTTGAGCATATCGGGAAGTGATATACAAACTGCCTTTAGCGTATTAAGCGACGCTCTTTCTGTAAACAAATCCAGCGGGAGCATTTGAACGATGTAAAAACTAAAACATCGTTAAATTCATTACCCACACAGCAGCAGCCGTATAGTGTAATGATGAGAAGCCTTAACTGTCATTTGGGCGGTTAGGTTTCTATCCTGGCTTGAGGCAGTTGCCTGTCTAGCCGCACAACCGCACTGATGAGCTAATAAACAGCGAAACAGTATTGTATGTGGATGACTATATATATATATATATATATATATAGTCATCCATATATATATCACAGTCTCTTTTCCTTTCAATAAGAGAAGAATTGTACATAATAATATTGTAAACAATGTAAGTTCATTTAAGCACATTCCATATACGTCTTTGAAAATAAGCACAGGAATGTAATTAAAGTGAAAAAAAAAACAAAGGTAAGAAATTCTCTAGCATATGTCAACATCTAGAGTAAAGGATGGGGTTTTGCACTTATTCAGGTTGATCCGCAAAAGAACTTCGAAACAGGCGCAGCGATGCAACATTGGTAGACAATGCGAGACATATTAGGTTGAAATAACCCATTTTATACTCCGTTCATGCGAGAGAGAGAGAGAGAGAGAGAGAGTAATAAAGAAAGAGAGAGAGAGACTAGTGATTGGTATACCATCCTATATGTAGCAATAATCCTCCACGCAAGTGTGGCTTTATATGGAATTTTGGGAAGAGTGCAAGGCAACCGGTAGTTAAAAGGTATTCTTAGAATTGCACAGGACAGAAGTTATAACCTTAAGCAGAACGGATTGCCAGAACAATCAACGTGACAGTATTCCCGATTAGAACCTCATCTAGGAACTGACGGATTTAAAATTACTTAACCTCCAGGAATCGATTTAGCCCAAAAATACCCTACTCATATCTTATTTAACTTCGTCTGCCAGTTTATATTGAATAGAAAATATCTAATGTTAGCATATTTAGTCGTAGTTATATTGTGTGTGCTTAAAACAAGCATTGCTGAAACTTATCTTTAGTTTTATTTTATGTTAACATTATAATGCTACGTGTATGCTTCTGGGTTCATTTTAATCAACACAATACTATTATTTATTTCATTTTATTGAAAATCTAAAAACCAGCGGGCGATTAAATGTTTTCGTTCATCGGCACGAATCCAGTGTTTCCAGACTAAACAAGAACGCGTATATTCCTGGGGCCACAAAGTCGTGTCCGATTCCTAGCGGCCATCTTACTTTCCAGAGTCTTTCGATCAAAAAACAAAACAAAAACAAAACAAACAAACTTGCACGTGTGACATCCGCCATTATACTTGATGGCATTTTTTAATGACAAAACTAATGTATATTTTGTCTTTATTTTCTATTTTACACGAGAATAATATCAGAAACGAAAAGGTTCGTTTCGCGGCTATAGAATATGATAATGATAAAAAGCACTCACGGAATCAATACATTAATATATAATTTTGAAACTTTCATTTAACGTATTTCTTTTTACTTAACAAGGTTTTTGGATGAAGTTTAAAGTTATCATAATACCAACTATGTGATAAAGGGAGAATATGATACCCCCTCTAAAAATATAGTTTCGACATCGTTTATCACCACACCAAATAGTCAAGAAGAGTCAAAGAGGATGGAATGATCCAGGAAGAGATTACACTTTACTACTACTACTACTACTACTACTACTACTACTACTACTAATAATAATAATAATCATTAGAAGAAGAAGAAGAAGAAAGCAATAGAAGTATGAGAATGGTACAAACAGTTGGAGGACAGCACCTGACTGAGATAAGAATACAGAGAGGCATCTGCTAAGAAGACTCACTATCATCAATACCGTTTATCATAGTCATGATGCAACTCAACTACATACTTAGTAAATGTGATACTGGACACAAGTTTACAGACAGAATAAAAATAAACCACCTCATGCATATGGATGACCTGAAGTTGTTTGTCAAACTAAAACAGGAATTGGAAAACACAATCAGAATATTCAGCCAGAACATTAGAATGGAATTTACAATGGACAAGTGTGCATTATAGGAATAAAAAAGGGAAAACTAGCGATATAAGAGAGTATAGATCTGCCTAACCAAGAGAATATGAGAGCGCTAGATGACATGGAACTTATGAATATCTAAGGGTTCTAGAAGCAGACACCATCAAGTCTACAGAAATGCAAGAGAAAATCAGAAAAATGCATCTGATAAGAACAAGGAAGCTATTAGAAAGAAAACAATGCAATAGTAATCTAATTAAATGAATAAATACTTGGTCAGTATCACTAATAAAGTACTCTTGACTATTCATAGGCTGGACTACTGATACACGTAGGCATTTTGATCAGAAAACCAGAAAACTAATAACAATGGACAATGCATTATACCAAAAAGACAATACTGACCGACTCTACGTGAAAAGGAACGAAGAGTAAAGAGGACTAATAAACGTTGAAAACTGTAGAAGGCACAAAAAGTCTTATAAATACATAAGTTGAATACGGAAAGATTGATCATCACAGCGAGAGATACCATTAAAAAGAACAGTAAAGGAAATGATAAAACCATAAAAAAACAAAAAAACAACAACATAAAACCAAGTGGCGAATCATTAGAAGAAGAGAATCATGAAAACCCTGAACACAACTAAAATAGAATACATTAACAGAGAAACAGAATCAATACTGATAATTAGAACCAATCATAAAACGAGTCTTTTTCAATTTGATAAAAGTTCCATTATAGCATATTTATTATGGGGTGGAGCTGGAACGGTTTAACATCCCAGCTCAACCTAGATAAAGACAAAGTATCCATGCATTAACATGGGAGGGGAGACTATCTTCAAGTACTATCCCAAGCCGGGAATGGGTAAAGGACTTAAACTAAGTAGATATTAATAAGTCCTTCTCACCTTTTTTTTCATTATTTTATTTTTTATTTTAGTTTATTTATTTATATTTTTATTTTATTTTATTTTTTCAATGGAGAGTAGATAATGCATGTGGATGTGTTATCGGCAGCTCCAGTAACTCTCGCTTCTCCTTTTTTGTCCTTCAATCCCCATTTCCAATGAGTGATTTTTCTGACAAAGGGTGAAGAAAATGCTGTTTTCCAGGTCGGTTGTACTTTGTAAAGAGTGGCATGAGATGTCGGAAATTTTCTATTTCTATATCTATCCTTGTGGTCATGTCATTAGTAAGGGTGCTGGAGGTAAACGTTTCATCAGGGCTGACGTTACCCGCCTGATAGTCAGGGACCCGAACCTTGGATTAACCACTAAGGAGGCTGTTCTATCAGCAGGTGCAAAGTACCGGGGCTGCTGTATTGCCATTTGGTGAATGGATTCTGGACCATACAGTAGTTTCTGGTAGGGCCTCTCGATGCCATACTAGTGGGTAATTGTTACAGCTTTACCTTATCATGTGCCACAAAAAAAAATTCTTGTCTTTTTCTCTCTTATTTTCCCTCTCTGTCCTGCTCCAAACAAGTCCACCGATCTGCTACACAAACCTCAAAACATCAATCATGACAAATCTCCAAAAAAGAAACACGAATAAACCTAGAACCCCATCCACCAACGTAGACCCCTACTACCAGGTCTCCTTCTCCAACATCAGGGGTCTACGTTCCAACCTTCCAGAATGGCTGCTGCCTCGCGCACAGAAATCACTTTTTCCAAAGCTACCAACGTAATAGATGTACTGAAACTAAAGCTGCTTTCAGGACTGCCAGCAACCAGTGTAAAAAAGTAATAAAACATGCAAGAGAACTATATGCTCAGTCTGTTAAATCCAAAGTAGCTGACCAGCGGCTTGGTTCCCACCAGTTCCGGAGACGAAACCGGACATATTCTTTCTAAGTGAAACTGGCATAGGGCCAACCACTTCTCTAGACGAATTCATAATTAAAGGTTACTCCAACTTAACATCTAAATCTGCCCCCCAAGATCGCCATGGGCATGGAATATGTGCCTACATCAAAGATGGCTTTCCATGTGGTACGGATATCACCAGAGAAGACCCTAATTTATCTTATATGTGCTTTCGGGTTGCACTAGCTTACACCACTGCATTTATATTTGCCCTCTATCGCCCCCACAACAGTGGAGTTACTATCTTTAAGAGCATATCTGAGAAAATTGATCACATCCTGTCTGCTCATCCTTCGGCTAACATTCACATTTGCGGTGACTTCAATGCCCATAATGTGGAATGGCTGACCCACTCAAATAAAACCGATGACAAGGGGAGGTTTTATCATGACTTTGCCATTGCCTATGGCCTCACTCAGATTGTTCACGAACCCACCCGTGTGCCCGATACACCCGGTCAATATGCAAGCCTTCGAGACCTTTTCCTCACAACTTCCCCTGAACTGTCTTCATGTTCCGTTCTATCTCCTCTGGGATCCTCTGCCCACTCTGTTGTAGCAGTTAAGATAAACATGAAATGTAATAAGTCTCCAGATGTACCTCTCCACTCTGTTGTATCAATTAAGATAAAAATGAAATCTAATAAATCCCCTGACGTACCTCTTCATCGTACAGTATATCGATACTCTAAGGCTGACTGGGATAGCTTCTGTACATTCATATCTGACCTACCTCTGCATTCCATGTTTAAAAAGGATGTGTCCTCTATAGTATCAGACCTGACCGAATGGTTAATTATAGGCATAGACCGATTCATACCATCGAAAGAATTCCAACAAAAACCTAACAGCCAGCCATGGTTCTCCCCTGAATGTGCTGCTGCCATCGCGCACAGAAATCACTTTTTCCATAGCTACCAACGTAATAGATGTACTGAGACTAAAGCTGCTTTCAGGACTGCCAGCAACTACTGTAAAAGAGTAATAAAACATGCAAGAGAACTATATGCTCAGTCTGTTAAATCCAAAGTAGCTGAGCAGCGGCTTGGTTCCCACCAGTTCTGACAAATAGCAAACAGGATCTTGAACAGAAGTGTGCGTTCTATCCCAACTATCATCAATGGACCTGAGGTCATCTCGTCAGCATCAGACAAGGCCAGACTATTTACCAAGAACTTTGCAGCTAATTCTACCCCATGCGACAATGACCATCACTCCCTGTATTTCCTCCTATAACAGACAACACGCTATGCAACATACAAATATCTGTGCATGAGGTCAGCAAGCTAATCAAGAACGTCGATTCCAGTAAAGCAACTGGCCCTGACGGTATTCCAGTTATAATGCTGAAAAAGCTCCAACCAGAACTTGCCCCCATAGTTACAAAACTTTTTAAGCATTGCCTTAAGGAGAAGTGCTTTCCAACACCCTGGAAAACCTCATCAGTATGCCCTGTATTTAAGAATTCAGGTGAAAAGTCATCTCCCTCTCAGTACAGACCAATAAGTCTCCTGTGTGTCATGAGTAAGTTGTTGGAATCCATATTAAATAAAGAAGTAGTCAACCACCTCAACAGGAACAACCTTCTTAGTGACACGCAATATGGTTTCCGCTCTACAAGATCTACAGCAGATGTGCTAACGGTTATATCACACAGGATTAGTGAATCTCTTGACAAAGGTTTCCTTTCCAGGGCAATTGCTCTTGACATATCGAAGGCCTTCGATAAGGTATGGCATAAGGGCCTACTCCACAAGATTTCCAGCTACGGTATTACTGGAAATGTTTTCTCAATCATTAAATCATTTCTCTCCGATAGGTTCATAAGAGTAGTGGTTGATGGGCAGAAATCAGAGGCCCACAGTATTAATGCTGGAGTCACTCAGGGCTCCATCCTGGGTCCAACTCTCTTCCTGATCTACATCAATGATCTACCAAAACACATACTTAAATCATTCGTTGACATCTATGCTGATGACACGACCATCTATGGCAACACATGAAAGGCCGTAAATGACAAAGTTCTCTCTGATTCTCTCTCCTCTGATCTTGAGCACGTGGTACAATGGGGGAAGAGGTGGCTGGTCACTTTTAATGCATCCAAAACCAAGCTTCTATCTTTACATCATCAACGCTCTGATCCTCATCTAGCATCAATTGAAATGGATGGCTCTCGTCTTGGAGAGGCTCCATGTTTTGACAAGCTTCTGGGTTTGACCTTTACTCCTGATCTGAAATGGAATACGTACATCAAATCTGTTGCCAGGGACGCTGGGAAAATGGTGGGATCCTTCTACGGCTCCATAAGATATCTCACTACTGATGCAATTCTCTATCTGTATAAAAGTCAAGTACGTCCAAGGATGGAGTACTGCTGCCACATCTGGGCAGGAGCTGCTAAAAACAGCCTATCCTGCCTTGACAGAGTACAAAATAGACTTCGTGGTTTAGTGGGGGATGCCCTTTTCTCTTCCCTGCAACCTCTCCCACAGAAGAGACTTTGTGAGCCTGTCTTTGTTTTATCATTATTTCCATGGCAAGTGCTCGTCTGAGCTCCAATCTCTGGTCCCCCCTCGCCAATCTTTCACGAGAAACACCCGTCTGGCTGAAACTACTGTCAATAATTTTCCCCACTCTTTATCTGTGCCTAAATCCAAACGTAGATTCCATGAGCAAAGCTTCTTTCTTAGAACTGCACACCAGTGGAACTCTCTGCCGCTTGCCTGTTTTCCACCTGACTACAACTTGGACGTTTTCAAGTCCAACATAAACAAACTCTTGACAAACCGCCTCCTTAAGTAAGACACTCTATCAAAATCCCCAATACTAATGATTACTACAATACTATCTCATTGATTACTGTACACGCAATAACGCTTATCCCTGCGTGGCCTTCGAGCCATGGGGTCAACCCCATGTAAAAAAAAAAATTAATTAAAATTGATTAAAAATGTAACTAAAGGGAAGAAAAAATAATCAAGTTATCGGACAAGAAATTCATTTTTAAAATCAAATCATAGCAACAAGGTTTATGTCAGTGTGAAAAAGAAAAAGGAATATAACCTACAGTTCTTGTCTTTCATGTGGGAATTTGTATGTTTGTTTTCATTTTTTTGTAGCTGGACAATGTCAGTTCATATTTCTTTAGGTAAGAACATATTTTTCATTTACTTCGTATTCTTGCATATCATTTGTCGTCATTTTTAGCGGAATTTTACCATCGATTTCTTCATTCGTTCATTTATCGTCTGCTGAGATGTCGATACGTAGCAGACATTTACTGTTGGTCTCTATATTATTGACGCCAGTCGACAAATATTTTCAATTTGTTTCTTCTTCTTCTTCTTCTTTTCAGATTCTGTCTTTCATACTGTTTAAAAGCGCAGCGACGTTTCGCTGTTTCTCGCCTTCTCAGCCATTTATTTCCCTCCTCTACCGTCCTATTTCCTAGGTTAGAGACAATAAAATGTATCGTGCTCTCTTCGCCGTCTCGAGGCTGTCTGTTCTCCCTTTTGTCTTCTTTCTCTTCTAAATAACCGTTCGCCTTTTCGTCCCCTCTTTATAGAGTCTCCCATTTCTTTCCCTTCATTTCCATTTTCATGAGGACGATAAAATAAAAAATACACAAATCTCTCTCTCTCTCTCTCTCTCTCTCTCTCTCTCTCTCTTTCATGCACACATCTTTATTAACACCAATTTTAAATAAAAAATAAAACAAAATATTGATGATTTTTTGCTCAGAGTAAAAATTAGTTTTAAAATCAAAATATAAAATAATGAAATCTTATGTTATCCAATTGTGTTATTACATAACAATAGATAGACACACACACACACATACCCACACACCCACACACACACACACACACACACATATATATATGCACACACTCTTTACATATATATATATATATATATCAATTAAAAAAGTTAAACTTTTTATAACACAAATATTTTGTAATAGATCTATAGTATAAAACTCGCGGCGTAATAAAAATATTTTAATAATATGACAACCACAGCAAGTTACGTACGAGATCATGAGAGTAGATACGTGAGGAAGGCCGAAACAATCGTATGCGAATAAAAATAATAGATTTGTGAGAATTAGTTCCTTACGTTTGTTTCTGTTCTCATAATATATATATATATATATATATATATATATATATATATTGTCATAATACATACATATATATATATCGTTGTTCCAAAAAGTAAAGCCTCTTTTTTGACTGAAAATGCTGATGAGCTGCGATGACGGAAGTCATTCCATTAAAAAAAGCAACATTTTTTGCCCGAGACTTTTTTTTTTTTAAATATCATCTCTATTTTCAATACAGTTTTGCCAGGGATTCAGTGACGCAGATCTGTTTCAGGCGCGCACTCGTGACAGAGGTTCCTTCCTTTAGGTGTTACACCGTCAATACCTCCAACATAGAGATGAAACAATTACGTAATGAATGCATTCAGTCACCATAACAGTGCATTTTGTAACCTTCTGCCATATTCAGGTTGAATAAACATAGAAGGCGTTACTTTTGGAACGTCTAGTGTAATTGCTCTATCCAGTAAATTGAGCTTTTTATCTTGATAGGTTCCAATTTAAAGATAATATGGATATTTGTCTTTGTAATTACCTATCTCTTTTCACACACAAACACAAACACACACACATAGTATCTATCTATCTGTCTATCTATCTATCTATCTATCTATCTATCTATCTATCTATCTATCTATCTATACATCTGTCTGTCTTTCTGTCCATGTCTCTCTCTATTTCCCTAACTATATTTATATATGTCTTCGCAAAATATGCATAAAATATGCAACTTCTGTTTGCTTTTACATTTTATCAGATAGACCTCGAAATAGCTGTAAATTACTTACTGTTGCCATTGCTCTTAAGAAAAAATCCATTTTTTCCTAACAGTTTCTACAATAATAGCATTTTTACCTTGATTAATCAATCATCTCTATCGTCATACAATTTTGTGGAGCACCTGATTTAAAGAATCTGGGTCATAAATTTCGTGTGCGGTGATAAATATTCTTTAGATGCATTATAACATTACAGAGTTCTATCATTTGTTCCGATTATGGTAAATGTCTAGGTGTTGTGGCATTCGGATAAATGAAAAGAATCAATTAGTCAACCAATCTAATTCGCCGTATGATCGATTGCTTTCAGCAAGTTGTCTGTAATAATGCGCTACTCATATCCCACTATTGTGTGACGCAAGTGAACACAGAAAATCCAGTCTTTTAGTCTTGTGTTTTTCTACGGGTTTAGATGTTTGAACGTATCACGGAATTTAGAAAAGAAACTAAATGCACTAATGAAATCGATCCACAATAGCGAAGAGAAGCTATTAGTTATGCAAAATGTATTTAAAGTACGCACGTGTGTTTTGGTATATTCTCACTAAAGGGAGTCAGACAAATAAAAGAGTTTTGAGATAAAACCAATTAATTAAATATTAATTAATTAATTATAATAATTATTAATTAATTAATTAAATCCTTTTATTCATAATGTTGTTCCACAATAACGAAGATAAAAATAGTCAGAAATTTTGATTGATTAATGATATTTGTGTTTGTGGAAGTTGGGTGCGTCGAGGAATGCGTTTTGTTGCGATGAATAGGCCGTTTTTCGGGAGACAAATAATGTGGATGGAACGCGTTTCAACAACAAGCTCAATCAGGTTCACAGAATATCTCTAAAATTATGTATGAAATCGTTAAAAATGTAGAGATGGATTTATAACATTATAACAAACAGACAAAAACATCTTTGCGAAATCAATATTTGTTTAAGTGTTATAGAAATCGTTATATTAGCAGTTAGAACAGAAAGAAATTTAATTAATATTGAAACTTTTTTATACAATTTAAAGACATCATTGAATTATTAATTGGGGTTTATGTTGGAGGTTACTAGTGAAATTATCGGTTAGGTCCATAAATAACTGAGATTACTAATTATTATTATTATTATTATTATTATTATTATTATTATTATTATTATTATTATTATTAGTAGTAGTAGTAGTTATTGTGGCAGTAATAGTAGTAATTGCAGTAGTAGTAGTAGTAGTTGTTGTTGTAGTAATGATAGCGTTACTAGTTGAATCTTGACGCTTATATTACAGATATTTTATAAATGTTTTTCGTATGAAATTTAGTTAAATTTTGATCAATAGATTATGATGATATCCAATATTGTTGTAATCTCTCTGTGTTTATTGATTTCATATAAACAGTCGTAGTATTAGCATTTTTTACTATTTAAAGTCACATGAATAGATTTCGATTCAGAAACGTCAGAAATGTGAGTAGTAAAGGACAAAATGACTATTTTTGTTTATCATGTTTACATTTTGCGTGGTGGTTGTTGTTATCAAAGGCCATCACATCTGTGCATAACAAGTGAAGCATACATGGTGCCCCGTGGGTTCACAGTGAAAGAGGCATAAAAAATGACTGATTCCAGCATTTAACCCCCCCTCCTCATTTAGCCTCAAAAGTCCCCAAGGGACATCAAATCCTGGTGAAAATGAACAAACGGTGTAGTTTAAGTCCTTAGCATGCAAAAAAGGAACTAAATCCATCATTTGATCCCCGCCCATTTATCTCCCAAAGTCCCCGAGGCCTTTACATATTTAAAGTTATGTTCAGCACCATGGAAAAAATGCTAAATGGACATACGCAGAAAATTTTGAACAAATATGGTAAAATAGTCCCCAAAAGTGAGTGTTTTATTAGCCCTAAAAGAGCCCCTTGGACACACCCAAAAGTTATTGCAAAGTATAGACAAACACAATTATATAGAAATCAGTTAGTTACAACTTTTCAGAAAGGTTTATAAAAATCCAGGGCATATTTTTTTTTTTTTAAATAAGCACAAGTGTCAATTTTAGCCATTTTAACTCGAAAGGCATTCTTGGGGGGGGGGGATGTCAACCGGAGTTTTCCCGGAAAATCCGTTCTGTTGCTTTTTTTTACTCATGTTTAATGTTTGTGCAAAATTTCAAAAAATTCCAAGACGTAGTTTATTGAGAAAAGTGCGAACAGACAAACGGACGAGCGGGCGTACGGACAAAGGTTTATTTACAGGTCAACCCTCCTTTTGTCGGGTGACCAAAAATTGATTCATAGATATGATGCTCTCTGAGAACAGTAACCATCCTGTACAATATTTGCCTAACTAGAAATAGTTTTTGAGTTATCGATGTTTCCGTGGCACAACTTCGAGAATACTTCATAGAATATGGACAAATGCCAGACTAATTCCCAACGCTTTTTTACGTACATATTCTCCTTTTGAATATAGCATTCCTAAGGCTTGAACGGCTTTGTTATCATCACACATGTTAGAACCGGTATTCCACCACGAGGAAGAGAAAGTGTTTGCATAACGTACATCAATTAGGATATCTTTCAGTCCGCCTTGCTCGATCAGCAATGGCCGATGTCCTTGCGCCAATCGATTTCTCGTCTTTTGTATTTTTATCCTGTATTGCTAAAGAACAGCTGCTCCCACAGACATTAAATTGAACAAAAAAGCAAAAATGGTTCGACGAAAGAAAATATTTGTATTACTTTCTTAGCGTTGCCTATTCACTGTTCATTTGACGCCATGATTTATTCAAGGCTGGCATTCGCCTGCAAATGCCTTTTCTACAGTGTTTAGCTACTTAAGGAGAGCTTGGCACATTCAGTGTGACTGAGTCATATTGCATAATTTATTTAACACGTTTATAAAAGACTAGCGGCATTCACACGGCTTTGCCCTTGCTAGTCGAAAATAATCTATCTTCTATATCTATATACCAAGAAAGTTAGTTTTTTTCTCGCTCTGACATTTCTATTAAAGGTCTACTTTGTCTATTTATGATTTTTAAAACGAACTTCTTAATATACTCAGTCAAAAATATGCGAGCAACTACATGAGGGCTTACTAATTTTCCTATTCTTAAAAAAAAACACCGTTAATTAATTATTTATTCATTTTTAATGGGTTCTTATAAGATGCTTGGTTTCATTACACTAAATTTTATTTATACATACTTTCTCCATTTCTGCACAACTGCGTAGAATTTAATATCGTAAGGTTCCAGCACACGGAAATACTTTTATATCTATCTATGTATCTATGTATCTATGTATGTATGTATGTATGTATCTATCTATCTATCTATCTATATTGTCGGTGTGAGTCTCTACCAAACTCGTCTCTAAATATTTTGTCTACTGATAGAATTTTGTTATATAGATATTTTCATTTTTAGAACATTTTCAATTTGGTTTTTAGTCGGCAATAATTACTGCTAATAGGTCAAAATCGAAAACAAAACAGTTACTATTGGCAGGTGTAGTCAACTAAACATGTTTACATGCACACACCTGTATTCATAGGTTAAACGACGTTATTTTGTTAACTATTAATATGATATGAGCGTGGCCCTGTGGCTTAAGAATGAGACTGAACAGTTGCAAACTTCAGTTTCGATTTTGGCGTAGGGCACCTGTCATATTTTTAAACTTTTAATATTACTACTATATATAAAATTTAATATAATAATCGATAGAATAAAGAATGCAGTATCTGTATGAATTAAATTATCATATTTAAGCGTATCTTACGACCGACCAACGCTGAGTAACCTGCCTGTTTCTAATATCATCTGGTTTAAAATACTTTATATTGAACGAAAACTTCAAAATAACATTCGAAACCTGTGGTATTTTCTTTTGAACAAAACTTTTTGCTTACACCTTACTCACAGTTAGCTGCAAATAAAGGAATTAAACAAATTAAAGTGTTTACATATGTATTGAATTATTTTGCATAAAAATAACAAGCGTAAAGAATTACATGAATGGTAAAATGCTTTTTTCTTTGTCTTCTTTATATGTTTATTTAAGAAAGCAGAAAAATATATAAAAAAAATAATTTGCTTTTTTTATGTTCTGTTTTACTTCAGTTATTTTATTAATCAAACACATAATTGGCGTCGCACATGAATTTTAATGGGATCTTTACATTTCGTAACTTTTCTATAAATTAATAAAGACCAACCATATTAATAAAATGAATATAAAATCAATATGCTTCCCAAAATACTTAATACAAAGTAAAGCTTTATAAATAAATTAAATTATATAAATATTACGAGAGTTTACGTGAATTAACCGGGTTTTTGATGCTAGTACATGTATACGAGACTATTTTTTAGAGATGTAAAAACATTGAAATGCTAATTAATTTGCGTAGGCGTTTCTTATGTTTAGAAAATGTTATTATTAATTATTCTTTGTACTGAGCACTTTTGAACGAAGTATTTGTTTTATGATTAGTTAAATAGATATATTTGAACTTAACTTACATTCTTATGTGTCAATTTGTTGAATAAGTTCCTGCCGTTTCATAAAAAATGTTCTAAAACATGTTTTGATATTTGGCATTGTGTTATATATTATTAGAAAGCACGTTTTCTGTTCTACAAGATAATGGTCATTTTTTCTCGTTTTTTCAAAACCGTCAAATAGATTGTCAAGTAGATAAAGAATCACATTTTCGACACCTCCTTTTTTACGCCTTTAATCGAGGTCAAAATACGAGTAAAGTGACAAAGGATATTTGTGCTGTTTAGAGAGAAAATGCTATAGCTGAGAGAACAGTTTGTGATTGGTTTACCAGATTCAAACACGATAATTTTGACCTCATTCCGGAAGATCAATCAAGATAGACGAAGACCAACTCAGGGTTCTTTTGAAGGAAGATGACCCTCAGGCAGGTAGATCATTATGCGAAAAGATAAAGTGTGATTTTGTGACAATTTCACGCCACCTTCAGTAGATGGGATTCACACAAAAACTTGGAGCTTGGGTCCCACACGAACTTACTTTTGCTGTTAAAATACTTTAATTTGTTTAAAAAATGGCAGGAACTCATGCAACAACCTAATATAGTTATATACATATCTCTTATATACAGAGAGAGAAACCAATGTATATATATATATATATATATATATATATATCTATCTATATATATATTTTTTTTAAAACTTTTTTTTACATAGGCGTCACCACTTATCAAGGCCGATAGGCCATTCAAGGATAAGGGTTAAAGAGTGTAGAGTAGTCAAAAGGACAATATAGTAATCGATAGTAATGGAAGTTCGGTAAATTTGTTAACTTAAGTGGAACGGCTCATCAGAAACTTGTTCACGTTGAACTTGAAGACAACCATATTATAGACAGCTGGAAAGCAGGAAAACGGAAGACAATTCCACAGGCGTGCAGTTCTAAGAAAGAAGCTTTGATCATGGAATCTATGTTTAGGTTTAGGTACAGATAAAGAGTGGGGAAAATTATTGATAATGTTTTCAGCTAGTCTAGTGTTTCTTGTGAAATTTGGCGAGGGGGGACCATAGATTGAAACTCAGTTGAACACTTTCCATGAAAATAAAGATTAAAGCAGAGACAAACTCGCAACATCTCTTCTGTGAGATATAGGTTGCAGCGAAGAGAAAAGGACATCTCCCACCAGGCCACGAAGTCTATTTTGAACCCTATCAAGACAGGACAAGTCTTTTCTAGCAGCTCCTGCCCATATGTGGCAACAGTATTCCATCCTTGGACGTATCTAGCTCTTATATAGATAGAGAATTGCATCAGCAGTGAGATATCTACTGGATCGATAGAAGGATCTGACCATTTTTCCAGCGGCCTTGGCAACAGATTTGATGTACGTATTCCATTTAAGATCAGAAGTAAAGGTCAAGCCCAGAAGCCTGTCAAAACTTGAGGCCTCCCCAAGACGAGAGCCATTCATTTTAATTGATGCCAGATGGGGATCAGAACGTTGATGATAAAGATAGAAGCTTGGTTTTAGATGCATTAAAAGTAACCAGCCACTCCTTTCCCCATTGTACAACGTGATCAAGATCAGAGGAGAGAGAATCGGAGATAACTTGGTCGTTTACTGTCTTAGATGTGCTACCATAGATGGTAGTGTCGTCAGCAAAAATGTCTACGAATGATGTAAGGATGTGATTTGGAAGATCATTAATGTAGATCAGGAAAAGAGTTGGGCCCAGGATGGACCCCTGAGGGACTCCAGCATTTATACTGTGAGCTTCTGATTTCTGCCCATCAACTACTACTCTTATGAACCTATCAGAGAGAAATGATTTAATAATATATATATATGTGTGTGTGTGTGTGTTTGTGTGTGTGTGTGTGCATATAGTCATTCACAGACACCTGTTCTGCAGTATCAAAGATATTCACTGAAGTTACATTTAGATTTTCGACTGTTCAGCAGTTTTACACATTTTATAAAGATCTATATCAATACTCTGAGATAGTGAATATTAAATGACTATAATAGCGTTATATAAATTTATAAGTTACAATAAATTGAACATCAATATTTTTACCTGTGATTTATGGCAATCATATAATTTATTTTTCTTTATTTCTTAAATTTCCCACTTTCTCGAAAATTCTGTTTCATAATCTAGTCATCTAACGTGATCTTTTTCTCAGCAATATAAGTTCCCTCCACAACTTTTCGGTATAAAACGGTCGATAAATAATATCGCCAACTACTGATTTCGCATAATAAAAAGCTCGTTATTAATGAATAAATAAATGAAACAATTTAAAAACTACCCACGTCGATATAAAGACGTTGTGAATATCAATTACGAACGCCAAACCCATAGATCAGTGAGTAGAATCATAAACTTTGAACTAAATAATTATATGTTAGATTCCTGGTCTAGTTGCATCGAATCATGTGATAGAGCGAAACAGTCTGTCTGTAGATGTTCTCAGTTTGTACATTTAACGAATTTGTTATATGCAAAGTTGAAAGTTGATATATAGGATATTCAGACATGTGGCAAATGCTTTAATCGGTTTCCCCCGGAAAATGGGCTGCTAGAGGGTATAAATTGTAAATTATACGTAGGAATCATCGATTTTTTAAAAAAATCTATTTGCGAACTGTTTCACGAAAGTGCATGCGCAAATGATTCCCATTACAAATTCATTATGTTAAGAAAAAGTAAGTGTCAAGCTGGTTTAATAGTTATCTACCTAACTCACTGTCTTTAGGTTTTGGTTTCGATTTCAGCTCGGGTATTTTTTTAGTTACAAGAAGTGAACTGTTTAGATCAAAAGCATAATATTCGAATGCACATGTCACAGTTTATGAATGAATTAAAGTATATTTATGCGTATTTTCGACCAGGCGACGCTGGGTTGCCTGCTAGTATATATATATATGCTCACTGTTATGGAGCGGCTGTTGCATATCACAGTATAAAACGCGTTATCACCAGACATGAAGAATAATTTTGCAGATCTAAATAATCAAATGAATTCCTAAGTATTTATCAGCTTTTGAACTTAGCCTTGGGTCTCAGAAATAAAAAAACACAGAACCCATAATGAAACAACAACAACGGCACAGATAAGTGCCTATAATTTATTAATTGAGAAACAAGAAAATATCTACAACAAAACTATAGGAGAATAAACCAGATTATGTTGGGGAAAAGAGATACCGTTCTGGCTCTAGTAAAATAAAATGTTGATAATTTATCAACCTATATATATATATATATATATATATATATATATATATATATATATATATATATATATATGTGTGTGTGTGTGTGTGTTTGTGTTTGCGTGTATATATATGGGTTATATTTATATTTGTATATATATATATTATATTTTATTGCAATAGTGTTTCGTTTGCGACGAACGAGTCCGCAAAATTATGTCTTTGCTGTATTCTTAGTCATTTACTCTTCAGATGATCAAGTTAAAACATAGAAATATACTATTTTGAACAGCTTACATGGTTTATACAATCAAAAAATTTTGCCATATTTTCCTGTTGCAAAAATTACGGTCATACTGTATTATTTTAACTAATTTCAATTTTTTTGCTATCGTTGTGCATTATTATTGGTGTAATAAAATTTATATTTATTTTATATTAAAGTTGTTTGTTTTTGTATATAATTTTATTTTCTATTTGGTTTTATTATCTTCGACTCCTTTTTTAAGTTATAGTAAATGCTATATTTTAAAATCTGTTTTGCAATTAGAAATAAGTTGAAGTGATTTAACATTAATTCGAAACACCATTTCCTTTTGTTTATTTTTTCGGAATATCATTTAATAGTTAGATTTTTATTAATTCAATAAATTTTTTTAAATATTTTCATTAAAAATGGTTCGTTTTATGCATATATATTTTAACTTTTTATATCAATTTTATTTATGTTGTGTGTACTAAGTTTTTTTAATTGTAATTATTTTCTTCTATTCTTACGGTTATTAACAGTCAAAGGAATATAATTCGTGACTACCAAATGACTTATGCAAATCACTAAAGTTAAGCAATATGTACTCTGGTCATTCTAAGATGGGTGAGTATTTGAGATTACCAAATGAATTATGCAGATCACTAAAGTTAAGCAATATGTAGTCTGGTCATTATCAGATGGGTGACGACTTGAGATTACCAAATGACTTATGCAGATCACTAAAGTTAAGCAATATGTAGTCTGGTCATTCTAAGATGAGTGATTATTTAGGATTACCAAATGACTTATGCAGATCACTAAAGTTAAGCAATATGTAGTCTGGTCATTAGAAGATGGGTGACTATTTGGGATTAATAAATGACTTATGCAGATCACTAAAGTTGAGCGATATGTAATCTGGTCATTCTAAGATGGGTGACTATTTAGGATTATCAAATTACTTATATAGATCACTAAAATTAAGCAATGTGTAGTCTGGTCATTCTAGGATGGGTGACTACTTGGGATTACCAAATGACTTATGCAGATCACAAAAGTTAAGCTATATGTAGTCTGGTCGATATTCAAACTCATTTTCAACTAATTTAATCATAATAAAACGTTATTTATTTATCTGTTAATTTATTTTTCCTATTTTAGCTAACACATTCTAATCAATTTTACATTTTGGATAATTATTGATGTTTTAATCCATTCTGTTATCTATATATATAACCACTTCTTTTCACCTTAATTTTTCATTTCTAAATTTTTTTCTATATTATATTTTAATATGTTTTAGCTAATCATATACTCGTATACTAATATAAGTCAGTTTATTGAGGTTAAGCGTTTAAATCCTTCAAATATGCTACGATAGTTATTAGTAGATTTTTATTGCATACTAGAAATATTTTGTATTTACTTTGTTATATTAAAAATTTCCATTTATTAATAAAACCCATTGATACTTATTGGATCACTTTGCGGTTTAATAATTTTACATCTTATAATAATTTAATGAGTTTAATATTGTAAATCAGCTTAATGTATTTATCCACATTTCTTTATACTACCATATCTTAATTCATTTATTCATGCCCCCCCCCATCATTTCCACATAATTTTAACCTATTTCTTTTCGGTTCAGCTCAACCACCCTAGTTCATTTTCTATTTCCCATCTATTAGGTTAGTGCAAAAAGAATATCGTTTTCTTACATATGTTATTTTATAAATGATTTCTGAATTAATTCATAGATCTATATATGCCCATGTTCTATATCCTTTTGAAGCATATTTTTAGCTCTATCGAATCCTGTTATTTGTTACCCTTCTCAATCTATTCATTCATTTTTACAGGTTTTTCGGCAGCATGGGCAAAATTTAAATTCGCCCAATTTTCTTGTCCCAGTTCAAACTACGCTGAAAAGCTGCCGAGACAGCTCGTAATATCAATTATGCGTTTGACTCAGGAACCACTAAAGAACGTGTGGCACAACGGTGGTATTAGAAATTTCGAGAGCCTCGAAGATGAAGACGGTCGCGGCCGGCCGACTGGGTTGATAACAAACATTTGAAAGCCTTAATTGAAGCCGATCCTCGCAAAACCACACGAGAAATTACTGTTGAACTCGAGATCGTCCACTCAACAGTCGTTCGCCATTTAAAGCAAATAGGGAAGTCAAAAAAGTTGAATAAATGGGTACCGCACGAATTGAACGATAATAAAAATATCGTCGTTTTGAGGTGTCGCAGCAAAAACGACCCATTTCTCGAGGGGATTTTGACGTGTGATAAGAAGTGCATCCTCTGAGACAACTGACGATGTTTGGCACAGTGGTTGGAATATTGGCGATGTTCCGCACAGTGGTTGGAATATTGGCGATGTTCGGCACAGTGGTTGGATGCCAGAGAAGTTCGACAACAATTTCCGAAACCGAAATTGCACCGAAAATGGTTACGGTGATTGTTTTTTGGGCTACGGCAGGTCTCATCAATAACAGCTTATTGAATGCAGGGGAAACGATTACGTCGGAGAAGTACTGTCGACAAATTGACGAAATGCACCAGAAGCTCCAACGTATATGCCCGAGATTGGTCAATATGAAGGGACCAATTCTCCTCCATGAAAACGCTCCCCCGCATGTTGCTCAACTGACCATGCACAAGCTCAACGAATTGGGCTACAATACTCTGCCTATTCCGCCATATTCACCCGACCCCTTGCCCACCGATTATCACCTTTTCAAGCATCTCGACAACTTCCTGCGCTAAAAATGTGCCAAAGGCTGAGATGATGCCGAATCGGCCTTCAATGACTTCATCGCTTCCAGAACACCGGATTTCAATGCAAATGGGATAAATAAACTTATTTCTCATTGGCAAAAACGGATTTCTAATAGGATAAATAAACTCATTTCTCATTGGCAAAAACAGATTTCTAATAAGATAAATAAACTTGTTTCTCATTGGCAAAAACGGATTTCTAATGGGATAAATAAACTTATTTCTCATTGGCAAAAACGGATTTCTAATAGGATAAATAAACTTGTTTCTCATTGGCAAAAACGGATTTTTAATGGGATAAATAAACTCATTTCTCATTGGCAAAAACGGATTTCTAATGGGATAAATAAACTTATTTCTCATTGGCAACAACGTATTTCTAATGGGATAAATAAACTCATTTCTCATTGGCAAAAACGGATTTCTAATGGGATAAATAAACTCATTTCTCATTGGCAAAAACGGATTTCTAATGGGATAAATAAACTTATTTCTCATTGGCAAAAACGGATTTCTAATGGGATAAATAAACTTATTTCTCATTGGCAAAAACGGATTTCTAATAGGATAAATAAACTTGTTTCTCATTGGCAAAAACGGATTTCGTATGGGATAAATAAACTTATTTCTCATTGGCAAAAACGGATTTCTAATGGGATAAATAAACTTGTTTCTCATTGGCAAAAACGGATTTCTAATGGGATAAATAAACTTATTTCTCATTGGCAAAAACGGATTTCTAATGGGATAAATAAACTTGTTTCTCATTGGCAAAAACGGATTTCTAATGGGATAAATAAACTTATTTCTCATTGGCAAAAACGCGTCGATTCTAATGGTTCTTCTTATTTCAATTAATGAAGTTTATTATTAAAGGAGTTATGATCTTTTGAATTTTAACGTCAACAAAACGACATTATTTTGGCACTAACCTAATATTAAAATTCATATGCGTATGTTTTTTAAACTTAATTCATACTTATGTTTACCTAACTATTGTTAGTTATTGTTAATTGTAGCGTTTTATTACGTTGATAAGTATTTATTCTTGTTACATTTAATTCTATAGTTGTAATTTCTGATAGAAATTATATTCACATTGTAACTTTCAAATATTCATCAAATATGTATATTCTAAATACTTAATACCTACTTTTTATGTTAACATATGTTTAAGTTAAGTGTGTTATCCTAAGATATTTAGTTATGCTTACGTTCAATTGTTGTAATTTTATTAATTAACTACAGCAGCTACTATTTATTATATTACGACTGGAAATAAACACCTTACATCACAGTTCATTGTATCTAAATTCTACTTATTTATGACGTTCTGATTGAGATGTTCATCTTAACGTACGGTTACAGTAGATGAATTTAACCTATTTGTATATACCTATCTTTATTATATCAGCATTTTTCAATTTGTTGGGGTATCTCCCCTTTGTAAATTATGTTGTTTTTACATATTTGTGATACTTTCTAATGATCTTGATTCTATTATATTTCTTGAATCTTATACTGCTGTTCTATAGACGGTTATACTATCTTATATGTTTAGAACATTTTGCACCTAACATTATATATCCAAGTTTAGTATTTAAATACTAGGTAGCTATAATTTACTTATTATAACTGAGTTCGAGTTATAATCTGGCATCGATTAACTCCTCTGCCATCACTAATTAACTTAAATTATTGTATTTAATCCGGTTTACACAACAAGTATATATTCCAATGCAAGCATCCTTGAAGTACATCTTAGCGGTTATTTGTCAAATCATCCTCAGACGTTTATATATGATAAGTCTCAAGAATACAAAGGCTGCATCTTTTTTATTTTACTCGGTTTCATTTTGTCTAGCCCTCCCAACTATGTATCATTTTTCACTTATATTCAGTTTTATTTGTACGAGATTCCGTTACATAAATTTGAGTTTTTCTTATTTTTCTTTTTCTTATTTCTATTAATACACGTATTGGTATTGTTATCTTCATTGTTGTTGTTTTCGTTATCAGTAGTCATATTTTCATGTCCCGTATTTAACTTGAAGAAAATCTATAATTAAACTATCATCGGTAGATCTTAGGTATATTTTAGCACTATTTATATATTATAACTTCACATTTATATTCAATGTCTGAGGTTAAACAGATTTCATTAAGTGGGCATCCAGCAGTAAAACATTTTTCTATTAGATCCCTGTATCTTATTATCTCTATTATTAACGATTTTATTTTATTTTGCATTGTTAGAGCTTATTATTGTGTTATCAAAGCTATTTGAAGTGAATAATGATAATTTATATGTGTTCTTATTAAATGTTTTACCATATTTGCTTCCTGGAGGAAAATGTTTGTCAATAATTTGATAAAACTATTTCGAAATGTTATTTTTTATGTGTTCGCTAATGAGCAAATTGAAGCACAAGGATAATTAGAGAGACCCTTTAGGTGGCCAGATGTAGTGCTGTCTCAACTTCCAAAACAAACACGAACCTAGTTTATGGCCTGTGCTTGTTTTTGAAGGTCAGATACACCTAGAGGGCCTAATTAATTATGTGTGTTGGTTTGAAACGATATTTCGATGGCATGAACAAAGCATTACCCTGTAGTCGAACCAGTAACACTTTGCTTTATCGAATTTTGGAGTGGAAGTAAAGTAAATATGTTTTTTACTCAAAGGAGACACCAAATATCATAGTTTGAAGGCCACTCGAGGATAAAGGTTAATAAGTGTACTCTGGTCACCGAGGCAGCAGCATAATAATCGTTAGCGGTAAAAACCACTATAATTTGATTAAAAGGGGCAGCTACAAAAGTAATGGTTTCCATTACACTTGAAGACGATAATAAAGTAGTCAACTAAAAGCAGGTGAACCGAATAGAGTTCTATAGGTGGCCAGTTCTAGGGAAAAAATTGTTCATTAAACCTGCGTTTAGATTTAAGCACAGATAGAGATTGGGGGAAATTGTTGATAGTGGTTGTAACTATGCGAGTGTTTTATTGTAAAAGTTATGCAAGGAATACCATAGATCGAAGCTCAGACGAGCACTTTCCATCAAAACGATAGAGCAGAAACCGGCTCGCTGCGTAGCTTTTGTGGACAGAAGGTTACAGGAAAGAAAAAAGAGCAGCAGCTACTAGGTTTCCAAGCCAGTTTGAACTCTGTCAATCAATAGAATAATCCGACCAGCCCTTGCCCATATGTGGCAATAGTACTCCATTATATTACATACTTAGCTCTTATACAGGCAGAGAATTGCATCGACAGTGAGTTTTCTACTGGAGCGGTAGAAAGATTCAACTGTTTTTCCGGAAATCTTTCCAACAGATTTGATTTGTGTATTCCATTTTAGATTAGGAGTGAAAGTCAGTGCCAAAAGTTTGTTAAAACATGGTGTTTTCCCAGAACGAGAGCCATTCATTTCGATCGGGATCATTCGGGGGTCAGGATGTTGGTAATGGAAAGAGAAAAACTTCGTTTTAGATGCATTAAAATCAAACCAGACACCCTTTTCTGCATTGCACTCCGTGCCTAAGACTAGAAGAGAGAAAATCAGAGAGATATTGATCATTGCCTGTCTTAGAGGTGTTGCCATAGATTGTAATTTCGTCTGCATAAATGTCTACAAATGATTTAAAAATGTGATTTGTGAGATCATTGATAAAGATCAGAAAGAGAGTGGGCACAGGATTTAACGCTGACGGATGCCAGCGTGGATACTGTTTGATTTTTACCTATCGACGACTGCTATTTAACGACCTATCAAAGAGAACGGATTTAATAATTGAGACGATATTTACTGGAAATCTTTTAAATGCTATAACCTAAAAAAATGCGTTGATATATCAACAGCTATTGCTCGAGAAACGAAGCCCCCGCCAAGATTCACAAACCCTTTGTGAACATTTGAACAGTTCTGTAAGTATCAGAGCCTGTTTCGATTAAAACTTTTTGAGCATTATAATTGTCAGAGCCAGTTAGCACACCAGCTGTAGATCTAGCAGAACGGAAATCGTATTGCATGTCACTGAGTAGGTTATTTTTGCCGAGGTGTTTCATCATTGCTCTATTTATCTCATATTTCAGCAATTTACTCATAATACACAAGAGACTGATTGATCTGAGAGGCAGATGATCGATTTTTAAATGTTTAAATATGGAGCAGACTTATGATATTTTCCAAGCTGTTGGGAATCATTACTCGTAAAGGGAACGTTTGAACAGTTTTGTAAGTATTAGAGCCTGTTTCGATTAAAGCATTTTGGGGATTATGATTGAAATGTCGCCAGAGCCAGTTACTTTACGCGAATCAAGGTTTTTGATAAGTTTGACAAAATCACGCTCATATATTTGTATGCCGCATAGCATGGTTTCAACCACAACAAAGAATACGGGGAGAAAGTGGCCCATATCGGAAAGGATAGCATTTACTGCAAGGTTGATGATGTTGGGATAGAGTACATGCCATTGTTTAGGGCTTCGCTATTCGCCCAACTCGTGAAAACAAAACCGCTGGTCAGCTACTTTAAACTTGATAGACTAAGCATATGACTCTTTCGCTTTTTTTATTACCCTTTTGCAGTGGTTGTAGGCAGTCCTAATGGCAGCTTTAGTTTTAGGGAATTTATTTCGTTGATAGTAAGAGAAATAGTTACTGTGCGCGATGGCAGTGACATACCATAGAGTGAACTACGGCTAGCTGGAATTTTTGGGAGGATATGAAGCGGTCTATGCCGGCAGTTAACTAATCAGTCAAGTTTTATACTATAAAGGACACGTTCTTTTTTAAACATTGAACGCAGAAGTAAATCTGATATAAATATACGGAAGCTATCTCAATCAGCCATTAAGTATAGATATACTGTAAGATGGAGAGGTTCATTAAAGGACTTATTACATAGTGTTTTTATCCTAATTGAGACAACTAAGTTCTCAGATTTCAGTGGATCAGAACGGTGGATGAGCACAGTTCTGAGCAAGTTGTAAGAAAAAGTATAGGAGACTTGCATACTGTCTGTCAGTGTCGGGCACACAGGTGAGTGCGTGAACAATGTGTTAGGTTACAGCAATGGAGAATCATGACAGAACCTTCCCCTATCATCTGTCTTGTTTAAGTAGACTACCCATTCAACATGGTGAACATCGAATTCTCCACAGACGTGAATGTTAGCCGAGAGATGAGCAGACAGGATGTGGTCAAGTTTCTGAGATATACTTTCAATGATAGTAACTTCATTGTTGTGGGGTCGATAGAGGGCAAATATGAACGCGGTTCTCTAAGGAAGTGCTACTCGGAAGCACATATAGGGTTATTTATGATCTTCTCTGGAGATTTCTCCACCACATGGAAAGCCATCTCTAATGTAAGCACATATTTTATGCCCATGAGTTAGATTTTTATTCAAGTTTGAGTATCCTTTAATTGCAAACTCATTTGGTACACAGTCGGTTCATTGCCAGTTTTGTGCAGTAACAATAACTCAGGTTTTGTCTCCTGTAATCATAGAGGTTCCGTGCAGATTCCCGAGTGCGACAGAAACATTCCTGACTTCGACAAGATACACCCAAAGAAAATCGGAGGTTAAATCAACTGAAACGCTGTGAAACTGACACTGAAGGTGAGAACACTTGCTAAAATATATTTTAAACATGAGTTATATTTCACTTGATTTGGCCAGACGACAACAGAAGAAAGGCAGACATTGAAATAGAGAAACTTTAGCGAAATCAGCTAAGGGCAGAAAATAAAATTCTCTCGTCATTATAGAATACATTTAGTTGTAAAATATAAATTATTCATTATTGTTGATCATCAGAGAATCGTTTTCATCTATTTAGTTCTTCATATTTAATCACACAAACTTATTCACATTAATAATAGTGAAACTTCTAGTTTCATAGAACAAGCTGAGTGTAGAAGACATGCCCTTTACATAATTTGATTTTCTAAGAGTTTCACACTTCCATAATTTTATTGTCTTCGAAACAGTTGAAATCGCCCGTTTTTTCAAATCGATTGACCGCTTGCTCTACTGCGGGAACCATAACGGTGCACCGCGAGAAAGCTTCACATGCTACCGCGCAGTGACTTACTCGACAATACATTGTAGTCTACATTGCACTGTGGAGAACTAACTGTTTATTCTATAAAAATATTTATATATATAATGGCTTGAATTAAAGTCTTAAATGCAAATGTCAATTGTCACGTTTCAGTTGTGCTCTAAACAGAAACATTCATTTTGAAAGCGCCCCTGTTATATCAAAGAATTTACTGTTGCTTTTTATGCCTGGCATTACTGATTGTGCGGTAATGGTGGCTTGAATTTAAGTTCAAAAAGAAAAAGTTAAGTATCATGGTGCAATTGTGATTTAAACAGAAATATTCATTTTGAATCGAATGCACTCCCGTCATATCAAAGAACATACTGTTTATTTAATATGTCGGACCTTCCGGCTTATGTGGTAATAAAACCTCCTAAATGCACTTCTTATGTTAGGCTGTGTCAACGTTAGTCAGTATCCCCTGTTTGTTCTTTCATCGGATTATTTCGATTATCGATTATCGATACTTATCCAAGATATTCCTGCACAAATTTGAATTAATCTATCTAAGAACACTGCCAGGCACAAAAAGTACCTTCGTGTGAAATGTTATAACAAATCGGCCAACTCGCTTTCGAGTCCATAGTGAACGAACTCATACACACATAGAGACAAAGTTCCCTTTATATGACAGTAGAGATAGAGATTATAATTAATATATAATGTATATGTCTTTAATGTTTGATCGCACTTGTATCAGACTCCTGGTATATTCAGTTGCGCTTCCTTACCCGTCTGTGTAAAACTATTAGTAAAATTGATTCTTCCACACATTATATTAATGGCTATCAGAGTTCATGCAGGAAGAAACAAAGATGTTTATGGTCTAAGCAAGATTAAACAGTTAATCAAATCTGTTAGCTACTCCACCAGACAACCTTCAAGTTTTCATTCAAATATCTTGTCTCGATGTAAAGGATACAAGAGACACTTTAAATGTTTAGCATACATTGTTTAAAAGGAATGCTTCTATTTGTGTATATACCGGAATGCAAATTGTTTGCATAGTTATAAATAATCATCTTTTCCATCTCCAACTTATTTTCAAATTTTGCTTATTATAAAATCAGGTTATTAGCTACTCTTTCTTTCGTTCTTTTTCTCACTCTTCTTCTTCTCAACATACTGTTTTCCTATTGCGACTATTCATAGTCTCTCTCTCTCTCTTTTTACTCTCTCCCTTCAGTGCTCATCCTTCGTTCAGTTACATTAATCCAAAAGTACTATTGTCTGTTCTGACATTGCAACTTTTATATCCTTCAGCCCATTCCATAATGCAACTCCTATCTCTCTGCCCATCTTCCTCTTTATCTATCTATCTATCTATCTATCTATCTATCTATCTATCTATCTATCTATTAGTTTTGGGACGATTATCGGAATCAGAATCAGGAATCGGAAAAATCGGAGCTTTTTGGGGTATCATAATCGGTGTCGGAATCGGGAAAATTTGAGCCTATTTTCCGGTGCCAAGACCGATCCCATTTATCTATTATGTTTTGTTTTTATAAAACGTCTTACATTGTTTGTAGTAACAAAATAGTAAATATTTATTGGTTTAAACTTCCACTCAGACTAAAATCTCTATATCATACCCTCACAAAGTGTGTTTTTACGTTTGAGAAAATACATTCACATTTCAGATGTGTTTTTACAGTAATCGGGGAAAAATAAAAAATTTTTATAGTAAAATATTTTGAGATTTATAAAGAATCGGAATCGGTAATTGTATCGGAATCGGGAATTTCGTACGGAATCGGTAATTGTATCGGAATCGGGAAAATATTGGAATCGTTCCATCGCTACTATCTATCTATCTATCTATATTCTATAAAAAGAAAACATTTCTTTCTTCTTTTTATCATTTTGTTTATTCCTCTTGTTGCTTCCTCCTTTATTTCCTTACTAATAACCTCCTTTGCCGTGATGCTACTAACAGGAACGAAAGAGGCCATGATCTCTATGCCACGTTACTGTCATTATCATAATGATTGCGATCACAGTTATCATTATCACTTGTATTATCATTAGCAGTAATCATTACTCTTACAATTATAGTTTTATATCTCTTTATAGATACGTATATCCATTATTATTCTATAACTCCCAATTTGCTTGTCACAATGTCCCAGTCTCCAATTTCAACGTCACGGCATCATTTCTAGCAAACTTTTCATGTTGAAATGAAGTCTAACAATATATCTTGATAGATTTATTTCTATGGGTTAAACTACAAAGACGATGGTTCAGTGGTTAACAACACGGACTGACGACCTGCGTGTCCCAAGTTCGAATCCATTTCGTTCCACAAAAATCACTTTCACTTAGGATGTTAGAAACCTTCACAACGTCCCTCCCATAAGTATCATGATGTCTTTCTAGAAATAATTCCGACTAGGAAAATATCGGGTAAACCAATACCAACAATAGAATCATCGGATTTATAAGATATAATGATACCGATGACCTACAAAGAAAATAGGGGAAACACTTTAGCATCCTTAATTTTATTTAGTGCTTTTAGTACCGCTCTGCAGACCTCGTGGGTCTTTTCACTGATTATTAGGGCTATGACAGCGGCATATTCTTTTCCTTGTTTTATATCCATTGATATCTTATATGTTTTTATATAGAGTGATGTGGTTCTCGGTTGATTAATTGTGTTAAACTGTGTCGGATATATACTCGAGTGTACATTTTTCTTCTATATTAGACTATTGGTTTTAGTAATGCTATGGAGGTTTTCGTACTTACAGAAGTAGTCAATATCCTAGAAAGAATCATCATTCAAAGTGTTTGATATCCTGGACAGAGCAGGTAGTATCTCAAAAGTCAGTTTTCTTTCACTCTTTACAAAGCAAGAGATTTCTCTACTTGAAGTGGAAAACCTTCACATGCATAGATGTTTGTACATACGTAATCACCTTTGCATGTTGTACATACGTAATTACCTTTCACACTTTTATGTACGTAAGTACATTATTACCTACCAGCCACATAAAGTGTTACGTACTTTATGACCTTTAAAACGCATTTATCTTCGTATATATGTTATCTTTTTTACAACTTATTTGGGTTTGCATGTACGTTTTAATATTTCACCTATTTTATGTTTGAACGTGCGTTATCATATTTCACATATGTTATGTTTGCAGGTACGTAATCACATTTCACATATTTTATGTTTGCACGTACGTTATCACATTTCACATATTTTATGTTGTAACGTACGTTATCACATTTCAAATATTTTATGTTTGCCTATACGTAATCATATTTCACATACTTTATGCTTGCATTACGCTATCACATTTCACATATTTTATGTTTGCACGTACTTTATCATATTTCACATATTTTATTTTTGAGCGCACGATATCACATTTCACATATTTTTTATTTGCATGTACGTTATCGTATTTCACATATTTTTTTATTTGCATGTACGTTATCACATTTCAAATATTTTATGTTTGCATGTACGTTATCACATTTCATATATTTTATGCTTGCACGTACATTACCACATATCACATATTTTATGTGTTCTCGTACGTTTCACATATTTTATGTTTGCATGTACGTTATCATATTTCATATATTTTATGCTTGCATGTACATTTCCAGATATCACATATTTTATATTTTCTCGTGCGTTATCACGTTTCACATATTTTATGTTTGCATGTACGTAATAACCTTTCATATATTTTATGCTTGCATATACATTACCACATATCACATATTTTATGTTTTCTCGTGCGTTATCAAATTTCGCATATTTTATGTTTGCATGTCGATATCACATTTAACATATTTTATGATTGCACGTACATTATCACGTTTCACATATTTTATGTTTGCACGTACGTTATCATATTTCACATATTTTATGTTTGCACGTACATTATCACATTTCACATATTTTATGTTTGAACGTACGTTATCACAATTTACATATTTATTTTTGAACGTACGTTATCACAATTTCATATATTTTATGTTTGCACGTACGATATCACATTTTACATATTATATGTTTGAACGTACGTTATCAAATTTCACATATTTTATGTTTGCACGTACATTATCACATTTCATATATTTTATGTTTGCACGTACATTATCACATTTCACATATTTTATGATTGCACGTACATTATCACATTTCATATATTTTATGTTTGCACGTACATTATCACATTTCACATATTTTATGTTTGCATGTACGTTATTACATTTTACATATATTATGTTTGCACATAACTTATCATATATTTATATGTTCGTACATATTTGTCACCTTTCATTTACATTTTATATTTCTGCGGACGTTATTTCCTTTAAAATAATTATATAATCGTCATATATACTTATATGTATCACATATTTTATAATCTTTCAGGCATGTGCAGTCGAACGAACATTATGTCTTTTCACACACGTTTATGTTCGGGCGTATCTTACTACCCTTCACATATTTGTATGTTTATACTCATGTACGGTCTCTACAAATATAATTTATTAATTTTTGGTGGTACATACTTGAAACTTGATATATGGTGTATTAGCACCTATGGAACAAAATTGATTTATATTTGGTCATAAAATAACTGCTAAGTGGTCAAAATTGAAAAACAGAACTTGATAGGGATATATCGACATAATCTGTAAGCTCCACTTATGCACAAATATACATTTATAAGTTTAATAACGTTATTGTAATGGATTCGTATGTGTATGGTTATACTTCAGATAAAGTGATTCATCTTTTGGTTTCTATTCAAGCTTATTGAACTCAAGATATACATTTTCAAACTTTTGAAATCATGCTCATATATTTGGTACAATATAATAATCAATAGAAAACTGGTTTTACAATAAATAAGAAATCTGCATGAGTGAAAATATCATATTTCAGCGTGTTTTACAAGCCGAAAAACGAGCTAGTATATATATGTTTCTCTCTATCAATCTTTCTATATCTGGCTCCTACCATCTCTCTCTCTCTCTCTCTCTATATATATATATATATATATATATATATATATAATGTAAAACTAACCGTCTGTGTGTCTGGTCACGAATAAGCTCCTATATGGTTGAGTATTATAGAAAACTGAGCACATATAATGATAGAAGATGTATCGAGACACAGGAATGGGTATGTTTGATCTGCCATAATGATGATTCATTAAAAGTGTGGGGTCTGCGTACGCGCCTGGTTCACAAAGTATGGAAATAAAAAATTAAAAAATTAAAAAAAAAAACCGTTTACAAGTGTTTTTGATGTAGATGTATATAATAATACTTTGATTAGTATGTTTTAACTTAAATAGGGATGGTATAATAAAATTGTGGGGTCTGCATTCGCGCCTCCCTTCCATAGAATGGAAATATGCACAATCGTTAATAAAGACTTTTCATATCTATCTGCGTAAGTATACTTTGATAATTATGTTTCAGTTTGAAGAAATATGGTATAACAAAATTATGGGGTGTTCTTTCACGCCCTACCTCCATAGAATGAAAATATGTCACACAGTTTAACAAGGTTTTTTCAATATAGATCCACAGAATATTGTGATAAGTGTTTCAGTGTGAACAGGTATGGTATAATAAATTATGGGGTTTAACTATTTCATTTTTACTTTCATCATATTTTGCTTCCCAAATTCGAAGCTATCTCTTTACAACCCTTGCTTTTCATAACCTATCATACTTTCATAAATCAGAGTCCATTTTCCGTAGGCTGTTTTTAACCCAGTCAACGACGAGTACTTTTGGTAGTATATATATATATATATATATATATATATATATATATATATATATATATATATATATATATATATATAAAATACATATGGTGGTTAAGCTACACTGAATATTCCGCGTTTCATCCACGCATAAGCCTGAAGAGTCCTAGATTTTATCTATTTTATAACTTAATAACTAGCTCTACCTACGTATTGAGTACTTTTGAAGTAAATATTTAAAGTTTAGGCATAAATTTATACTTTCGTATATTAATTTTATGTGAGTAAATGAAGTAGTTATATATATATATTGGTACAATATAATAATCAATGTATACATATGCCTTTCTGTCTATCTATCTTTCTCTTTTTTATATGTATGCGTGTATGTATGTATCTATTTATCTATCTATGTATCTATCAGTCCCTTCTCTTAATGTTTACACCAAATATGTTCTTTCCCAATTTCCAACTTTCTCACCTCAACCATCCTTTCGTATTCCCCTTTACACACCCACATTCTCCATCCTATTTCCAATTATTCAATAACGCTTCCCCAGTTCCTCTACTTCTTAATCCCCCGTCTTCCTCCGTCTTTCACTAAATATTTATGGTCGATTCCTACCTTCCCATAATTGATTCAGATTCTTTGAACGTTATATTTCATTGAAAATGTTATTGTTGTGATTATCGTATGATCATAATCATTAATATTAATCGTATTATCATTATTGTCATTCTTATTGTGTTTCTTGTTATAATGAGTGTTGTTAAACAGTGTATTGGAAAGAAAACGAGGATCAAAAAATTATAATAAAAGCAAAATCGTAAGATGCACATCCCATTAAGTATGACCTCTAAATATTTGAATGCTCACATTTTCAAGGCCCGTTCTGCTGTTTATTCTCCCACACATTTCTAAACAGTAGAAGGGCAAAGAGTACTTTTTACTTGAACACGTTTCATCAGCTTAACTATGACACATTTCAATGGGTATATATATATATATATATATATATATATATATATATATATAATAGAAGAATGTCCGTTCCAGAGCAGGTAAAATTAATTTTCCGAACAGTAGCGTTTGCGTAACTTTTATATCCTTAATTAAGACTAAAATAAAGACAAAATAAATCTTATGTTTAAAATTATTGTTCAAATTTTAATCAAATACGCTGCCGTTTAATAACGTGAAATATTGAAGATTCAAGTTTAGGAGTCTATGAAAAAAAAAGCTAAAATTCAGGGAATCTTGCTTAACTTTTGCTTTTGGATCTAACTTTTAAAAATAAAAATAATAAAAAAATTAAAACAAAATAATAAAAAATCTGTATTATTTGGATTCATCAGACTACTGTTCTCATTTGGAGTGTGATTTTCACAACGTTTTGATCGATGTAATTTCCCACCTTTTTCAGGTGTATCTTGTGGAACTCGGGAATGTTTCTGTCGAACTTGAGAATTTAGACCGAATTTCGAGCAAACCATTTATTTACTTCACGAGGTAGCATGTTCTTGTTTTGTCAGCCATGACTGGATAGAGACATTAAGTAATTAACAATTGTATTTTTCGGTCGCCCAACTTTCATGAGATAATACTTTTTACAATTGATTTTTCCAAATACTCTAACCACTGCGCCATGAGTCCTTAGAGTACTTGGAAAAATCAACATAAAAAAATAATACGAATCAAAATAATACAAATGAATCCAAAATATACGAATAAAAATCCTTATCTAAAACTTCAGAAACGTAATAAAAATCTAACTTAATAAAAATCTTAAATATACGAATGTTTACATTAAATTGGACTAAATATAACAAAGAGCATCAATTCGTAAGACTATCATCTCTTAAAAATCCCTATTAGTCGGTTTGTTAGTGAATCTGTACATACAAATATATAAACATATACATGAAGCTAACATTATATAGACATAGATATACAGTAAACGATGGCGTATATATAACTGTGCTGTTAGTATAAATGTTAAGTAGATGAAAAGTAACCTGTTGGCTCAGTGTTGGTACATGGTACAATAGTGTGTACGTTAGGTGCACCTATCCGTTTGTGAAAGTAACGCGGTGTTACGACTAGAAGACTGTTACTTAGAACTATTAGAGATTTTACAGTTTTATTAGCGAACAAGCCAACTGCAAAGGATCCTTCTTTCCAAAATATCTAACATAAAAATCTAACTTTTAAAAAAGCTCCTAAATATGTAACTTAAAATATATCTAACTGAAAAAAATCTAACTTAATAAAACTCTAAATTTATAAAAATCTAACTTAATAAAACTCTAAATTTATAAAAATCTAACTTAAAAAATCTAACTTAAAAAATGTAACTTAGAATATATCTAACTAAAAAAGATCTAACCTTAAAAATCTAACTTAAAAAAAAAACTCTAAATTTATAAAAGTCTAGGTTAAAAAATCTAACTTAAAAAATTTAACTTAAAAAATCTAAGAAAGATCTAACTTAAAAATATCTAACTTAAAAAATCTAACTTAAAAAAACCCAACTGAAAAAATCTAACTTTAAAAATCTAACTTAAAAAAACCTCTAAATTTATAAAAATCTAGGTTAAAAAATCCAACTTAAAAAATTTAACTTAAAAAATCTAACTAACAAAGATCTAACTTAAAAAATCTAACTTAAAAATATCTAACTTAAAAAAATCTAACTTAAAAAATCTAACTTAAAAAAATCTAACTTAAAAAATCTAACTTAAAAAAATCTAACTTAAAAAATCTAACTTAAAAAAATCTAACTTAAAAAATCTAACTTAAAAAAACCTAACTTAAAAAAATCTAACTTAAAAAAATCTAACTTAAAAATATCTAACTTAAAAAAATCTAACTTAAAAAAATCTAACTTAAAAAAATCCAACTTAAAAAATCTAACTTAAAAAAATCTAACTTAAAAAAATCTAACTTAAAAAAATCTAACTTAAAAAATCTAACTTAAAAAAATCTAACTTAAAAATATCTAACTTAAAAAAATCTAACTTAAAAAATCTAACTTAAAAAAATCTAACTTAAAAAAATCTAACTTAAAAAAATCCAACTTAAAAAATCTAACTTAAAAAAACCTAACTTAAAAAAAATCTAACTTAAAAAAACCCAACTGAAAAAATCTAACTTAAAAAATCAAACTAAATAAAAATCTATTTTAATAAAAATCTTAGATAATACTCCCATAACAAATCCATTTTTGAATGCCTCAAAACCTGTATTAGACTAAATATAATAAAGATCATCAATTCGTAAGAATAGCATCACTTAAAAATCCCTAATAGTCGGTTTAATAGTTTTGAAGTGTATCTGGACATACAAATATATAAATATATGCATCAAACTAACATTATAGAGACATAGATATGCATTAAAAAATGAACTATAACTGTTCGGTTCGATATTCTGTTAGTATAAGTGTTTGCTAGACGACACATGATCGGTTGGCGCAGTGTTGGTATAATAGTGTGTAAGTTTAGTGCATCTATCCATTTGTGAAGGTGTAACACGGTGTTACGATTTTTTTTGTCAGCTGTGTCGTTATGCATGTTGGTCATCGTAGTGATGAAGGTATTGTGGCATCCGATGTATGTAGTGTTAACAGCCACTTGCGGTTTCTTTTAGTAGCAACAGTAATGATTATATTAGAAAATAAATTATATCATGCGTATCTTTCTGCCAGGTTTCCATTTGTAGTTTCTTTAAATTATTATAATAAATAAATTGTATTATTATATAACAAGCAACATGCATAGTATTATTTGTATCATTTTAATTATATCAATTACTGCCATCATTTTTGATGTTATTATCACAATGTTTCGTTTAATGCTACTTCCGACTTTCTTAGACTCCGTTTTGTCGAACTTGGAAATCTGTACGGGGTTTTAAACAGAACTCTTGATTAGGTAGAAGTAATTCGTAATTGTATTCTTAGTGTCGTCTTCCACTTAGTATTGAACCCTTTAATCTCTAAAAGACTTTTACTTATAACTATTTATTACTTTGCACTTTTATCCTGACTCCTTACAGATTTTACAGTTTTATTATCCAACAAGCAAACTGCAAAGTATCCGTCTTTTCACCACCCTCCCTCCCGCAGAAGAATGGAGACTGACATCCTATATCACATCGAGTTTCTTCTAAATAAAGAGGTGGTTGGTTACTTTTAATGTATCTAAAACCAAGCTTCTATATTTACATAATAATAGTGACAAGCGATCTATGTTCGAATAATACACTCTCCTCTGATATTGAGCACGTGATACAATGGGAGAAAATGCCTGGTTACTTTTAATGCATCTAAAACCAAGCTTCTATCTTTACATCATCATCGTTCTGATCCCCATCTGGCATCAATTGAAATGAATGGCTCTCGTCTTGGAGAGACTCCATGTTTTGACAAGCTTCTGGGCTTGACCTTCACTCCTGATCTGAAATGGAACACGTACATCAAATATGGTGCCAAGATCGCTTGAAAAATGGTGGAATCCTTCTATCGATCCAGTAGATATCTCATTGCTGGTGCAATTCTCTATCTATATAAAAGTCAGGTACGTCCAATGAAGCGTTGCACGTTGAACATCTGGGCAGGAGCTGCTAGAAAGATCGTATTCTGCCTTGACAGAATTCAAAATAGACTTCGTAGCCTAGTTGGGGATGCCCTTTTCACTTCCCGTCAACCTCTTTCTCACAGAAGAGACGTAGCGAACCTGTTTCTGTTTTATCGTCATTGTCATGGAAAATGCTCGATTGAGCTCCAATTAATGATTCACTCTCGTCAAACTTTCACGAGAAACATTCGTCTATCCGAAACAAATATTGTCAATAATTTACCCCACTCTTTATCTCTGCCTAAACCTAAACGTAGATTCCATGAACAAAGGTTCTTTTTTTAGAACTGCACGCGTGTGGAACTCTCTTCCGTTTGCCTGTTTTCCATCTGACAACAATTTGGTAGTCTTCAAGTCCAACATAAACAAATTATTGATGAACTGTCCCCTTAAGTAATCCAATTTACCAAATTTCCACTACTAACGATTACTACGACATCATCCCCTTTAACACTGTTCACTCATTAACCCTTATCCTCGAGTGTCCTCCGGGCCTTGTTAAATGGTGACTCCTTTGTAAAAGAATAAATAAAACCCCAGATATTCACCGATTCTAACCTTCTACGTCACATACTAGACTTCTCATTTCATCACTTATTTTGCTACGTTAACATAATCACTAACCTTAATTTCTAGTAAAAAGTACCTTTTATACGTCTTCGAACGCATTTTACTTACAATATCTCGACAATGATGGCTGATTGATATTTGTAACGTACATTTAGAATGTAAGAGTTATCATTCACAATACTTAAAGAATAATCAGAGTGGATGAGAGTAACGATAAAAAATAAACAGTGTTTTACCATCTGAAAGGTTGCTGTTAAATAAATGATATTTATGTCATCCTATACAGATATTGTTACAATAGTGAGTAATTAGTAGGGCTAGGACAACAGCATATTCTTTTTATAGTTTTGACTCTTAAATAGGCATTCGTTTATATCTTATACGCTTTTATATAGAGTGATGTGATTTTCGGTTAATTAACTGTGTCTAACTGAGTCGGATATATACTCGAGAATCAAAATAATCAAAAGAATATGCTGTTGTCATAGCCCTAGTAATTAGACAGGCGTGTAATTACGGGTGACTCATTTATTAACTCTATCCGCCCATCATCTGATGCATCCAATATGCAAATAAACAAACTAGAAATCAGCGTTCTTACAGATAATTAGTGAATAATATTCCAAGTATCGTGTAAAAGCATCATTCAAACACAATACTAGGAAAATAAATTTCTTATTTTCATTTGATATTACAAGTTGTCTATATGTAATGAAGCGTTGCACTTTTATGGTAACATAGCGCATATGTGAGCGTGTGAAAAATCAGTAATAGCCATACGATAGCTAGCTAGCGAAAGTACTAGCAGCAGCCGTCTTAGCACATATGCAAATTCGTGTGAACGCGCTGATGCCATGGAAAGAAGGAGGAGAGAAAACGAAAACGAAAAAAAGAGAGCACGTAGTCGAGCAAGAGTAGCAAAGTGCACGTCGAGGAAATTGGACGAGAAAGCTTTAGCTAAGGCTGGCGTTAGATGGCGAGCACAGAGACTTTTAAAAAGCACATGTAATATGGCACAACGTTGTAAAACACATGTGTGTGTGAAAACGTTTTAGAAGAACCACGAATAAATGCATTGCTTTTAAAAATAATGCCGAGTGTCATTTTTATTTCTTTTCTTTTTTATGTGTTTGTTCCTTTCCGACGGTACCAGACACTATGTGAGTCCGAGAGGTTTAAAATGTAACGACACAGTAAAAAAAAAGTAAAATAAAAAATAACGGCCATATTGCAGAAAGACGTGTTTCAAAAAGGGTTAAACTAGTAGAGATATTTTCTGAAATATAGCGTTTTGATTTCGTTCTTTTATCTCATGTCCTCACGTGTTGTAATTTGACCTTTCTAATTTTATTTGTGTCATTCACCAATTTACGAACTGTATTGTTCTGAAAGGTCAATTTCACCTTGCATCGCACCTATATGTCAGTATGTTTCTGTGGATCATTTATGCATAAGAAAACTCGACGTTTGCTCATGAACGTAAGATTTTGAATTGGACATACAATAATTATCGAATCTCACGGGCTACCAAGAAAGCTCTATAATCGTTGGAAATGGTATTTTTCATTACTTTGTAGCGTTTGACATTAAGAAATTGTTCTGTAACCTTTTGGAAAGGTAATGTAATGCTCAATTAGAATGGACTTATATGAAAGAAAACTCCAATTTTATGGCAAATAATTAATTGTTCAAAATAAATAATTATAAAATTCTAAACGAAGAAAGCAAAGAAATAATAATATTCACGATCCAAATTTACTCTCAAAGAAATAAAAAGTAAAAGTAATATTTTAATTGCAAAGAAGTAAAAATTGCAATTTGTAAAATAGTTTTACCAGAAGCATAACTGCTGAATCCAGAATTTAAATCTCGCGCACCAATGGCGGATAAAATAAAAAAACTTCGATTTATAAATAAAAATATTTTGTTTCCGAAATTTTAAGATGAGAATTATTAATTTGTATTATTTGAATTATTAAGACTATAATTCTCATCTGATCCGGATTTTACTTAGTTCTTATCCGCTACGCCACATAATATAAATATTAGGTTGGTGTAAAAATAATGTCGTTTTTTTTTAAAGATATATATATACATAAAAAGCGATATTATTTTTGCATCAACCAAATATATATAATAGAATTTAGGAGAAGCACTTTTCTTAAACAATGATACCGAATAACATGTAAACATAACACAATAGTACATCGTAATCTATGTAAGAGGTAAAATGATTAGAGTCTAATTAGAATTTTCATCGTAAACGAAACCTAGTCATAGTAAACATTGGTTACACCTATAAGCTATACTATACGAGTAATAAATAAAAACGCTATAAAAAAATTAATATAACAATACACGGCTGGTGATAGCGTTTTATCTGAAGTAGCTGGAATCGAATGATGATTACACTTTAAAATCAAAACAAGCAATAGAATAGTAGCTTAATACCTTAAACGTCTAGGAAGCAAAGAACTCTCTTCTTTCACCAACCACGCTTGAATAAGCGATTTTCCTCTATTGAAATGAATGGCTCTTCAGAATATTGGCTTAAGTATAGATCTATATTTAGAAGAAAACTATGTGATGTCATGTTAAGAGACTAATGGAATGTATCGATTTGTAACACTAGTATTATAATGACGTCATTTCCGAGAGAACGCAAAAAACGAAAAAAGAGAAATATATATATATATATATATATATATTACACGTCGCAGCGTCAGTGCCAGCACACAGCCCTGTTTAAGCCCACAAGTGATCGAGAATGGCGCTGACAGATTGCTTTAGTTGATCATTTTAGCTGACATGCCGTCGTGCAAGGCTTTGACCATGTCCGGAAATGATCTATGACTGACCACATTGCTGTTCTGGGAACACTGTCATACGCTTTCTCAAGGTCGTAGAATTTTTGATTTTTTCTGTAGTTGGTAGACACAGAAAATCATGTCACTTGTTCTTCCGGATGGACGGAAACCACACTAGGATTTAAGCAGGATCTTTTCGGCTAGGTCCTGTAGTCGGTTTAAAAGTATACAGGTCAGAATCTTCCCTGCTATTGATAGTAGCGAATCCCTCTATAATTCCTACATTCTTTTCTATCCTCTTCTTTTGAACATAGTAACAAGGAAAGCATCGTTCCAGGCACTGGGGACCTGTTTTTCCTCTATCTCTATCTCATGATATTCGAGGTCTCCCAAAACAACCTCGGGATAGATACCAAGTTAAGTTTTGATGAGGGAATTTTCAAACTGACCAGATTAAATAAAGACGAATGACCAACACCATCAAAGTGACGGAATTGAAATATGCAGACGACAACGCCGCCGTGGCCCAATCCCCAGTTTAACTTCAGCAGTCTGTGAACAATTTTCACGCAGCGTTCCTCGTGCTTTGGCCCAACAGTTAACAAGACTAAGTCCAAAATACTGACCCAACCACCGTCAAGGAAAGTTGTGCCAGACATACGAGGACAACTTCCTATACCTGGACAGAATTCTTTATACCCAAGCTAACTGATCGAAAGAAATTGAAAACCGACTACAGGCAGGCCACACAGCTTTTGGAAGACTGTTTACCAGGACCTTTAAAAACAAGGATTTAACCATCCAGATAAAGGCGATACAACTCCATAGTTGTATCCACCCTATTATAGCCAGGACCGGCTATAGTGAAGACCTTAAAAACTTGAAGAGTTCCACCAGAAAAAAATGCGAACCATCATGCGGATTTAGTAGGACGATTATGTACCCAACATAACTGTCCTCGAAAAAGCCAACATCATCAGCATCGAAACCTTGATCATGAAACACTGCCCATGTGGCTAGCATGAAGGACACTAAACTGCCGAAACAAGTGATCTTCAGTCAACTACACGCAGGAAATCGACCCCATAGTTTCAAAGACCAGCTGAAGACATATTTAGCTGAGGCTAATATAGATCCCAACATCTTTAAAGGTTCATCGAACAACAGACATAAATGGAGTAAAAATTCGTACAAGGCAATTTGAAGAAAACAGAAAACCAATTTAATAACCTAACGGCAACAAAGGGCCCTTAGAGACAACCAACCGCAACCACTTCCACAATATAATATGACCAATGCCCCCGACTATCCAAATCCCAAATTGTTTCTCCAGCCACAAAAGGACTCACTAAAATTCTTGACGAATGACTAAAATTCTTTCGAAACTCATAAAGCTTTCTTTTCTGCTTCTTTTCTGCATTGGACTTGGGAACTATGATATTCGGACACGAATGTATGCCGACGGCGACGTCGACACGTGACAGCATGACCCACGACAAGTTATCTACGCAATCCAGAACACCTCCGATAATTCGGCACGACACGATCCCGAACGATACCGTCGATCGGAAGGACACAATCCTGAACAACAGCGTCAATCGTCACGACACGGCCCCGTACAATACCGTCGAATTGACACGCTACCACACGATTACGAAAGCAGTAACACAAAACAATCTTTTTCAGCTGCCGCCGAATGACTTACCGGCTTGCTTTTTTTTATAAACGTTAGGTGAAACTCAATCGTCGCTCATTGGTAGACTTTGGATTTGCAATCAAATGTCCCGGGTTCACTTTTCGTCGCAGGCAGGCACAACTCATACACTGGTACACAATTCTTGTGCGCTTCCGCACATGCTCGTCACACCTCGCCTTGATCTGGGAGATCACACAACTGACAACGTTGGGTAGGCAGTTTTCCCCTGGTACGCCGCCTTAATGATACAGGCTCAGGAACTTCCTCAGTGGTGTCTTCGTCTGTCGCATTATTAAATTTTTCCTGCTCTGAATCATTTGGTGCATCATCTTCTTAGGAGCTTTCTTCATCTATTTGTTCATACAGTAGTGGGACTTCGTCATTTGATAAGGTAATTTCGTCATTGATTACGCAATTTTGTCGACACTCTGGGCGCACATCTTCATCATTCTTCTCCAAATTAAGATATGACCAACGCTTATGGAATAAAGAGACTAATTCACTATGTAAGAATTTCCACTATTTTGCAACGTACGCAGCTAAGGTGAATAAACATTTCGACGAATTCAAACTTGCAAACGTTAGTGCAGACAATTTTAAATGTGTAATATTTGCGCAAGGATTGATTTCTGGTTGAGATGTGAAAATTAGAAGGCGTGTCCTAACAAAATTAAAAAATGAACCAAACCTATCCCTACAAAAGTTAACTGGAGATTTCCAGAAAATAGAAATTATTAAAAAATATTCGATGGATATCGAAGCTGGAGTGAAGCAAATAAAAAAGCAGACAGACAATTAAAAAACATGATAAAAATGAAACACAAGTTAGTGGAAAAAAGAACACACATATCGCCCTATAGCTAAGTGTTATTAAGTCGTCTGCTTAGTGTTGCATTTTTAAAAAACATCGTTAGATATATGTTTTATACGTCCAATAAATGGAGAGTTGAAGTGTATTTGGTTCTCCTACTTTTTCCCTATTTTTAGTGTTTATTTCTTTATTATTATTATTATTATTATTATTATTATTATTATTATTATTATTATTATTTGGTGATTTTTCTCTTCTATCGAAAACAGTGTTGTCCATATTCCTCCTTCCATAAAGTCCCAGGTTGCTATTTATAGTAGTATCCCCTGTATCATTACTATTTGTAAGATTTATATTATTGCTTTTTTTTTCTACTTTCAGTTTTTCTAAAACCCATATTATCTGAGATTGCGTTTGTAACCATATATCTATTTCTGCTTTCATAGTAACGTAGATTATATTCACTGAAATATTTAATAGTTTACTTTTATCCGGATCTCTATAACGCATTATTATAATATTCTTTGTTTTCGTTATTCTTTGTTTTCGTTATTCTTTGTTTTCGTTATCTATTTCTTTGCTAGAAGAAAATTTTGTTATAATCTTTTATATTCTAGTAGAGATGTTAATAAGTCTTTTTTTCATTAGTTTTGTGTATTTAGATAGTTTATCGATATACAATATTTTTTGTTTGGCTTATGATAAAGTTTATATGTATTATCATTTAAGTTGTGAATGATATCTAGAAAGTATATTTTTATTGATATTGATTTTGAAGTCTAGTCTATGTAATTTATTCCTAATTTAATCAGGAAGTCTACTTGTACGTTTAGCAAAGAATAATGCACTAGCTCTATATAAACCTTTTTTGATTCTGATATATTTCTATTCCACATGATATATATATATATATATATATATATATATATATATATATATATACCCACAAGATGAGTGACCTCAGCTGAATCTGCAGAAATCTGTAATAAAATAATATTTTTAGCTCTAGTATTGCACTATTGAGTTACTGAAGTGATAACTTTGTGTTAATCAGTTATATGTAATCATGCCATCAAGTTCATTGGGATATTGGGTTCATCTTGATTGTCATTTTCACAACGTTTCGTATAACCTCTGTCCTTCTTCAGGTATATCTTATAGAACACGGATATTGGCGAACTTGGGAATCTGGAACGAAAAAATACAATGGCGAATTATTTAGAGTCTTTATCTAGTCATGGCTGATAGAGCGAGCGCATCGTGCCCCCTCCACTCCCGTTAAGTAAATAAAGGATTACGTTTGAAATTCCGCCCAGATTCCCGAGGTTGGAGGTTACATCGATCGAAACATTGTGAAAATCACACTCAAGATGAGAACAGTAGTTTGTATGTTTCAAATAATACGAATAACCAATCTTCATCTCAAAAATTGAGAATAACAAATTATCAACCGCCACTTACAAACTCAATTTTATCTTTCCACCTCAAATCTTTTATTTTAAAAAGAATTCTTCTCTTTTATGAGATTAGTATATTATTATAAATATTATCATTATCATTATTATTATTATTATTATTATTATCATTATTATTATTATTTATTATTATTATTATTATTATTATTATTATTATTATTATTATTACATAACAAAAATAAGAATGCGTGAATTAATGTCGGCCGTCAATTCACTCCGACTTACTAACCTTTGTCTCAAACGTACGATGAAATAGAAAGGCAATTTATTATAAGGAAAGATCTTTCGACTCGAAAATACATAAATATTTGAAGATTATATTCGGAGGTGAATTCTTTGAAGTAGGAAATAAAATACACACGCAGACACACCACATATAAAGAGAGAGAGAGAGGGATAGAGAGAGATAGAGAGAGAACAAGATAGGGCGAGAGAGAGAGAGAGAGAACAGAAAAAGTGGGGGAGAGCAAATAATGGGCGAAAAGGGAAAATGATATATATATATATTATGTGGAAGCCGAACATAGAGAGAAAGAGAGAGAGAGAGAGCAGAGAGAGGAGAGAGAGAGGATAGAAACATAGACTTTGACAATATCTAACAGAAACGCTTCAAAGGCCAATGTTAATAAAGTATAAAAACCATCATGCGACTATAGCGCCGTCTTTGGGGTAATTTGTGTTCACTTGGTCGGAAAGATTCTTCGTTGATTAAGGAATTGCATGTTTGCAACTCGCGAGATTCAAGGCATGCAATCATTGATTAGCTTCGCGGGAAATCTGCACCAACGAACCCCCAAACCAAACCGACCACCACCGCCACTGACACGGAGAAGAATGGTCCGCCCAAAAAGCACGTGCCCCTGTTACACTTTCAGAATGCAACCTAACAGCAGAAAACGCATGTAATTACTTAATTAGAAACAAAAGAACGTTGGAGGATTGTTGATGATGACAAAAATGTGTTGGACTTGTTTGAAAAGATGGCGTCGTTGAAGGCTACAGAATTGAAAGAGAGGAGTCATGTGGGGGGAGGTAATTCTAGGTGGACTTCATTGAGAGAATGGGGAATGGAACAGTAACAGGGAGAGAGATAGAGAGAGAGAGAGAGAGAGAGAGAGAGGATGAACGAGAGAAAAAAAGAAAGAGAAGGAAACGCGCGAAAGAGAGAGAGAGAGAGACAGTGGAACGGATAGAGTTAAAGATTGGAAAAAATAAAGAAATACTTTTCAGACGAAACAGAAAAAAGACATTATGAAATATCCTTTGATAGAAAATAAATGATATAATATCAAAGAAACTAAAATGAGAATTCGAAAAGTAATGTTGATTGAAAGCTAAAACGAAATGCATTAGAAATAAAGAGAAAAATTAACATAAGAGTCTAGGTTTAAACATAGGATAAAAATGCTGGTTCAATTACTATATAATAAATGAATATAGTCTTTATATGTGTATAGACGTGGCTCAGATGATAACGAATACGGCTGGAGAGATATATGTTTTGGTTTCGATTCTAGCTGATGGCAATCAATTTAATCAATGCTTTTAAAATTTTGAAATCACTAATATATAGAAGTACCATATACTAGTAAATAGAGCATTAGCACTATAATAATAATAATACTAATAAATATAAAATCTACATAAATTAAAATATTAAATTTAAGCGTATTTTACGATCGGGGCGCGCCTAGAGGCACTACTATATATTGGGCACAATTTGATAATCAACAGAGAATTGGCTTTATAATAATAATAATAATAATAATAATTAATACAACATTTGCACGAATAAAAATATGTTAGCGTATTTTACGAATGGCTAGCGTCGGGTAGCCTGCTAGCTGAGGTAGAGGCTCGTCACGGGAAGAAAGAATAAGGGCAGAAAAAAAGTACAATACGTCGTCGAGCAAAGAAAACAATCAGATTTGTTTTGACACATGCGTGCCGCGTGGTCTAAAAAGTGGAAAGGCAAGCGACGACAAAGACAATTCTTCTGTAAACTACATTAATCTATATATCTATAAAAGTGAACGTGTCTGTCTGTCTGTCTGTCATCTATGTGTCTGTGTGTCTGTCTGTCTGTGTATATTTCCCTACGCAATAACTCTGTCAATTTTTAGTCTATAGACTCAAAATTTGAAATACCGGGTACTGAGATTTGGGAAAATCGATGTGACGGGTGTCAGCCAGAAATTTGGCTGTTAAGGGGTCAAATTTCAACGATTTGACCTTTAAGAACTCTACCAAACCCCTCCGACAATTTTGGGTCTAGACACTTGAAATTTTAGATTTAGGTTCCTTGAACATGGATCTAACTTAATAAAGTGATTTGAGCCCGAAACAATAAATTTTAAGGGGTCATAATAAGGTTCAAAGTTTTAAAAAATTAACCATTTTTTTTGTTTTTTGCTTTTTTTGCACAGCATACACCTCCAAACACCCGAGCAACGCCGGGCACCCCTGCTAGTATATAATATAAATCTTTCCTATCTGTTTAAATGTATGTATGTTTGTATGCCTGCCTAAAATTTTAGACAGGAGCCACGGATTTTCACGATATTGACATCGTTTTCAAGCGCGACCCTTCGGACGACAAATATCCAAAAATTGTCCAAAAAAATTAATTCCTTCACCCTCAACTGGGTACCTTTCTACAAGGCGGGGTTGCTTTTTTCACCGATATTTTCGAAAGTCATCCCCACTTTTCGATTGTCTAGCCTTAATTTTAACCTATGTCACTTCCGGTTTGGGGATGGACGCAAGAGCAAAGGCGTCTCTTTTTTTCACATTCTTTTTCTCCTTCGCGTAACGGGATCGAGTCCCCCTACTTAGTACCACTTTTTTTTTTGCTCAATACACACCTCCAAACAACCGGGCCAGTCTCCTTATAAAGAGCTAACATATAGAATCGAAAGTTCAACTATAATCTTATTTCAAGTTTGCGATATTATATCCTGTAAAACATAATTTGAAGATGTGAACTCTTATTGAAATGGAACACATTTTGTAGGGGTAAATTCGTAATTTAACAATTGGCATTTATCGCATTTTGCATTCAAACTCTTTAATTTAATAATTGGCATTTATCGCATTTTGCAATCAAACTCTTTATATATATATAAAGAGTTTGAATGCAAAATGCGATAAATGCCAATTGTTAAATTACGAATTTATCCCTACAAAATGTGTTCCATTTCAAACAAGACAAGAAGAAATATAATGACCTAGTCCAGAAGAATTTGAAAAAAAAGACTATCACAAAGACTATCACTAGCAACATAATTGATTTGATAAATAAGGACAGTAAAAAAATCACAGATGAATTACAAATCAGTGATAGAGTAAATAAGCTTAGAGGAAACGAAGCGTATATCCTTTTAAAGGATCATAAACCTAGCTTCAACACAAAACCAACAACAAGATTGATCAACCCAACCAGACCCGAAATTGGAAAGATTAGTAAAAGAATATTAGAGAAAATCAATCTAGAATTAAAACGGCAATTCAACCTGAACCTATGGATAAATACGGCAGATCCTGTAAAATGGTTTCTTAACATTGCCAACAAGAAAAAATGTGCCTTCGTGCAATTTGACATAATGGATTACTACACGTCAATGACAAAGGATCTATTTGGAAAGGCAATTGAATTTGCTAAGACCTATACCAATGTCTCCGATGAGGATTTGGATATCATTATGAAATGCCGCACAACTGTCCTTGTCTATAACGGAGAACAATGGGCAAAAAATGGGCAAAACGACTTTTTCGGGGTATCAATGGGATCGCTGGACTCTGCAGAGGCAACAGATATCGTTGGACTTTATATCATTTATAATTTAACAAAAAATAATATTATTGATAAGCTTATATCGTGATGATGGGCTTATAATAGTGAGGAATGCTACAAGTGTTAAATGTGATCAGATTAGGAGAGCAATCTATAGGGACATGAAAGATTTTGGCCTAAAAGTAGAAGTGAATGCTAACTTAAAACAAGTTAATTTCCTTGACGTTACTTTAGATCTGGATTCAAATACTTATAAACCATATATGAAGGATAATGCTAATCCTATTTATATACACCCGCAGTCTAACCATCCACCATCCATTATTAAACATATACCGTTATCTATTGAAAGTAAAATAAGTAACAATTCATCTAATGAAGTAACTTTCAATGATTGCAAAGCTATTTATAATACAGCACTTAAAAATAGTGGGTATAAAGACATAGAGATAAAATATAAAGTAACTAACGCTAGCACAAATAGATCTAGAAATCGTAGGAGGAAAATTATTTGGTTCACCCCCCCTTTAATATTATGTTGAAAACAAAACTTGGTACAAAATTTTTACAACTTATTAACAAGCATTTCCCACAAAATAATATATTACATAAAATATTTAATAAAAATACATTAAAATTAAGTTATAGCTGTAGTGATAACTTAGAAAGGATTATAAAAAAGCATAATGAAAGAATTTTAAAGACGACTAATAGAGAAGGTGAAAATACTAGTGCAAACACTGCGGTGAATAAACTGTAAAATGTAACTGTAAAAAGCCTGAGGAATGCCCAATAAAAAATGAATGTCTGACCTCATCAGTGGTATACCAAGCTAGGATATTCCCGGTAGAGAACCCAAGAGACGAAAGATTCTACATAGGGAGTACCCAAATGACTTTTAAAAATAGATTCTATGGACATACACGCTCGATGAGTAATCAAACATATGAAAAGGACACTTCCTTATCGTTATATTACTGGAAATTAGTTAGAGAAAATAAAACACCTAGTATAGAATGGAAGATTATTAGGAGGGCCGATACTTGCCACTCATTGATCTCACCATGTCCATTATGCTTATCAGAAAAACTTGAGATAACTAGGTTTAAAGACAGAGAAAAATTATTAAATATTAAACAAGAAACTGCTATATCCTGCAAACATTTCAGAATACACGCACTTAAAGAACTCTAAATTAGTAGACTAGAACAACTATAAGTACAACTAGCCCCATCAAATAACCCACCCCACAAAGAGGATAAGTGCGGTCGCAATTATGATCATACCCGTATGGATTATGTAAGTCGCTTAATATTCTACTTCATCAAACAGTTATAATATTACTAACCTAAATAAGTACCTGTATGAAGGTATATTTGAAACAAACGAGTAATAGATTGTTTTGGGTGAACCTCGTAATAATGTATGCATATGGGTATTTTTGGGTGTATGCATGTATGGATATATGATCTTTATATACCCGGGTAGGAAAATTAATTTAAAAAAAAAATGAATGAATAAATAGATGAAAGAAAGTAAGGAATGAAGGGTGAATGAAAGAAAAGGGGATAAGGAAGTTGGGGGAATAAATAAAGATGAAGGTAAGTACTACAATATATAGGTTTGTATACTCAGTTTGTATAACCTAAATACTCTGATTTCTGTCATGTGTTATTATTATTGTATCGTTATACATCTTATGTATATCTGCCTAACCATTGTAAGAGTGCTTGCTTAATATGAAGATAGGCCTAAGAACCTACAACTTAGGAAAATGTAACAAGCGGGTGGGGCCATGAAATATAACTATGCGTGTGGAGTTTGATAGTAAAAGGGAATTTATATAGTAAATGTATTCATGTCTGTTTCTACCTTAGATGTATCATTTGGTGGCAGGGTACATGTATATATATATATGTCTATATTTGTGTGAGTATGTATGTATTAGTGTATTTTATGTATGCATGTATGTTTGTATATTTATATATATGTGTATCTATATATCTGTGTGTATGTTTGTATATGGATGTATTTGTATGCGTGTATGTATGTATATGTATGTATATGCATATATATTTCTGAACTATTAGAATAGACTGTCTCGTATATGATTTTTGTAACAATATAGATTACAAGAATGTATGGATGTCCGAATGTTGTTTATATGTATGTTATATATGTATGTATGTGTGTGTATGTGAATGTATATATATATATGTATATATATGTATGTATGTGTGTATGTGTATATATATATATATATATATATATATATATATTCACCCGTTTGGAGTGTAGTAGCATACTATTGCATATATGAAGGGGTTACCACGCTACTGAAGTAAAGAAAAATGCCATTATTTGTCTCTGTATGTCTGTATGTGTGTGTGTATATATGCGTGGGTGTAGCAAAGTGTAGGCATTTATAAGTATATTGATATATGTATATAGGTACATGTGGGGTTTAGATAACTTTCGTGTTTTATGTTTATTCATATTTTGTTTGTTTATTTGTTTTTATTTTTATTCTATTTTTATTTATTTTTATTTATTTTTTGTTTTGTTTTATTTACCTTATTTTAACTTTATTCCTGCGTAGTTTATAGTTATTGCCTAGTTTCAGTACGTGTGTTGTGAGTAAAATAAAAGCGTACAACATAGATTCGCTTTTGAATATATGTATTACGTGAGTGTGTATGTGTGGCGGTGTCTGTGTATGTATGTGTTTTGTGTGTGTTGTATGTATGTGTAGATGGATGTAGATTGAAAGGTACCGGTCAGTACTTAGTTGACCATAGCTAATGTTCTTAATTTACAGACTCCAAGACAAAAAAACTAAATTCTCAAGTACCTTATGCCATAAAAACCAAAGGTTAGGTTGGATGGGGGAAAAGGGAAATGAAAAAGATGTTTATTATCTTCAAAGACCTCACTTGTCCTCACACCGTTTTTATGACTCCCACCCAGGTTGCATTCTAACTTGATAAACGAAATAGGAAAATGTATTTGGTGGAAATATCACTTTCGACGGTAATTCTTGGCCTGAAGACGTAATCCCCCAACGTGGGTGATTACAGAAACATGTATGCACATATGTAGCCATTAATGTTTGTATAAATAAAATTAATAAATATAATTAATATATATATATGTATAAATAAAATTAATATATAATAAATGTGTCCATACGAATAAGTCTGAAAACTTATTGAAGGCACCTCGTATATATATATAGATATATATATATATATATATATATACATATATATATATATATATACATACATATATATATATATATATATATATATATATATATATATATACGAGGTGCCTTCAATAAGTTTTCAGACTTATTCGTATGGACACATTTATTGATATTCCACGCATGAAACTCTAGTTGTCTTTGAAGTAATCTCCTGCAACTGCAATGCACCGTTCTAGCAACTTTTGGAAGACCACATAGAAGTCCTGTTGTGTTAGCTTGTCAATCATCAAAGCCGGTTGCATTTCCCCAATTGTCTCCTAACGACAAACTTTAAGGTTTTTTCTTTAAACTTAGGGAATAACCAAAGTCACTGAAGATAAAGCCTAGACTATAAGGAGGGTGAGAAATTATCTTGATGCCTATCTTGGTCAAATAGTCTGTGACAAGGATGCAGTTGTGAACTGCATCCTAGAGACAAACTTCTCGCAAACCCCCTGCCTCCCTTGAATCTGTTATGTCACTCCAAAACTTATGTTCGATTCCTACAAGATAGCCCAAAAATTTCTGTGGAATTTTAAACGGAATTTTATTACATATTTTTCTTATAAAATGTCCTCACGTTCCTATTTAACTTTTGAAATTCATCAGATATGACAATCAGGCTTAAGTAGGGTGTGTTCCAGTTCTTGCTGTAGCTGTTGATTTAAACATTAAATCAGAACAATTAGCCAATCACCTCATAATAAAATACTGAATTTTCAAGAGTCTACGACAATTTTAAATGCCTGTAAAAAAGTTTTGAAACCGATTGAAGGTACCTCGTAAATATATATATATATATATATATATATATATATATATATGTTATAATACAAAGCTGAACATCTGTGTGTGTGTGTGTGTGTGTGTGTGTGTGTGGTCACGAATAGACTCCTATATGATTGACTATTTAAAAAAAAAACTGATTACATATGATGATAGAAGATGTATCGAGACACAAGAATGGGTATGTTTGATCTGCCATGATTATGATTCATAAAAATTGTGGGGTCTGCGTTCGCGCCTGGCCTCCAAAGTATGGAAATAAAAAATGGAAAAAAAAAAAACGTTTACAAGGGTTTTTTATATATGGACGTACATAAGAATACTTTCATAAGTATTTTTCAACTTAAATAGGGTGGTATAATAGAATTATGGGGTCTGCGTTCGCGCCTGTACTCCATGGAAATATGGCACAAACTTTAAGAAAGACTTTTCATATCTTTTTGCGTAAGTATACCTTGATAATTATGTTTCAGTTTGAAGAAATATAGTGCAATAAAATTATTGGGTGTTCGTTCGCGTCTGACCTCCATAGAATGTAAATATGTCACTAAGATTAACAAGGTTTTTAAAAGGGGTGAGGGTTCACAATAACAGCTTAACTTTAATCTTAATTCACGTTAGCTTTTATTTTTTTTAGTTGAATCATATTGTGTCGAATAAATTCACCTCATAAATTCACATTCTTATTAAAGTAACCCCCCCCCAAAGTCGGAACTTTAGACTATTCTCGACACAAATTTTGAATAACTCTGTTTTTTTCCTTCTCCACTTGCACGTGGCACTCTTTCGAAAATAGGTAAATAGATAAATAATAAAAAATAAGAAAGTTACTTGTTATCGTGTCAAAAGAAGGAAAACATCCTGCTCACGTGATTACGTGTCTTTTTAAAAACATTTAGATAGCCTTTTTATTTTTATTTATATATCTGTTTAAGCTTTTTTTTTCAGTGTACTAGAAAGAATTCAGATTATTACAACCCACTCTGCGTGTTCTTTACATTACAATAGTACAACACTGAATCCGAGGGCGCAATACTACGCCGTTCAATATTGTAAAACTGAAACGAAGCTGTTCTGTTTGAAAAGGGCGCCATTTTCTTCTTATTCATATTTATATCGATTCTTTGCTTTAAATAACTAAAGTAATTACGTGTTTACTTTTTTAATATCCCATTTTTCTCTTTCGGATTATTTTACTAAAGTAAGTAAAGCTTCATTATTTTTCAAAACTGTTTAATTTCTTTGTTTTTCGATATTTCGTCGATATTATTTAGTAAGAGTGTTTAGCAGAAAAGCCAACAAACGACTACCCGAAAAAATAAATATACAAGAAATAAATGTTACCATAGTCAATAAAAGTTCAGTTCGTGTTTTTTTAAATAGTTAATGCTCTTTACTTGAAATAATTTCAGCGAACCGAAATTAAATCGAAATTTGAGGCGATAACTACTAAATGAATGTTTATATAAACTACACATGCCATATTAGAATATTCCTCAAGCATAAAATAACGGAAAACATTTAATTATGTTTATAAATATTCCTTATGTTGACGGTGCTCTCTTAAATTGTTACCAGAGAATGCTCAGGTGCCCCTCCTTCAAATTGAAAACGGGGCTCTCCATTTCAAAATCGCTGCCATTTTGATTTTTTTAAACCGGTTCGTGAATTAAAAATTTTTTTTTTACAAACTACTTAAAAATACCAACCAATGAACTTTTCTACCATAAAAGTAACTTTTATTGAATATGGTAACATTTACGAGGGGCGTGCAATAAGTAATGTCCCTGACCTACTCCCAGCTGTCTGATCTAGCTGAAATTTTGCATGTGCAATGATTTATATCTCTGCGTGTTATGTGGCAAATTATAGCTCTGAACTAATTGTGCTTTTTCTTTTTAAGGTGTTTGAACTGAGTCAGGTGTGAAATGGAGCTTGTTGAATGTCGAGCAGTGATCCGGTTTTTGTATTTGAAAGGACACACACCACAAAAGACTTTTGATGAAAAGAAAGAAAGTTATGATCATAATACCCCATCATATGACCTTGTAAAACGCTGGCATCCTGAATGCAAACATGGCCGGAAGTCTGTGGAAACAGCTCACAGACCAGGTCGCCCCCCCTTCTACTATTGATGAGGCATCTATCCGTCAAGTTGAGGCTGCCATTTTGGAAGATCGACGCATTACTATTCGCCAAATAGCCCAAGATGGCAGGATTAGTACAGGGCCCGTGGAAACTATCATTCATGACCATTTGCATATGCATAAGGTGTCTGCCAGATGAATTCCCAGAGTGCTCACACAATTCCAGAAGCGAGAACGCGTCGAGTGCTCGAGGATGAATTTGGAGATGTGCCAAGAAGTTTTACTAAAGACTGATTACACAGGATGAAACCTGGGTCCATCACTATGATCCAGAGACCAAAACCCAGTCAATGCAGTGGAAGCACTTGGACTCACCACTTCCAAAGAAGGCAAGGGTGCAGCCCTCCGCTGGCAAGGTCATGATCACAGTGTTCTGGGACCAGGACGGAGTAGTGATGACAGATTTCCTGGTAAAGGGTACCACAATTACAGGAACGTATTATGCTTCAATTTTGAGGAAATTAAGAGGAGCTATCAAAATCAAGAGGCGGGGCAAGATCAACAAAGATACCTTCATCCTGCAGGACAACGCTCCGATCCACAACTCGCATATCGCCAGATCAGAAGCACGGGCGTGTGGTTTTGAAATCCTCTTCATCCTCCCTACTCTCCTGACCTTGCACCCTCTGATTTTCACCTCTCCCCAGCTATGAAGTTGTTTTTGAAAAGAAAGCGTTTCCCAGATGATGCAGCCTTGATTTCTGAAGTCACGTCGTGGTTGGATGACCAACCTGGAGTGTTGTACAAAAACGGTCTCCAGAGCTGCATCAAACGATGGGAGAAATGCATACCTCTGGGTGGTTCCTATGTAGAGAAAGACTAATAACTGTCCCAAGTTTCATTGCTCTACTGATATGGAAAGTGGGTCAGGGCCATTACTTATTGCACGCCCCTCGTATTCCTTGTATATTTATATTATTATATGTATAACATTTTCTCTTTGTAAGGAAACATCATTTTGTTGGTCACTTTTGGCTATGAATGGAAACAAAGTTTATATAAAAAAATATATTTTCGCGAAAATTATCTTTACTTTCATCATATTTTACTTAGGGTAAAATTTTCGAATATCAAAACCTATCTCTTTACAACCCCCCTCCTTTTCATGACCTATCATACTTTCATCAATCACAGTCCATTTTCTGTAAGCTGTTTTTGAACCCAGTCAACGACGGGTACTTCTGCTAGTATATATATATATATATATATATATATATATATATATATATATATATATATATATATATATAAAACAAATTAATAGCCATCTCTCGTATAAGCTTGAAATATACGAAAGTAACCATATCTGTGAACAATAAGTGCGTTTCAAGTAAATGTATTTACGTAAGGAAATTTGAATAGATAAAAATGCCGCCTTAAGGATGAGTTCATTTAATATTTATTTGCAACATTAATTGAATTAATTCACTTTCATTAGATCAACTCATTCTAAAAACGAGGAGGCAGCAAGAACAAATGTTCTGATGTAAATATCCGCGTTTATCTCGGTGTCATAACTATGCGTAAATTAGAATACAATAAGCGCAGAAAAAAGAAAGCGGGCGTTTAACTAGAGGAAACACACGCAAGGAAGTGATGGAGGGAAGAAGGTTATGTTATTAAGACGAAAATTTGTAAAAAAGGAAAGTGATTAATTTAATTAGGTATGAATAATTTAATTCCAGTGAATGAAAAGTAATAGAATGTGTTACAAAATCCGATTAATACATTCAACATTAGAGGAAAAATAGAAAGAGTTGGAAGAAAAGCAAAATTAAAACTGTAATGAGAGGAAGAATGGGGTAGAATATAAAAAATACGTTAGACATTTTTAAGATACAATTACTCAATCTCACCTTTTATGATGAAAATGTGAAACAAACGTTAAACATGAGTACAATGATATTTCTAATTTATGCATAAAAACGAAAATATTATGTGAGAAATACTAAAAAAACATATTTCAAACTTCACTTTGGAACCCAAAGAGAATGCTATTTAAACTGCAACCTAAAACCTCAAGAAAATCTTACTTGAAACTTTAGCCTGAAACCCAAAGAAAATTAAATTTTCACTATAGCATGAAACCCAACGAAATGCTATTTCAAATTTTAGCCTGAAACCCTCTATCCCAAAATGCTATTGAAACGCAAAAACATCTTATTTAAACTTTAGCATGGAAGCCAAAGAAAATACAATTTCAACTAGAGCCTACAACAAAAAAGAACATTATATTTCAAACTTTAGCCTGAATTCTTAAGAAAATGCCATTTCATCATTAGCCTTAAACGTAAACACAATGTTATTTTAAAAACGTTAGCCTAAAACCCAAAGTAATTGCTACTTAATTTTTTGCCCGAAACGCAAAGAAATTGCTTCTTTAAAATAAAACCCAAAGTAATTTCTATTTGAAACTAAAGTGCGAAAAAACACCGAAAATGCTATTTTAAGAATATGCGTGAAATAAACAACGAAATTAGACGCAAATAAAGAAAAAAAGTACTGTTTAAAAACTTGAATATAAAAGAACAAACACAAACAAAAACAGTTTTATTACAAACACAGGAATATGTTAAGTCAAGTCTTTAGGATGAAAGTGTCGATGAAATGTAAACATAATGTCAAATTTGAAAAATAGACGAAATGATTTCTAAGCTTGTTAAATATGTGGAGAAACAGGCGATTATTAGATACATGAACAAACATTATTGAATAGATAGAAAATAGGGAAAAATAAGAACGGGGTTAAAATAAAGTGAGCGATAAAATTTCCTATTATGTTTTTCGAGTCTTCAGTGAGAAACTGGGGTAAACAATGAATGTAAAGGAATTCCCCAAAAGAAAAAACAAGTGGTTTCTTATTTTGTCTCATGTAACGTGGCACTAAGCTAATATATGGAGTTAAACATCACACATTCTTTTCTTCTTTCTTTTCTTCTCTGTCTTTTTTAACTTCTTTTTTTTTGTATTTCTTCTTTTTTTCCAACTCTCTCTCATAGTCAATTTACTTTCTTTATTTCTATGTGTTTCAAATAATTTCTCTTCGATCACTTCTATAAATCTATGCCATTCTGATAACACCCTCTCTTTATTTACCAAGGCATGTACAATCTCACGAGAATTCACATTCCAGCTTAACCATGTGTGCATATCTGTGTGGTTTGACATCAGCCACAAACTAAAAAGAAAAACCACTGCCTAAAATAGCATCAATTTTATATCTCCGTTTATCTCTTTGTTCTTTGTCATCTGCACATTTCCAAATTACTGCGATCTTTCATGTTCGCAAAATCTTTGATGTTTTCTTTCGAAAAAGGCCAGACGTTAACTCAGATATAATATCTAGAATATGAAACGCATTAGAACTTGGAACTTTGAACCTTCTTCCCCAAACCAAACATATATCGACGTATAAGCATGCTTATATACACTAGAAGCTATAGGCGACGGTTGTGTGAATATATTTAATAACATAATAATATGATAATCATGTGTCTGTATCTAAAGAGGGTTTTTGCCAGTAATATTGGACATTTTTTATTTAATTTTGCATAAAATGACGAAAACAAAATGATGAAGTATAAGATTAAAAATAGAAAGCTAACACATTCCACAAAGAAAAGATGGAAAGAAACATTTTCCTACTACTGCCTTTTTCCTAATAAAATATTCGAGTTATTTTTTTTTTTTAGAAATAGCATACTATATTTTATTCTAGGGCAATTTATTTATTCTAGGGTAATTTATTAAAAGTGTAATTCGTTATATGCATATATATAATTTTAACTTACTAATTAGATCTACCTACGTATTGAGCACTGTTGAAGTAAATACTTAAAATTTACGCATAAATTTATACTTTCGTATATTAATTTATGTGAATAAATGAAGTAGTTATACACACATATATATATGCATATATATATATATATATATATATATATATATATATATATATTGCAACTACCAGAAGTCAATCCACATTCATTATTTTTTAATATTTTTATATTTATATAAGCAAATTTTACCTTCCTATAAATATATAATGCGTCTTCATTCTGCATATATCAAAATCTGTCATCACACAAATCATCAGCGATAGATGAATATTACATACAGTTACTCACACACACACGCATATATATATATATATATATATATATATATATATATATATATATATATATATATAAGGCGTTCGAAAAGTAATGCCTCCTATTTTTATTCCGTCCGAATGGATCAGAGGAGATTGCAAATTGCATTGTTATGATGACTGAACGTATGAATTCATGACCTGAAAGTGTCATCTCTTTTGCAAATATAGAGGGTGTGAAGCTCTAAGAAAGCAACCCTTATCATTACCTTCCGTCAAAGTAGATAGTCTAATGAATTCTCGGCAAAAGTACAATGAGAATAGTGGTGAAACTGTAGAAAATGAGATTTTGAAGCGCAAAGTATCGCTCTTTTAATGGCAAAGTCTTCGTAACTATTCAACGTTTTGAGTTCAAATAGGAGAATTTATATTTGTAACGAGCCTCAACTCGTTCTTTAGACGCCTATGAACAACTATCACTGATCACTGATAGGAAGACATTGAGAATTGTGGGGATTATATAGAAACAACATTATAGAGCACAAGAGGTAGCTCGTTTTAATAGTACAATCCCGTTATCGTACCTCTTCGAACTTTTGAGTAAATAATAGGAGACTTGCTTTTTGGAACGACCCTTATATATATATATATATATATATATATATATATATATATATATATATATATATATATATATACATATATATATATATATATAACTTAGTTTTTATTTTATTTTATTAATAAAAATAAAAAAATAAATTTAAACAAAAATAAAATAAATAAACAGTGTAACAGAATTTGTTCATTTTTCTGATACAATATAATAAAAAATGTACAAATTAATCTTCCTCTCTCTCTCTCTCTCTCTCTCTCCATATATATATATATATACATATATATATACATATATACATATATGTATATATATATGCATATATATAACTTATTTTTATTTTATTTTAATTTTATTTTTTAAATATTTCTAAGAATATCTGCCTTACACACGACTAAAATGTTAGTTTTATTTTGGTGCCTTAAACTGCTCCCCCTATTTTTGCTTATGAGGGGACTTGTTTTAGAAGGAAAAATTTTTTCTCAAATTATTGTCGATATTCATTGTCAATTTAAATAAAATGAACATCGTTTCTGAAACGATCGTACCATCTAGTTGATTTTTGTTTTTTCTTTTGAAACTGATTTTTAAGTAAAAATTATGAATCGTTTTACTCAATATGTATATATATATATATATATATATAAATATATATATATATATATATATATATATATATATATATATATATATATATATATACTAGCAGGCCTGGCATTGCCGCGCCGTAAAATATAATATTTTGATTAATGTAGATTTCGTATTTATTGGTATACTAACAATTCAACCCGGCTTTTCCCGGGCCCTATATACTGTTTATATATATATATATATATATATATATATATATATATATATATATATATATATATTAAAAGGTTCCTTCAGTCTTTGACAGACTATGGATACCACGTAGGGGTGCCTGCGCGTGAAATTTTTTTGTGGCAGGAGGTGCGCAATCTCCAACCACATCTCTCCTGAGACGACATTGTTAAATACCAGTGGCAAGTGAAGTACAGGACGACTGGAAACAACTTCCGAGATAAGCAGAGATCACATACAGCGCCTAGAATTCCCAAATGGTCAGCCATCTGGTACTAAATAGGCTCGACGTTGCTTAACGTCGGTTATCTGACAGAAACGGTGTGTCAACGCGATTATGCCGTATATATATATATATATATATATATATATATATATATATATATGTTTCACTCATATTCAATCCATCTAAAATTTCAAGTATTTAGACCTCAAATTGGCGGAGGGGTTTTGTAGAGTCTGCAAAGGTCATCTCTTTCAACTTTGACCTCTTGGCAGCCAAATTTTCTCCCAAAAACTGATTAAAAAGCTTGCTGCATGTTTGAATACCCTTTACGTTAAATTTCAAATGTTTAGACACAAAATTGGTTGAACAGTTTGCTAGAGACCGCAAAGGAAAAATCTTTCGCATTTTGACTTCTTGGAAGCAAAATTTTCGGTCAATACCGAATTAAAAGGCTTGCCCTATGAATGAATACACTTTATGTTTAATTTCAAATGTTTAGACCAAAAATTGGCCAAGTAATTTGATAGAGACCGCGGAGGTCAAATTTTTAATAACTTTGACCCCAATTTTGACCTTCCTAACATTTATTGTTTTGGGCTCAACCTACATCTAAAAATTCAAGTGTTTGGACCCAGTATTATCTGAGGAGTTTGGTAGAGTTTTCAAAGGTTGAACTTTGACTTCGTTTAACTTTGACCTCTTGACAGCCAAGTTTCTGGCCTAAAACCGATTAAAAATATTTCCCTAAATCTCAATACCCCTTATGTCAAATCTCGAGTCTGTAGACTGAAAATTGACAGAGCAGTTCGGTAGGGAAATATACACACACACAGAGACAATTTCACTTTCATAGATATATAGATGAATTATGACGCAATATATAGTAATGATTTAAAAAGTTAAAAAATGACTCCAGCGCCACCACCGAGAATCGAAACTAAAACGTTTAGCTTACGATTTTCTCCTTTGACGTTAATTCTTCAGCTATAAAAACTTGTTTACCGCAAGGCTAAAAATTAAAACATGGCCAATAGCTATTATGTTACGCATGCATATTCGTAATGCCGTTGTATGACCTTCATCATGTAAAATGTATGTATGAATATTATTACACGTAATAGTTAACTAAGGCTGATCATCCCAAAAGAAAACCGAAAAAAAGCTAATAGGAATTTATTAGAATGAATCTTTAAAAGAATAAGCAAATTAGCTAGATGTACATAAGAAAGTGATATTTTCTTTTTAAATAAGTAGAAAAATGACTTTTAATATGAATATCAATACACACAAAAAAACAAATTTATATATATATAACTACTTAATTTACTCACATAAAATTAATATACGAAAGTATAGATTTATGCGTAAACTTTAAGTATTTACTTCAAAAGTGCTCAATACGTAGGTAGAGCTACTTAGTAATTTATAAAAAATATATGGCGATTAAGAGTCCTAGAGTGGATGAAACGCGGAATATTCAGTGTAGCTTAATCGCCATATATATTTTATAAATTACTATATATATATATACCATGTTAATAGTATTCAAGAGTGAAACTAATTAATTTAACGAGGTTTTTAAGAGTGCTCAATAAAAGAATGGCAAGATATATTTTTATTAATATAATGAATTTACATGGTCGCGACACTGTACATGCAAATATTTTGGACAAATTATCGGTTAAAACCAGAAGTTATCGTAAGGAGTCAGAATAAACCAGTTCTCGAGGCCTGGTTTCTTTTGTGAACTTATTAAGTCGTCTGACGAGGATACTGGCTTTAATCATCTATTTGTACGGAATATCAACGACCATGTAAATTTGTATATATATATATATATATATATATATATATATATATATATATATATATATATATATATATATATATATTACCCGCAATCGAACTGAAAAAAAAACTCATTTATGTTTTTTCCACTAAAAACCAACATGTAAAAAAAGTAATAAGATAATAATCATATCAAATTAAAAAATATATAATTTTAAACTGCCGGTTGTATTCCATTTATTAAAAATACAGTGAATACTTAATTCTTTTATGGCTTGATAAGAATAAAATATAAATGTTTAATATTATTCATAACAATTATGATGACAATTAAAGAAACATTCGGGTGACCTAAATTTAATCGGAAGAAATAATTTAATATATAATTATTCATTCATTTTTTTTTTAAATTCTTATTGATTATGAAATGAGTTTCTGAGAGTATAACTGGTTTAATATCTTTAATAAATTTTACTAAAATCAAATACTTAATTTCATTTAATTACTTACCTCAATCGTGACCTTTTGCCTAAGATTAAATTGTAGTTCTCTTCTGGTTCTGTTTTTTTATCTTCTCTTTCAGTGAAGACCTGGGATAATCTTTATTTTGGTCCGAATACAGAGTGTTCGTTATGAGGAGCTGGATTTTATCCATATTAAACGCCGACATTGTGTCTACATTTGTTGTCTTGGGACAATAACTAGATACACTAAACTAATTTGGTTATCTTTATTATTTCAAGAAGTAATTCATTGTACATTTTATAATGTTTCCGTTTTAATTACTCAGATTAACTAATTTTAATTACAAACGAATGAAACCTTCTACAATAATTGATTAATAGGTAAAAGTACACTCTATTTTACAGAATCCATTTCGTTATAAGTATTGTCAAGGGGATAATGGGAGACACCAGAAGCAACAAAAACAGAAACTTGATGCACATATCAAAGTAATATGGCCTCTAATGTCCTTTTCCAGTGGCAAAGGCTAATCGTCTGCATGCCACGCACCATTGATACATTAATTGATGCAGAACAGATCCCGATCAAATATTGTGCAAATAAATAAAAATACTTTGAAGAAGTTCGATATTTTTATGCAATGAATCACATTGTTATAAATCATATGAAATTTATATTAATATGATAACCATAAGAAACTTATATTACCATTATAGACGCATGTAACTGCCAGTTTGTGTTGCCAATAACTAGGTTTAGAATAGAATAGAAAAGGAATAACCATCATATATATATATATATATATATATATATATATATATATATATATATATATATATATATATAGAGAGAGAGAGAGAGAGAGAGAGAGAGAGAGAAAGAACAAGGAACAAACCGGGTTATGTGTTCATCAACGTTTCATCTTTATTTCGAGACTTTCTCTGGATAAATGAATTTTTTTAAGTTCTCTTTATTGTCGGAATACTATTTCCATTATTCTTATTATATATATATATATTTTGAATAAGAAATTTGTTTTAGTTTGAACACTGCGTGTTTTTTATAAATTTTCTGAACGTCTCTGAAGAACAGCTAAAAAACAAAAGAACATATTTTTGTTATTAGCTGCGTAACACGAAGGCTAGAAAATAATATAACTGTAAACTCGTACCAGAATAAATAAATAATAACTAAATAAAATAAAAGACTTGAACTAATATTTTCCTCGGTCAATGGCATGCAACTAAACAGTATATATATATATATATATATATATATATATATATATATATATATATATATATATGTATATATATATATATATATGTATATATATATATATATATATATACGCAGAAGCCTAAAACACATCTGTGATTTGAGGCAATTTGGGAGAACTTATGTGTACGTTATGTGCCTTAAAATATATTTATTACATAATCTGAATAACATACTTCCATGTAGTTGATAGTCGGCAGTTCTAACCTCCGACGCATAAAATCGCTGCTCGTAAACTACCTCACCAAGTGCCCATTTATAGAGACATTTGCCCACCGCTTTTACAGTGCTCGACTTCCTTGTTTATTTACAAACAGAGAGCTTCGCATAATCTAAATAAGCAGCTGATGAAATCATTTTACGACAGTGTTATACCCAAGGAGGAGAGTGGCGGACAAATTTACCATGTTGCAATTATGAAAGGAAGAATTACTTTATTGATATCCATGATTAAAATAAGTATGAAGTAAAAAAGAGGGAGACTAGCTAACCGGTTTCCCTTTCAGTCTTCTAGAGCTGAATCGAAAGATTTTTATTTGGCATAAAAGCGTCATGGTTGCAGTATAGAAATTTTGTACCCTTAAAAGATTATGACAGTACAAACCAAGTTAAATTTAGAAATTAAACTCGATTAATCTATATATATAAAAGTGAAATTGTCTGTCTGTCTGTATGTGTGTGTCACTGTGTCTGTGTGTGTACATTTCCCTACCAAACTACTCTGAGAATTTTCAGTCTGCAGACTCGAGATTTGACATAAGGAGTATTGGAATTTGGGAAAATCTTTATAATCGGTTTTCCACCAGAAATTAGGCTGTCAAATTTCAACGATTTCACCTCGAAAACTCTACCAAACTCCTCTGCTAATTTTGGGTCTAAGTACTTGAAATTTTAGATGTAGGTTACATGGGTCTAACTTTATAATTTGATTTAAGCCAAAAACAATAAATGTTAACTGGTCAAAATTGGAGTCAAAGTTTAAAAAAATTATCTCTGCGGTCTTTACCAAATTACTGAGCCAATTTTGGGTCTAAACATTTGAAACTTAACATAAAATATATTCCGACAAAACGTAAGCTTTTTAATAGTTTTTTTGCCTTAAATTTAGCTGCCCAGGGGTCAAAGTTTAAAAGATTTGACCGTTGAGGTCTCTAGCAAACTATTCAACCAATTTTGGGTCTAAATATTTGAAATTTAACATAAAGGGTATTCAGACATTTTTAATCAGTTTTGGGACGAAAACTTGGCTGCCAAGAGGTCAAAGTTGAAAGCGCTGATCTTTGCAGGCTTTACCAAGTCATCCGCCAAATTTGGTGTAAACACTTGAATATTAAAATGTAGGTAACCTGGAAATGGGTCAAACTTTTTAGTATATATATATATATATATATATATATATATATATATATATATATATATATATGCACATAAAATTATGAACAGTACATAGATCCCGAGCAAAGCCGGGCTGAACTGCTTGTTTAATTAAAAATAAGGTGAGATAAGCGGAGATATCTGCATTCTTGCGTGAGTAACAATGCATGTCCCTCGTTAATTTTATTTAAATAAAAAAGCCAAATTACACCCAGCACATAAAATCCAGAATTGCATATTTACATGATTTCTTTGATAAATTACTATTAAATCTCTATTGGTTTAAGATTAAATATGCACAATTATGGGGGGTAAATAGTAAACACACTTTCTTTGTTTCGCACGGCATGTTGCAATTATACAAGAACGTAGTCATAAAAAGCTAGTTCTTCAATTTAATACTAAATATTAACATATAATATATAAACAAATTCGGTATTCCACAAACTAAAATGTAAGCAAGAATGCTCTAAATCTATGCTTTCAGATTAGTAGTTGATCATGGTTTGGTGTTTTGTATTCCCCTATCTAGTGTTTAATGTGAAGATATGTTTTCTTAATTTGAAATTCTTAACTTAAAGCAGAAAGAGGCTTTCATCTGTTTTTGAGACTAACGTAAAGGATCTGGAAGTAAGATTAAATGACATTGTCCGCAACTATGCAAGTATCTCAGTATCCAATTAAGAGTTTAAATGGCATGAAGACTCCACGACAAAATAAACTTGTATTAATAACAAGAAAAACTGCATCTATATTAATAACAAGACCGGATAAAGGTTCGAGAGTGGTCGTATTAAATCATGAGGACTATGTTGACGAAAAATTAGTCACATGGAATGACACAGGGAATTGGTAAAATTAGGCGCTGTCAGAATAGTTCCTTAGAAACAAAATTCCCAAAGCCATTAGTTACATGGATAGAAAGCGGAATACTTCCGTCGAGTACAGTAAGTGAGAATAAACCCTCATAACCGTCTGGTTTATATAGCAACACACCCGCACGCACATATACGCTTTTAAAAAAAAACTAAATCCTAATCACGCCTAATTTTAAAAAAAAAATAAATCGTTTTTAATTATCTCTCAAGATGGACATATTTTGTATCTATGGGTATATTAGATTATCTGTTTAAATTTTAAAATGCACATTGTCTCCTATTTTCCTAGGTGAACCTTTAAAAAAGACAATTATACGAAACTAACACAAAGCACATTGAAAATACGAAAACTGCCATTTAAATGTAACGCTCATGCAAAAAAAAATATCGTAAAATTTTATTCAATAACTTTTTTGAAAAATATTTTTTTTCATTTTTTCTTAACATTTTCCTTGTGGGTGGGGGTTAATTCGATGATTGTTAAAATGTATTATTTAGTAGAAGCATAAGAACACTTTGAACGTTATAACAAAAAGGCATAGATTACTTTAACTTTGACATGAATTGTAGCCCCCCCCCCAATTACTGTGCCCCTTTCTTTCTTTTTACTACTTTTCTATTTACAGACTCAACCCAATCTTGTATATTAAGCAAGTTTTTGAAAAAATAACTTCCAGCAAGGTATTACCAGTTTTTTTTTGCATTTACTAACCATATTTTTGTTATATTTATGTTAAGATATCTTCTATTTGCATCTTCTTATTGACTGCTTGCTTAAATTATTTATAGATTTAAGAAATATTATTTTTAATTTTGAACTTCTCTTGTATTTAATATTTTTTTACATTTTTTAACTGTTTTTAATGAAAAAAATGTCGTAAAATTTCAAGCAATAAAAACTTCTTGAAAAAAAATTCATTTTTTTTCATTTTTTTCTATTAACTGAAATGTAGTTTTAAGAAAATACTTTTCATCTGCTTGATATTTTTAAAAAAAATTAAAAAAACATTTGTGTAACGTAAGAAATAATTTGCTATCGGTTATGGTCAGCCAATATTCTGTGAGGCATTTATTAATATTTTTCTTGTGTGTTGGGAGTTAATACAATGTTTGTTAAAAAAATATTATTTAGTTTAAGCAGAACATACTTTAAACGTTATAACAAAAAACAGGCATAGCTTACTTTAGATGTGACATGAATTGTAGCCAAATCCCCAAAGTAAAATTACTTTCTTTCTTTTAACTATTTTTCTATTTACAGACTCAACACAATCTTGTATATTAAACAAGTTTTTGAAAAAATAACTTAAAGGTTTTTGATACATTTATGTTACGCTATTTTCTATTTATATCTTTCTATTACTGACTGCTTGCTTACATTATTTATAGATTTAAGAAATATTAATTTTAATTTTGAATTTAAACAAACGATTGATTGTAATAATTTTGTTAGTCTATTTTTCATTACTTTCATTACACTTATATTACAACTGTGAATTTTGAGAACATTCCTATCAATTATGCTAAAAAGGGAAGGTCATCGATAAGTGCATCGAGGCATCAACTAATGCAAAGAAGACGCATGGCGCAACAATCAACAATTACTGTGCCGTACGACACAGCAGAACAGCCACGGAATGCTAGGGTGGTATTTGTTGAAAATGGTCGTTGTGGTCATTCGGCTGGGAGTGGTTCTTCCTTCATTGCAGATTCGGATGCAATTGGTGATAATTCAAATTTGCTTGGACCTTCGACAAGTAGTTTCTCAATCGCAGCATTAGACGGTGCACTGCACATCAACCTCCCCATTTACCCAAATGAAAATAGTAAAATGCAGGTTGTTTCTCAAGATTCAATAGACGAAACACCAAGAGAAAGTTATTTGGAAAGAAATGTTTCAAGTTCGGCTGAAGAGTAACGAAAGAATCGTCTTAAAAGAGAGGCATTAGGACAGTCTGCTGCACACGCTTCCGAAACCGAACAACGAAACAGATGTTTAAGGAGAAATGCTTCAGCCATGTCCATTGCGTGCGCTTCAGAAAATGTAGAGCAGCGAGATATACGGATGAAGGATTAGATACAATATAGAGTCAATTTGGAAGGACATTCAAGAATAACAAAGTCACGCTGGACTTTAAAAGCATTCAACTATATTCCCTCTTCTAATTATGCTGAACACCCTGACATAAAATAGGCTCTATGTATAAGAAATGCTTCCATCGTCTCACGAAAAGATGGTCAAGTGAGCCAGCGGAAATATGCTGTTCAAATGGCAAGGTGAAACTCCCACTTCTTTGAAGAACTTCCACAATCGCTACTACGCTTACTCACAGATTCAAATCCTGAATCCAATCCTTCATGAAAGAAATAAGGCACTACAATTGCGCATTTCAGATGACGGCTTTTTGATCCAGTTACCAATATGAAGGGGGGGTAGCCAACATTCAAAGTACAGAGGCAGGTCTACCATTTGATTAAATCTCTCCAGGAAACTGTAAATGAGAAAAATGGTGTAAAAGTTCAAAATATTTCATTTTTACGGTTTCTACCAAATTACTTTGCCAATTTGGAGTCTAAAGCCTCGAAATTTGATATACAGGGTAATCGGATGTGAGAAAAATATTTTTTAGTGGCTTTGACCCAGAAAAATAACTGCTAAAGAGCCCAGACCATCACCTGGGTAATGACGGGTTGATATGCTAGTAAAATATATATTCCAGCGAGTGTCAGTTGTTAGCTTTTGTTAAAACTTTTTTTAAATGTAACATGCGAGTTACCTCGACTTGCTTACAGGTTGTCATTTGGACTTGTAATAGTTGGTATAGCTTTAGTATGGAATATGTTTTTGAGGTGATAAAACGCTGTAACGCGCACCGAGCGGACGGCTCGGATATATGGGTTTTCGTTAGCTAATAGAATCGTCTTAGCTAATAATGTAAAGCATATATTGTTTGAAAACAAACATGTGTTTGTTATTTTTCTATGTAGAAATTTATTTCAGATCGGAGACTCACAATTCGTTGGACAAAACACAACGAAATGGCTAGTTCTTGGATAACATAACGATGTCCCAGACAAAAAACAGAGAAGGAATACGTAAAAACGACTTACCCGAGTTCAAACCAGTGACGCTACTCCTAAAGTTTTGTGGATCTTCAGAGGAAACTTGTTGGAAGGCTTGCAATTTTCATACTATCGAACTATATTTAGCACAAAGTCATCTAGAATACAACACTAACCAGACTGTGCACCATGATTGCATAACACATCCAGACACATTCACATAGGATACAATGAGATCTGGAAATATTGGCAACTAAGGAACGCAACAGTACTCCATCCTTGGACGAATTTGGCTCTTATATAGATATAGAATTGCATCAGCAATGAGATATCTACTGGATTGATAGAAGAATCTCACCAGTTTTCCAGTGGTTTTGGACACATATTTGATGTACATGTTCCATTTCAGATCAGGAGTAAAGGCCAAGCCCAGAAGCTTGTCAAAACACGAGGCCTCCCCATGACGAGAACCATTCATTTCAATTGATGCCAGATGGGGATCAGAACGTTGATGATGTAAAGATAGAAGCTTTTTTTTAGATACATTAAAAGTAACTAGCTACTCCTTTCCCCATTGTACGACGTTCTCAAGATCAGACGAGAGAGAATTTACGGTCTTAGATGTGCTACCATAGATGGTAGTGTCATCAGCATAAATGTCTACGAATGATGTAAGGATGTGATTTGGAAGACCATTAATGTAAATCAGGAAGAGAGTTGGGCCCAAGATGGACCCCTGAGGGACTCCAGCATAAATACTGTGAGCTTCTTATTTCTGCCCATCAACTATTACGCTTATGAACCTATCAGAGAGAAGTGATTTGATAATTGAGAAGACATTTCCAGCTATACCATAGCTGAAGATCTTGTGAAGTAAACTTTTATGCTATACCCTATCACATGCTTTTAATATGTCAAGAACAATTGCCCTAGAAATGTTGCCTCTATCGAGAGATTCGCTAATCCTATGAGATATAACTGTAAGCAAATCTGCTGTAGATCTAGCAGAACGGAAACGATATTGTGTGTCACTGACAAGGTTATTTTAGCTGAGATGGTTTAATACTTCTCTATTTAACACAGATCTCAGCAACTTACTCATGACGCACAGAAGACTTATTGGCCTGTATTGAGAGGGAGATGACAGATCACCTGAATTCTTAAATACAGGACAAACTGATGAGATTTTCCAGGGTGATGGGAAGCAATTCTCCTTAAGACAACGTTTAAACAATTTTATAAGTATGAGCACTACTTCTGGTTGAAGTATTTTGAGTACTATAATTGGAATCAAGCCAGGGCCGGTTGCTTTACTGGAATCAAGGTTTTTGATTAGCTTAGCAACATCACGTGTAGATATTTGTATATTACATAGCGTGTTTTCAGATACAGGGTGAAATATTGGGGGTTGGTGGCCTTGGTCGCAAAGGGTAGAATTAACTGCAAAGTTCTTGGCAAAGTGTTTGGCTTTGTCTGATGCTAACAAGATTACCTCCGGTCCTTTGATGGTAGTTGCGATAGAGTACCCGTTTCTGTTCACGATTCTGTTTGCTATCTGCTCAGCTACTTTGGACTTGACAGACTGAGCAAACAAATCTCTTGAGTTCTTTATTACTTTTTTACAATGGTCGCTAGCAGTTTTGAAAACAGCTTACGTCTCAGTACATCTATTACGTTTGAAGCAATGGAAAAAGTGATTTCGGTGCGCAATGGCAGCAGCACATTCTGGGGAGAACTACGGCTGGCTGTTAGGTTTTCGCTGGAACTTTTTCAATGGTATGAAACGGTTTACATCTACCATTCTGTCAAGTTTGATACTATAGAGGACACATCATTTTTAAATATGAAACGCAGAGGTAGATCTGATATAAATGTACGGAAGCTATCCCAGTCTGTCATAGAGTATCGATATGCTGTACGATGGAGAGGTATATCTGATGACTTATTACATTTCATTTTTATCTTAACTGATACAACAGAGTGGTCGGAAGATCCAAGTGGAAACAGAACGGAAGCTGAACATAGTTCAAGGCAAGTTGTGAGAAAAGGTCTAGTAAACTTGCATACTGGCCGTCAGAGACACGGATGGATTCGTGAACAATCTGAGTGAGGTCATAAGCAATGGAGAAATCGTAACAGAACCTCCCCTCATCATCGGTCTTGTTTGAGTGGATTAACCGTCTCTCGCATTGTAAACATTAAAGTCTCCACATACGGAAATGTTAGCTGAAGGATAAGCAGATAGCACATGGTAAATTTTCTCAGATGTGCTTTTAAAGATAGTAACTCCGCTGTTGTGGGGGGCGATAGAGAGTAAATATAAATGCAGAAGTGTGAGCAAGTGCAACCCGGAATCACATACAGGGTAAGTTATGATCTCCTCTGGATATGTCCCTACCACATGGAAAGCCATCGTTAATATAGGCAATATTTCATGCCCATGGCGATCTTGAGGGTCAGATTTGGAAGTTAAGTTAGAGTATCCTTTAGTTTCGCTAAGGAATAATAGGTCTGGTTAAGTCTCCTGTAAGGTTAGAACGTAGAACCGTGATGTTGGAGAAGGAGACATGGTACTGGGGGTCTACGTTGAAAGTTGAAGATCCGGGTTTAATCGTGTATTTTTTCATTATGGAGTTTTGGGATTTGTAGACTAGGTCGACAGACTTGCTTAGAGCAGGACAGAGAGAGAAAGTAAGAGAGAAAAAGAAACGAAGTATTTTTTGTAGCACATGATAAGGTAAAGCCGTAACAATTACACACTTATATGGCATCCATTCACCAAATGACAATACAGCATCCGCAATACTTTGAACCTGCTGATAGGATAGCCTCCTTAGTGGTTAATCCAAGGTTCGGGTCCTTGACTATCAGGCGGATAACGTCAGCCCAGATAAAACGTTTACCTCCAGCACCCTTACTAGTGACATGGAAACAAGGTTAGAGACAGAAACAGAAAATCTCCGACATCTCTGGCGGCTGTTCGCGCAAAAATACTGCCAACCTAGAATACAGCTTTTTCTTCTCCCTTTGTCAGAAAAATCACTCATTAGAAATAAGAACTGAGGGACAAATATAGAGAAGCGAGAGTAACAGGAGCTGTCGATAATGCATCCGCAATGCATTATCTACTCTCCATTAAAAAATGAATAAAAAATAAAAAAAATATTAAATATTGTACTTAAAAGTCCAAATGACGTGTTTAAGGGAAAGTACAGAAATAGATTCCCCTCTCATTAACTGAAAATAAATGGAATTATCGTAACTATTTCTGCTGTAAACAAAAAGATATTAACTTGCAAGATATCAGGATATCTGTGGACGAGAACATCTATTATTAAATAAAACAAATCAAACAAATAAAAACTGAAATAAAGATGTAAATGTTACCATTTGCAGTTGAAAATAACATTAAATAGTGCAACACACTTATCTTCCAAAGTCTGTTATAAGAAAGAAGTTCGATGCATTACTGTTCCATTGGTCCGCTTCTCGGTAGATTACAATAATGTAGACTTCAAGTCCAATGAAAACAAATTCTTGTTGAGCGGTCACCTTAAAAAATTCAAATTCTACCGAATCTACACCATTAACGATAACTACACTACCACCTTACATTCACTGATCCTTATCCTCGAGTGGCCTTCGGTTATTGATAAGTGGTGACTCACTTGTAAAAACACAATAACACTCCCTTTACACTTCGTTGTAGTACCTAATGAAAACAGAACATTCGGGTCGTCCTCGACTATAGTTAATCACTTTACTGCTTCGACCGTAAATACATAGGGTGAGACGTTGAGTGATAGAAATCGTATAAAATAAGAGGGAAGGGGGTTGAAAAATCGTATGAGAAAAAATGAGATAGAAATGAACATTTTAATAAGAGACTGGTGTCATAATTTAAAATTACACTTAATTCGAACAATAAACGTAGATTTATTTGCAAACAAAACTCAATAAACTAAAAAAAATACTTAACCATTAATTTTACGTTATTATGTGATTAATATAGAGGATAAAAGCCTTAATGAGACAAACGCTTTAGTATAATAGTGAATGAGACAAACGCTGATTAAGTCAGCTTTAGTATAATAGTTACTTTTTATCAAAACTTTGAAATCATATTACGAATAAGTAATATGGACCCGGAAAACTGGTGCAGTGCAACGCCCAAATAAAAGACAACAAAGAAAAATTATCTGTTTCGAAATACAGACGAACGTGTTAACTGAGATAAAGAAGATGAAAAAAAAAAAAATAAATAAATTAAAAAATAGCGAACAATTAAAATCGACTCATGTCTTAACGGCAATTAACACGGATTCTTACAATGAAAATTGACTATTGCCGGTCAAAGCTTAATAAGAGAATTTCCTTTAATTTCAATTATCGGGAAAAATATTTTTCACTCAATTTCGAAATTGGAAGCAATAACAACAAAAACAACAACAATTATAACAACATTTAAAACATACAAACAAAATAGAAAGACAAGAACAGATAATTCTTTAGATACGTCAATTTGATCTGCGCGTTTAGTGATGAAAATTTTATATAAAAGAAAAAATTATAAACAAACAATAGACGGACCTTGTGAATCAGTTGGACATGTTAATAAACGATATTTTCAATTTATACATGACCGACTGACAAAATAGCATTTCCGTTATCTAAATAGACCGGCGAATAAAAGATCGCTCAGACAAGGTTTGGTTGTTTTCTTTAGCAACGTATCACGTTTTTTGGGTTAGTTAATGCTGAATTCAGTCATTTTGGAAACAAGAAACGGTTTTTCAAATTCTTTAAATCTTCAATTTTTAGTTATGTATTGTGATTTGGTTGTTATTTTTTACGGCATAGTACTCTTTTTCGAGTTATTTAATGCTGAAGTAAATACTTTAAGAAGAAAAAAAAAGTATGTTTCAGGTGCCTTATATCACCAAATATTTATTTATAGTGTTTAGTTGGATTGTTTTGCAGAGTAAATTGATTTTTTGTTGTTTTTTGTCTTTGCAAAACATAATTGAGTTTGGAAAAGAGAAAAAGACAAAAGCAATATTGTTTTGTACATTTTAAGTCAGGAAGACAATATAATCCGGCGGCCTAATATGGTCTGTTAACCTCGCAGTTAACCTTAGTCGAGGTTTCAACCTCGACAGTCAGTCAGACAAAAAACTATGCCATTTAAGTGGCTTTTTTGCTGTCGGATTGATGTAAAAATGTTCTGTATAACTCTGAAATCCACTCTCCAAGGCTTTGCCTCCCGGTTTTCGGGAGGAGCAAGTTTATCGCTTGTTACCTGAGGCGCAATCACCAGTGAATGCTATCGGGGCTACACAGACACATTTTTGCTGGGACGAAATGCTCGTCTGGGAGCACTGACTCATTTTCCTCCATTCCGACCTTGTGTCACATCCTCTCGCGGCGGAAAAGAGGTAAACATCGGCCTAATCTGGCAGCACCATAAAATGACACTTATTGGCTTATTGAAATACATGGATAGTGAAGCAAGACATACTGAGGTAAATTCTATTTCAAACTAAGTTTGACGCGAAAACCGACGGACAAAATGTCTTATAGAGATTCCTGAACGCATTTAAACGAAAATTCAACTGGTGCATTTACAAATTAAAATCTTATTTCAATATGTGTCCGGATAGACCAAGCAACCAATGCCACTCAGAGGATGCATTTAAGCTCACGCCAGCTTAAGAAAATAAGATAATAGGCAACTTCGCCGCTTGTTGATAATCGTAATTAAAGTATTGTATTCGCATCTTGCAATTCCGAGATTCATTTGGCAATAATCATGAGATCAATAATCACAAGTGATGTTAAAATTTGATTTAAAAAAATATGAAAAACGGGAAAATAATTGAGAAAATCTGAATTATGAACTACGAATACTCGGTCAATAGTTTAGAGCAAAGGTTTTCAATCTTTTTGGTTTGCTCGTCATCCAAATCAACAGATTCTCAACAAATTACACCACATGTGAACCGTTCACTTCAACGAAAAAATCATTTCTTCACAATCTTTAATATAATTAAACTTTTTTTAGTCTGTTTGTTTCTTCGTTGGTCACTTACACGCTCCAAATCTACTCGACCTAATTATACTATATTTGACATGAAGCACTCTTAACATGCCGGGTTTTTCACTAGACTGATTAAAAAACACACACATATAGGCTGAAAAACGATTTGACAGAATGGCACTTTATTTAAAACTAGCAGATGTACCAGGAGTTTTCCAGTATTAAAAATAATGACGTTAAATTCCTTTAAAAATGGAGTAAAAAAACAACAAAAAGAAACCAAGGCATATGCATGCGAGCTTTATGCTTTTTAAAACTGTTTATTTTTTGCAAGTAAAAAAATACTCGAGCTAAGATCGAAACCAAAACCTAAAGACAGTGAGTCAAGTACGATAACCATTTTGCCAGCTTGCCACATTCTTTAAACAGTATTTTGAAACCTACATATTGTCAACATAAGGTAGCTGTCATATGAACGATCCAGGCATACGCAGTCATGAAACAGTTGACAAACAGATCAAAGTCAGATAATCCTAAAATATCAATTTTTCAATTTCTAAGCCGTCGGTTTTTCCGAATGAAAAACGATTAAAAGGTTTTTCACATATCTGAATACTCTATATACCAAGTTTCAGATAAAACATCCGTTGATTATATAGGTTGAGAGTTGTCGCATATTATCACTTTTATAGATATATAGATAAAAACATCTACATTAAGGACAGTATTAGTGTAATTTAAGGCCTAAATTCTTCTTCTTCTTCTTCTTCTTCTACTACTACTACTACTACTACTACTACTAATAATAATAATAATAATAACAATAAAACACTTAGAGACTTCAAATTAATTTGTTAGTGTTGTACCAAATTTTGCGTACGTCACGTTTTCAGGAATTATTCATTAATAAAGAGGTAGAAATGACTGCACAGCGACTTTGGTTTCCAATTCATAAGTCTTCTATCAAACTAAACAGAAATAGAGAACAATAATTTGATACTTTCGGGCAACGCATCGTTATTATACCAAGCGATGGTCTAGTATACTTATAAAACCATGGATCTTTTTGTGTGGCTGTTATTCTCAAGGCATACAATCATAGCATCAAAAGAGATGTTTATTTGTCAACGTTCATACGGAATGAGTTTTCAAAAAGCATAGTTCCCACTCGAGATGCTGATCCTACAAGACAATGCATTTCCTTTCGCCTCTCATCATGAATTAAAGTGAGATGCAACTTACAAAAGACCTCCAGAGCGCTACTAATCCCCAAAACATTGCTAAAATAAAGTTTTATGCCTCCTAGGAGAGAAATTATTTTTTAAAATATCTCAATGGAGAAAACTCAGGAGGCCTCCAGAGCGATAGTAAAAACATTAATTAAAATGGAGGCTGGTCACCAGTGTATTACTAAAATTATTTTAAGTATTTTATTTTTAATTGAAAAAAATAAAACTACTCGATGATTTTATGTGTTTTTTGTGGTGCCACTTTTTCTTTCCGTCACGAGTGAGATTTTATTTTTTCATATGCATAGAATTCTGAACAATTGCATTATTTAAAAATAAATTCACTCGATGATTATGTCCTCGCAAAATAGAAGCATCTATAAAATTAGATAGAAATAGTCCACTTCGAAGCAATCTCCCCCGGCTGTAATGCACTTGTACCGTTTCAACAAGTTTTGTAAGACCCCATGGAAGCCGTTTTCATCTCCTCAATTGTCTCATAACGACAACCTCTAAGATTTTCCTCGAGCTTAGGGAATAAATAAAAATAGTCTATGCCAAGGATTGAGCACCATTGGGACAAACCTCGCGCAAGTTTTCAGCATCTTCAGTTCCTCGCGAATAATTGTGTGTACATTTTCCACATTGACATGAAACTGTGGACTTATTGTCTGTATAGATACACGAATGCCCTTATCCATGGAATTATTTATTTGGCCAATCAACTCTGGTATTCTGACTTCCTTACCTCTCCTACGCCTCTCATAATCCCTCACAGACCTTCTACCTTCCTTGAATCTTTTATGCCACTCACAAACTGATACTAGATTCATGGAAGATGGTCCAAAAGAGGTCTGAAGCATTCCATGGGTTTTTATGTTATATTGTCAAAAGCATAATTTTATTGTATATCGTTTTTCTAAAGTGTCCTCACGTCCAGATTACAATTTTTTTTAATGCGCCTGCTGTGACAATCGGGTTTTTATGGGGGTATTCCAATTCCTGCGGTAACTATTCTTTTGAAGTTGAAATCATAAAAATTGGTCAGTTATCTTATAAGATACATTGCAATAACCTACTGAATTTTACAGAGTCGACGACAATTTGAAAGGCCTGTGCAAAAGAAACCCCCCAACACTAATGAAGACGCTCTGTGTATGCATACATTTCTCTTTATTTTATGTGAGAGAATTAATATACATAACTCTTTATTTTATGTGGGAGAATTAATATAGATAACTATTTTATGTGAGAGAATTAATATAGATAACTATTTATTTTATGTGAGAGAATTAATATAATTAACTCTTTATTTTATGTGAGAGAATTAATATATATAACTCTTTATTTTATGTGGGAGAATTAATATATATAACTCTTTATTTTATGTGAGAGAATAAATATAGATAACTATTTTATGTGAGAGAATTAATATAAATAACTCTTTATTTTATGTGAGAGAATTAATATAGATAACTATTTTATGTGAGAGAATTAATATAGATAACTATTTATTTCATGTGAGAGAATTAATATAAATAACTCTTTATTTTATGTGAGAGAATTGATATAGATAAGTCTTTATTTTATGTGGGAGAATTAATATAGATAACTCTTTATTTTATGTGAGAGAAAAATATAGATAACTATTTTATGTGAGAGAATTAATATAGATAACTCTTTATTTTATGTGAGAGAATTAATATAGATAACTATTTATTTCATGTGAGAGAATTAATATAGATAAGTCTTTATTTTATGTGAGAGAATTAATATAGACTAGCGGGACCTGTGGAAAATCCACAGCAGCATTTTTCCTATGCAATATATTGTTGCTAGGCATGCTGTGAGCGTTCTATTCAGCATGAATGAAGGCACAATCATATTCTAGTTTTTTTATTAAAACTGGACGGTCCCCTTACTAAAATAATAACTTTGATATATTTCATGAGCTGATTATTTCATTACAAACACACCGGTCAATTAACTCATATTTTATCATTTTCCATAATTGTTGAATACGTTACTATGTTCGACAATAATTTTGCATAATTTCAACCCACATTATTGCCTCTCCCTTTACTAAAATATTAAATTCGATATATTGTATCGACTGATTATTTTATAGAAAAACACAACTATTAATTAACTCACATTTCAGAATTTTTGTTTTTAATAATTCTTGGATATAGTACTAATTTTGACAATAATTTTTCATCATTTAACTCACCATATCACAAACCTTACTAAAAATAGAACTTTGATATATTTTCTAGGCTGATTATTTCATTACAAACACATACATCAATCAACTCACATTTCATCATTTTTCGTAATTTTTCCATATGTTACTAATTTCGACAATATTTTTTATAATTTAAAGTAACGTTGTCGCCCAACCTTACTAAAATAATAACTTTGATACATTTGCTGGGCTGATTATTTCATTACACACACACTAATAAATTAACCTCCATTTCATCATTTTTCATAATTCTTGGGTATGTTACTAATTTCGTCAATCATTTTTCATAATTTATACCCACATTATCGCCCTCTCTTAATAAAATAATAACTTTGAAATATTGTCTGGACTTATTATTTTATTACAAACACACTAATGCATGAAATCACATTTAATCATTTTTCATAATTCTTGGATATGTTACTTATTTCGACAATCATTTTTTATAATTTTAACCCACATTTTCGCCCTTCCCTCTTTACTAAATAATAACTTTGATATATTGTCTAGACTGATTATTTCCTTACAAACACACCAATCAATTAAATCACATTTCGTCATTTTTCGTAATTATTGGATATCTTACTAATTTTGACAATATTTTTTTATAATTTAAACCATCCTCGTCGCCCTCTCTTACTAAAAAAAATACTTTGATATATTTTCTAGGCTGATTATTTCATAAAATACATAACTATCAATTAACTCACACTTCATCATTCTTTTTAATTCTTTGATATGTTGCACATTTCGACAATTATTTTTAATATTTTTAACCCACATTATCAACCGCCCACTACAAACATAATAACTTTGATATATTATCTGGGATGATTATTTTATTTCAAACACACCAAACAATTAACTCATATTTCGTCATTTGTTATAATCCTTGGATATGTCGACACTCATTTTTCATCATTTTAACCCACATCATCGCCCCACTTACTAAAATAATAACTTTAATATATTGTCTGGTCTGATTATTTCATTGCAAACACACTAATTCATTAAATGACATATTATCATTTTTCATAATTCTTGGATATGTTACTAATTTTGACAATTATTTTTCATAATTTAAACCATCCTTATCACCCTCTCTTACTTACATAATTACTTTGATATATTTCCTGTGCTGATTATTTTATTATAAACACACACCCGATTAACTCACATTTAATCTTTGTTCATAATTCTGGATATATTACTAATTTCGACAATAATTTTTATAATTAAAAACCCACATTATGCCTCTCCCTCCTACTTATATAATATATTTGATATATTGTCTGGGCGTATTATATCATTACAAACACACAAATCAAGTAACTCACATTTCATCATTTTTCATAATTCTTGGACATTTTACTAATTTCGACAATAATTTTCATAACTTTAACCCACTATGTCGCCCCCCCTTACTTAAATAATAACTTCGATATATTGCCTGGGCTGATTATTTCATTACAAACAAATAAATAAATGCTGGGTATTCTCATATGTTTCACCTATCTTATCCAATCCCAGGTGACGCCGCATATTCTGCTAATATATATCATTCACCTCTCTCATTCGATCCCGGGCGACGCTGGGTATTTTGCTACTATATGTTTTCCACCTATCTCATTCAATACTGGGCGACGCTTTTTGATAGTATATCTCATTCAATCCCATCTCATTCAATCCCTGGACTGACTTACAGTCCGCCACCCCACTGTTGAAAATATACATTCAATAAAATAATGTTTTAATCGTAAACTGTTTCAGCCATTTCCGGGACTGACTTTATATCCCCAACCCTCTGCTAAAAATATACATGAAATAATGTAATGTAATGTGTAATGTCTAAATAGAAAACTGTTTCAGCCATTTCCGGGACTGACTTTATATGTTGGAGACAGGACGGTCTGCAGTGTGATAGACGATCCCGTCCCCATGTATATAATGGTGGATATATTTAATGGTAGAGGAATTGAAAAGACAAAAGGTCGCATAATGAAGACGAAAATATACCGACGAAATATATCAACGAAACAAATGCAATTTATTTGCATAAACATACAGGAAAGAGTGATAGAAAGAATAAGAGTTCATTGAAAGATGAGTAACGTTACTTGCGGTTGACTGGCTAGTCAGGACGCGGCGGTGGCTCATGGCCCCACCGGAGCGGTGTTTGTCACATCTTGACTGGTCGAGCGTTCAGCGGAAAAGAGGAGGAAATATAGGGAACATGAAGTGACGTAGCTAGGTCGCTCTTCTGAGTTAAAGGGCGACAATCGAGTAAGGTTGAGAGTTTTCAACTCCCACAATACTCCCTTCCTAGTTAGCTGGAAGCTAGAGAAAAGAAAATTGGAGAAAAATATGCATATATATGTGTGCGTGTATGTGTGCGTGTGTGTCCACTGTATAGAGAACGAGTGAGATTTTTTTTATTTATTAAGTAGAAGGATGTAAAGATAGAGTTGCGACGTTAAAGGATATCAGGAAAAAAGGTGTGCAAACTTGTACAACTGTGGAATGTTCACAGGAATGATGTTATGAGTTTGAGTGTATGTATTGCGGTCATAGACTGTATTTCCACGGAGACTATGAATGGTGCGCAAGGGTTAGCACGATGGGTTGAAGTTGGTTCGCGTTGGTCGCCAATGTGTCGATTACACGCTTACGGTCACAAGTGGGTCTGTGAGGAAATTTGTCCGTCCGTAGAGAGTGGTGTCAACGTTGTTCAGGTGCTCGAGCGTACTCAGTGAGTCGGTACGGTCTGAACGTCCACGATGAGTGTATCAGTGTGCATGATGCAACTTACTCATGTTAGCTGGAGAACTTCGGTGAGGTGAGGTGAATCGTTGTGAAATCCAGGAGTGTACAGTGTTTAGTGAACATCTTTGTGTTGGTTGTCGCGTTTGTTGCTAAAAAAGGTTGATATCCTGTGAGGTGTTGCTGGAAAGGGTTGATATGCCGTGGAGAATCTTGATCCGCGTAACATGATGCTGGAGAGGCTTGTTGTCGCGTTTTCCTTTCCATAATTGTGGACAACTGGAGTTGAAATAGCGTGAGAGTTGCTATTTGAGTTTTGCAGTGGGCTTGTTGCCACACGTTCTCCATGATGAAATCGAAAGCTGAAATAATTTTTTTTATATTCGCACGTGGCAAAAAATATTTCGGTAAAGTGAAGAAGGTTTAAAGTTTTGATACGTAGCTAAAACGCGTGTGTGACGGAATGTTTTGAGACTTCATCGTCCACAGCAAAATCCATATATAAAACGCGTGCGGAGTAGTATGTTTGTTAGACTTCGTCATCCACAGCAAAATTCATACATAATTTCTGGCGTTGAAAATACGTGGAAAACACGTTTAAATTGCTATTGAAGTTGTTAGGAACCTCATTCGAATAACGAAGTAATTTTCGTTCGTTGTAGCAGTGGATGCATGTCGCTGGAGTTACGTCTGTGCTATAGTGTGACGTTCGTTCGTTGCAGGTGCTCGTTACATGTGCGTAATCATGTCTCTTCGTGCGAAGTGTTCCTCGGCTGAGGTAAACAAGAACTGGTCCTCGGAAAATAGTTTTGTTGAACAAACTGATTATTAAGAATGAAGGCAACAGGAAAATTTGACCTTTTAGGTTCTCGAGGTCATATTTTGCTTCGATTATGACGGAGAACAGAATAAAAAAGTTTGAGTTAAATGACGCGAAAAGAACGTCTAAGAATATTTCAGGGAGCGCGTTATATTCAGGACGTCATTAAAGTTATTTTCTTGATTGGATTATAACCGAAATGTGCATCGTTTGCGAGAAAAATCGAAATGCTCGTGAAAATAGTAGTCCGTTGGTATCGTCGAAATTTTAACAGACATCGTTGTTCAAAAATACGGTTGGTCATAAAAATGTGAAGAGAATAAAATGTCTATTTTTTTTATATGTGCGTGAATATAGATACAACTTATTGTTCTCTTTTTATTATTATTATTATTATTATTATTATTATTATTATTATTATTATTATTATTATTATTATTATTATTACTATTATTATTATCTAGGCTGCGACGAAAAATATTTTTTTTCAAGGTGATTTGTTTACATTTATCTGTCCACGAGTCGTAAGATAAAAGATAGCGGGCGATAGATAATTGACGCACGTGTGTTTAGATGTAAAGTTGAAAATGCAACGAAAAAGTTTTTTTTCCTTTTTTTTGGAAATTGTGTTTTTGTTTTTTTTGTTTTTTGTGGGGTATATATTTCGCTGATTATTTAACGATATAACGGTATGTTACATTTGCGACAGTGAGAACGTTTTAAAAATGTTTTTGGAACGTTGATTGTTAAACTTTTATGAGAATGTTCGTTAAGTTACCATTTTGAAAAAGATCACGTCGGCAGTCTACCAGATGTTGGAGATAGGACGGTCTGCAGTGTGATAGACGATCCCGTCCCCATGTGTGTAATGGTGGATGTATTTAATGGTAGAGGAATTGAAAAGACAAAAGGTCGCATAATGAAGACGAAAATATACCGTTATATATCAACGAAACAAATGCAATTTATTTGCATAAACATACAGGAAAGAGTGATAGAAAGAATAAGAGTTCATTGAAAGATGAGTAACGTTACTTGCGGTTGACTGGCTAGTCAGGACGCAGCGGTGGCTCATGGCCCCACCGGAGCGGTGTTTGTCACATCTTGACTGGTCGAGCGTTCAGCGGAAAAGAGGAGGAAATATAGGGAACAGGAAGTGACGTAGCTAGGTCGCTCTTCTGAGTTAAAGAGCGACAATCGAGTAAGGTTGAGAGTTTTCAACTCCCACAATATCTCCAACCCACTGCTAAAAATATACATAAAATAATGTAATGTCTAAATAGTAAACTGTTTCAGCCATTTCCGGGACCGACTTTATATTCATAACCCACTGCTAAAAAAATAAATGAAATAATATAATGTCTAAATAGTAAACTGTTTAAGCCATTTCCGGGATCGACTTTATATCCCCAACCCGCTGCTAAAAATATACATGAAATGATGTAATGTCTAAATCGTAAACTGTTTTAGCCATTTCCGGGACCAACGTTATATCCGAAACCCACTGCTAAAAATATACATAAAATAGTGTAATGTCTAAATTGTAAACTGTTTCAGCCATTTCTGGAACTGACTTTATATTCCAAACCCACTGCTAAAAATATACATGAAATAATGTAATGTCTAAATAGTAAACTGTTTCAGCCATTTCCGGGACTGACTTTATATCCCCAACCCACTGCTAAAAATATACATGAAATATGTTAATGTCTAAACAGTAAACTGTTTCGGCCATTTCCGGGACCGACTTTATATCCCAAACCCACTGTTAAAAATATACATGAAATAAAGTAATGTTTAAATCGTAAGCTATTTCAGCCATTTCCGGGACTGACTTATAATCCCCACTCCACTGTTGAAAATATATCTGAAATAAAGTAATGTATAAATCGTAAACTTTTTCAGCCAGTTCCGGGACTGACTTCTTATCTCCTATCCTACTGTTAAAAATATACATTAAATAAAGTAATGTCCAAGACGTGAATGGTTGCAGCCATTTCCGGAACCGACTTAATATTTTCCACCCCAATGTTAAAAATATACATTAAATAAAGCAATGTGTAATGCGTAAACGGGTTCACCCATTTTCGGGACTGATTTAATATCCCCCACCCCACTGTTAAAAATATACATGAAATAAAGTAATGTTTAAATCCTAAATAGTTTGAGTAATTTCCGGGACTGACTTCATATCCCGTAACTCACTGCTTAAAATATACTTGATATAAAGACATTTTTAAATCATTAACTGTTTCAGCAGCTTTTCGAAAGTAATACATAAAAACATTAACACGGTTAGGGATTAGGTAACCATTGCTTCAACATGTGAATGTCTGAGCGTACTATCAGTTTCAGCATTCCAGTGACTTAAATCCCCCTATTTTTTTGTCTTGGTTAATGGAGGAGAAATCCTTCATTACTGATACAATTCTTATTTTTGTTATTGACCAGAGATCCCCTTTGGGGAGCTGGTTTCCCCCTAAATTTTTAATCGACCTGATGTCCAATTCCGCCTTTGTGGGGAGGCAAGTAAACAACAAAAAAAAATAATCAGAACGGATATTTTTCAGGGCGTTTTATAATTAATCAGGAGTAACGCTTCCTGGGCATTTTGTAATTAAATCAGAAATAATTTTTTCCAGTTACTTTTTTAATATTAAAACTTTGTTACATTAAACATAGTACCTATTCACAATGCCTCCCTACGGGGCAGATTTAGACACCAGGGTCGTTTTTTACGTGGAGAAAAACTTGTCTTAGTCGTACAGGATTTCTTTCCACTGAGAGAAAAGAAATTGAAATGTTGCACCTGAAGACAGATACTACACTTTGATCTTAGCCAAAAGGCCAAGACAGACAAATCATTTTATTAGCTTTGCCTCAACAGCGACACAATTTTTTTTTTAAATAGTTGAATTTTCCTTTTAAGGGTGACAAGGTTTATTTGGATTCTACACTTTTTGGAATATTCCACTTTCCTTTTTGAGGGATGCACAGCTTGATAACGGACGGAGCGATAAGCGTAATAATATAATGATGATAATACATATATAGATAACTATTTATTTTATGTGAGAGAATTAATATAGATAACTATTTTATTTAATATAGATAACTCTTCATTTTATGTGAGAGAATTAATGTAGATAGCTCTTTATTTTATGTGAGAGAATTAATATAGATAACTATTTATTTTATGTGAGAGAATTAATATAGATAACTCTTTATTTTATGTGAGAGAATTAATATAGATAACTATTTTATGTGTGAGAATTAATATACATAACTCTTTATTTTATGTGAGAGAATTAATATAGATAACTATTTATTTTATGTGAGAGAATTAAAATAGATAACTCTTTATTTAATGTGAGAGAATAATATAAATAACTCTTTATTTTATGTGAGAGAATTAATATAGAAAACTCTTTAGTTTATGTGAGAGAATTAATATAGATAACTATTTCATGTGAGAGAATTAATATAGATAACTCTTTATTTTATGTGAGAGAATTAATATAGATAACTCTTTATTTTATGTGAGAGAATTAATATAGATAACTCGATGAATGTGAAAGTTATGTTAATAAGCAGATTTATATACAACAGATTAAATCTGAAAGAAAATGTACATGTGCAGCTTTTAAATAGAGAACTAAAGAGGGAAAGGGAGAGAAATAAAAGAGAACTATAAATAAAGAGAATGGGAGAAAGAGAATGTGTGAAACTGAGATTGTCCTAACACTTGATTCGATTATTGACACAGGTATTTTCAATTTTACGACAGAAACTTTCATTCCTATGTTCAATCTATAAATAGAAAAGTATTTTCGATTTTTTTTATGAAGCTCGCAGAAGTTTTTTGGTTTCGAAGTCTATTTTTCCTGTGATTTTCACTAATTTCGAATTTCTCCAACTCAGGGGGAAGTCAGTTTTACTTCTTTTTTTTAAGATCGATTCTAATTTAGTAATGGCTCGAGTCGAATTGGGTATGTTCAATATTTTCTTTTAAGGAATGCAAAGCAAAAAAGCATTTTCCATTAAAACGATACAAGACAGAAATGTTCTGAAAATATCTGACAAAAGTTTTTTTTAGAAAAAAGAGAGGAATCAAAGGAACATATATCTCTTGAGGTGTTGATTAATTTTGATGAGACGTTTCAGAACAACTGCCAACTTTTTCTCGACTGGTCTGAATCACGCACAACGAGAATAATAACTTCAAGACTGGCACTGATTCTATGATGAGACTTTACACAATAACGAGTAGAACGTCTCCTTAAAGCTGTGTTTTTCAACCACTTCAATTATTACACATTGTCTCTGATATTTTAAATATAAATTTAGTTTATTTACAAATAAAACGGACATTATATTTGACGATATTTCGAATGTCAGTTGGGTTTAATTTTCTTTATATTACCACGATTGACGCCATTTTTAAAAACGTTTCGCGTGATGTAGATTTTGTTCTTTCCAGAACTTACAAAACTGGTAACGATAAGATAAGGAAGGCAGTCTGAAAGATTTCAATCGATCGATATTGAAGTTTATCTATTTGCCTATCTTAAGCGTAATCTATATTATTTTATACTAACAGGACCCGTTAACCAGCGTTGCCCGGTATTAGTATGGCGTCCCACCCCAGCGCATAAAAACGAAAGTACTTCTGTTGTTGCTGTTGCTGTTATTGTTGAAGCTCAACCAGCAACCTCCTCATGTTTAAAAAGACTCTCAAAATGGACACCACCAACCTCCCTGACCGGCCTTCGGAATAAACACCAACCTTTGTGAGTGGGGGAATGGATCGTCATTTTAGCTATTTTTTACAACAGAAACAACAACAGCAGCAACAACAACTAAAAAACAACAGTACCAATAATAATAATAATAATAATAATAATAATAATAATAATAATAATAATAATAATAATAACTAGAATAACCTGTGAAAATTCCGCGGTAGTGGAACATTTTTAAAACACATAAATAAAATGAAAAAATAAAATAAAACCAATAATGACAAATTAAAAAAAAATTTTTTAGAGATTTGTTTAACCTTTTAAAGCTAAAAATAATTAATTTACAGAATTTTGATACTTTTTAATGAAAATTAAACACGTTGTTTTGTTTCCTGAATATTTTTATACAAATAAGAGATATAAATTCATTTTCATATTTTTTTAATTAAAAAAAAATACAATAAAAAACTTAGTCTCCTCTCAACCTGACTTCTTTTTTTAATTTTAAATAAAATAGCCAATTTGAAACCGTAAACAGACAGCCATGTCTTGTTTTCGAACATTCTTTGGAGAGAAAATGGTTATAATGATTTTAAACTGATGAAGAGCGACTATAAAGGGAGGTAATTCGTTTCTCGTTGTCTTTCATTGCTAAAATATTTGAAAGAAGAGTTACAACTAATCGAAAAGGGACAGAAAACGAAATCGACAAGACAAGCACCAGGTAACGATAGAAATACACGCATACTGATTCCAAAAATTACGGCACCACATGAAAAAAAAAGATGCATGAACGAAGCAGACGTACCAGAACGTGGTGGAACTACACTGATACAAAAAGACACCGAAAAGGGAACTGTCCCCAGTATTTACTGAGAGAAAAAAAAATTACCACCTTCTTATAATCATTAAGAAAGAAAATAGCCAGATGATTGCAGGTCAAATATGCAAGCCAATGTGTATTATTTCTTTTATAGTTACATTATCAATATAACTACAAAAGAAATTATTATTATTATTATTATTATTATTATTATTATTATTATTATTATTTGTACCCACTTGCAATTCTCACGCGGTCATCAGAGATTGCTCGGTGACAACAAGCGGTAGGTGTGTCCGAAACTTCGTGAAAAATATTGAATAATTCGACCCCTGTCTTTCCAAGCTTATAACTACTCGAAAAATGTAATTCAACCCCTAATTTTTTTTCAATTAAAGGGGCAAGGACCAAGGTTTCATTTAAAAAATACAAACAACGTGTTTTTTTTAAAAAAGGTTTTAAACTTCGGAATAAAAACACGTTGACTTGCATATTTAACTTGCAATAACTCTAGCTATTTTCAGATTGCCCAGATCAAGCAGATCTTCTCTGGCAAGAATCCAAATGCTTCATGCACTCATCTTATAGCAAAAATAAAATCTCATACAAGATGGATGTAAATTGTATGTGAGCGTGTATATAAATAAAATTATATAAATATCAGAAAAGTCCCTCTGTGAATGGATCTACATTATGACAACATTAATCACCTTGTCAGGATTTTTATGATTACTAATAGCTGTCTGCCCAGCATTGCCCGGTTGCAAAATATGCTTAAATATAATATTCATGCAGATTTCATATTTATTATTTCCCGAGCAACTCAAAGGCTGAGAAAAAGAGAAAGAGCAATACATGTTACTATACACAGATCAAATGATCCTGAACGATGTAAAGAAGTAGAAAACATGGCATGGATCAATGACAGGAAAGCATAGGATAGGATCCCTCAAATGTGGATAATAGAACGCTTGAGGATGTACTAAGTTCCAGATAAGAATATCAATCTGATTGAAAAAGCAATGAGAACATAGAGAGTTGACTTGATAGCCGAAGAATAATAAATAACTGAGAAAAAATATAAAGAGGTGTTTTCCAAGAAGATTCGCTATCACCATTACTTTTCACCATAACAATGACACCTTTTAACAAAATACTAAGAAAATGCTAGGCGAAATACAAGTTTACTAATACAGATAACGAATGAACCCTCTAATATATATGGACGCTCTGAAACTTTTCGGAAGAAATAAAAACTAACAAGAGAAGCTAATAAATGCAGCCTAAATTATAAGAAACGGAACACTGGAAGTAGCAGAAGGTATGGGACTACTCACCCAAGGGAAGGTAAGTACATTAGCCGAACATGCAACCTACAAATATTTGGAAGTTATAGAAGCAGATATTATCAAATCAATAGAAATGACAGAGAAAATCGGAAAAGAATGCCCAAAGAAAAACAAGAAACTCTTAGAAACTTAATTATATAGTAGAAACTTAATAAAAAGTATAAACACGTTGACAGTATCATTGGTATTATACTCTGGACCGTTTATATGTGAGACAAAAAAAGAACTGAGGCATCTCGACCAAGAAACATATAACCATACACAATGATTACACCTAAAGAATGGTGCTGACCGACTCTATACGAAAAAGAAAAACCGGAGTAAGAGGGCAAGTTGACAAAAAACGAATGGGAAAAGTACATAACACATAACACAGAAAGGCTAATCATGGCAGCAAGAGATATTGTAAAAATAAACAAGATAGAGCACAGAGGGGCAAGGTATAAGATGAAAAAAAGAAAAAATAGGGGAAAACAGCAACACGGACAATTCGTAAAGATGACAAAAATAAGATTTACGAAAAGATGTGGACATGGCAATGAAAAGGACACCTAAACAGAAAAAAACTGGATCACTAGTAACATCTGCAGAAGATAATTAGATTAGAACCAACTATATCAAAGCAAAGATCGACAAAACAGGAAAACTGCAAATGCAGACTCTGTAAATAAAGGGACGAAACGATAAACCATATAATAAGTGCATGTAGCAAACTAACTCCAAAAGAATATGAGAATAAAGATGCGAAAGACAGTACACTGGGAAGTATGCAAATAACTGCATCTTGAACACCCAGACAAATGGTACTAATAACAACAAGTAGCAGTACTTGAAAGCGTAAGCCATAAAATTCTATGGGCCCTGGGCGTACTAACAGGTAAACCAACCTAAACATGATGTTCTAATAGTTAACAAGAAGGAAAAGTCTGCTAGAGCTTCAATTCCTCTGTTCCAGCAGCTCGCGGGTGAATATCAATGTGACAGAAGTCGAAGCAAATACACAGAATTGGCCAGAAATCTGTACGGGATTTGGATGATAAAGAAAGTCAAAATAGCAGCAAGAATCGTAGGGAACAATCCCGAAAAAATCCTAAAAAAATAATAATGAGAGTAATTGAATCCAGAGAAATGGTGTAGAAGATAAAACAGATAGCAATAATGAAAACAGCTGTAATACTTAGAAAAAAAAGGCGTTGAATGCGGAGACCAAGCACGTGAGCTACAAACGCCAAGCGGTCACATCGAAACTGCAACAGAAATAAAACAAAAATAATAAAGGAACACCACATGAAAAAAAAAAAAAAACTGAAATCGTTAATTACCCCCATCCCCCTCCGAAAAATGTAGTTCCGGCATAAACTGACACCCCACAAAATAGTCGAGAAAAGTCGAGAGGGGTGGAGAGAAATTGGATGAGTGTAAAGAGGGCTGGGATTATTGAGGAGGCATTGCCATCTAAATTCACTCGATGATCATTAGTCATTGCCGGCGAGAAATCAACGGCAAGTACCAAATTCATTTGCAAATGTTATCGAAAAAAATGAAGAGTACTAGAAAGCTGGAACACGACTGCTTGTTTAGGTGTATCAGAATTTGTGTAGGAATTTTTGACACCCCTAACATGAAACTGCAAATAAAAAAAAGAAAAAACTCGTAATTTCTCTTTTAAAAGTGGGTTGTTTATTTTCTTAATGGATTAGACTTCCAAAATAAACTATTAAAGGTGTATAAAAAAAGTAATAGAAATATTATGTGTTTTATTAAAAAAAAACAGTAATGAAATTAATTGAATTTTACGAGTTCAGTATTTTTCAATTTTTAAACTTTAAAAATCTATCAAAATTTTTCTATTGATTCTATTTTTACGATATTTTCAAGGCCCATGTTTCATGCTCTTTCAAATAAACTGAATATAATATTTTAGACAAACGTTATTTTTAATTCACGCCCCCCTATTTTGAAATGTCTATTAAAAAGTAAATAATTAATTTAAGTGCCAAAGTTTTATATATCAAAAATTGAAGATAAAAGATCAATAAATAATATATTCTGATTTAAAACAAAAAAAAGAACAGTTTTTTGAAAATTTACCTGTAAAGTCCGAAGTTTAAAACCCTATTAAAAAAAAACCCACGTAGTTTGTATTTTTTTTAATGAAACCTTGGTCCTTGCCCTTTTAATTGAAAAAAAATTGAATTAAATTTGAATTACATTTTTCGAGTAGTTATAAGCTTGAAAAGACACGGGGTCGAATTAATTCACGTCCCCTATTTTAAAATGTCTATTAAAAAGTAAATAAATAATTTATGTGCCAAAGTTTTATATATCAAAAATTGAAGATAAAAGATCAATAAATAATATATTCTAACTTAAAACAAAATAAAAGAACAGATTTTTGGAAATTTACCTATAAATTCCGAAGTTTAAAACCTTTTTTTTTTAAAAAAACACGTTGTTTGTATCTTTTAAATGAAACCTTTGTCCTTGCCCCTTTAATTGAAAAAAAATTAGGGGTTGAATTAAATTTTTCGAGTAGTTATAAGCTTGAAAAGGCAGGGGTCGAATTATTCAATATTTTTCACGAAGTTTCTGACACACGCTTGTTGTCACCGAGCAATCTCTGATGACCGCGTGAGAATTGCAAGTGAGTACAAATAATAATAATAATAATAATAATAATAATAATAATAATAATAATAATAATATTGAAATCGTTGTCGGCCAATTTTTCATATCAGAGAAGTTCAAATTCCTCCTCTTGTAAAGTTTTTCGCCTGCAGATGGCTTCTCGGACCAATCTAGGCGTAGAATCTACGTGGACAGAGAAGGCAGGAAAAGATTGGCGGGAGACGGAGCTGTTCTGCTCATTTTCTGGCCTCTTCTTACCCAGACATGAATGTCAAATCCAGTGTTTTTCAAGGTAGTTTCGAGTTGGGTTTTGTATCGTTGTAAAGGGTGGCCGATTGGTGTTTTTCCTGCGGCTAGTTCTGAGTACAGTGTTTGTTGAGGAAGCCTATTCTCATCAATTCCGAGGACGCGCTCCAACTAACGGAGCCTGTGCCTTATTATGGTGGCCTGAATACTGCAGCTGTTTACTTTCACAAGGACGTTTGTGTTAGTTACGTATTCATACAGTTTGGTGCTCAGTATAGCTAAAAGTTATACAGACTCATTGTTAATATCGGTACAAGGAAAGTACTAATACAGCCAGCACTATCTTACAAAATATAAATATTTACATAAACGTCTCTCCTCTTGAACAAGTAGATCATTTTCCATATCCGGAAAGTATAATACCAGAAAAGTGTTAAATTAAGAATTAAATTTAACCCGAATTGGTTAATAAAAAAATAAAAAAATCTCTCAATTCAAACTAAACACTTGCTATACCACTCAAGTGTTAGGCATTCGCTTTAGTATAGGTATGAACCCTGGACTGTACTGGCGTGATCTCAATAAACTAGAAAAATTCCTCAAGCAAATATAGAAGAAAAATGATTATTTTAGCTATATAAGAAAGAATGTCTTAACAGATATGTTTAAGAAGTCTTTAATCACACAACGGTAATAGGTAGTGAAAACAAAAATTGCTGTATATTTTCAAACATTCTAAAATAATAAAAAAAAAACTACCAACGCAATGTGTTTTCTTCAATCGGTAAGTTGCAAAGAAATACATCTAAAATGAATAGAGATATTACTTTTGATTCAATGAATCAATAATTCAATCAAAATATATACATACTTATATATTTGTGTGTGTTGAGAGATAGACAGATGGATAGATTTTGATCTCCATGAGAGGACATAAAAATGTCGCAAATTTTTTTGTGTTGGCTTAATTTATAACCCGGCAAAATACTAAATAGTTTTCTGAACAAATCGATAATACGCATCTGGAGTTTGTACATTTATTATTAGGGCTATTACAAGAGAACATTTAATCATCATTTTGACTCTCGAGTATATTTCTGACACAGTTAGACACAGTTAATCAACCGAGAATCACATCACTCTATCTAAAAACATATAATATATTAACTTATATAAAAAATAGTGAAAAGAATATTCTCTTGCCATAGCCCTATTTATACTTCCTTTGCATACGTTTTTTGGATTTTGTTAAAGAATAAACCTGAGATTTTGTTAATAATTGCTTATTGAGTTCAGTTAATCTTGTTCACAGTAAAAGTTAGATTCGCACTCCAGGTCGGTTACAATGTCTCCCAAATGTATCAAAAAGAAATTCCTTTACATTTATTTAAAAATCGTATTGGTTCTTGTTCTGTATCAACATAATAGTGTACTTTATTACATGATTTAAGATGTAATGACAACATATACTTCACTTGCTAAATACAGCAAAGCATCTGCCATCTGATGGTCTTTAATGCGAGATCTCGTGTGGATTTACGTTTTGCATAAACCCTTTATTCCCATTCGCTTTGAAATGTTCACTATAAGACTCTTCATAAATAACAAGTCACATGTTGTTTTTATTATACCCAGATATCTAAAAGCAACATGATTTTCAGCGCGATGCTAAAAAGTGTCATTTTGTAAGAAATATATATTTTTACATGGTTTTACACCCCGACATATTGGCGCTTTTTAACAAAGTTAAACACGTTACTGACAGTGAACAGACTCAGCTGTTCGAAAATCTCGCCAAGTGAGATCTTTTGTGGCTGTGAAATTAAACAGATGCTGAATATAAAGTAGAAATAAAATGCATATAGACGAAAAAAATATAAAAACGTAAAACGCAAAAAAAAGGGACAAAGTCAATAAAAAGAAGTTGGAATATCTGAAAAGTTAAGAGAGTAATAGAAAAAATGCATAGAAAAGAAAATGGAAATTCTTTGGGGAGAAGGATTAAAAACAATACCTCATAAAGATTGCATTTATTGATAAACCATTCTCACAATTACATATGCGTATCTTGTGTTATATAATAAATGTCTTAAAATATAAAAGATTTAAAAAAAATTAAAAAGGTGTAATATTATAAAGCACATATATATATTTCTACATGCGTACATACAAATCTATATATATCTCTCTCTCTCTCTCTCTCTCTCTCTCTATATATATATATATATATATATATATATATATATAAAGCAGTAAGCTGAGAACGCTTGCACTCAGTAAGTGACCAGTAAATCCTGTTTTTAAAAGACAATTTGTATTAGTATAAAGAATGTCACAGATTTGTCGGCGAAAACGCTGTGAGAATAACATCGCCTATGAAAACAGTAGTTCGAATATAATAATACTAATTAAATGTTTTTAATCTGCTTAATTAATATACGAACATCTTGATTAATAGACTATTTTAAGTATCGAGCTTATTTTCATCTGAAAATTTTGAACTTTATTTTTACGAAAAAATATATATAAAATAAATAATCTAGCCCGAGAAAACCCTTCAATAGTTTAAGTTCCGCAATTTAAAGTGTTTCTAATATATATATATATATATATATATATATATATATATATATATATATATATATATATATATATATATATATATATATATATACTAGCAGAAGTACCCGTCGTTGACTGGGTTCAAAAACAGCCTACAGAAAATGGACTGTGATTGATGAAAGTATGATAGGTTATGAAAAGGAGGGGGTTGTAAAGAGATAGGATTTTATATTCGAAAATTTTACCCTAAGCAAAATATGATGAAAGTAAAGATAATTTTCGCGAAAATATATATTTTATATCAACTTTGTTTCCATTCGTAGCCAAGAGTGACCAACAAAATGATGTTTCCTTACAAAGAGAAAATGTTATATATATAATAATATAAATATATAAGAAATAAATGTTACCATAGTCAATAAAAGTTACTTTTATGGTAGAAAAGTTCATTGGTTTGTATTTTTAAGTAGTTTGTAAAAAATTTTTTTTTTTAATTCGCGAACCGATTTAAAAAAAATCCAAATGGCAGCGACTTTAAAATGGAGAGCCCCGTTTTCAATTTGAAGGGGGCACCTGAGAATTCTGTTTAAGAGAGTTTCGTCAACGTAAGGAATATTTATAAACATATTTTAATGTTTTCCGCTATTTTGTGTTTGAGTAATATTCGATTATGGCATGTGTAGTTAATATAAAAATTCATTTAAGTAGTTACCGCCTCAAATTTTGTTTTAATTTCGGTTCGCTGAAATTATTTCAAGTAAAGAGCATTAAAAACTATTTCAAAACAAAAAAAACATTAACTCAACTTTTATTGACTATGGTAACATTTATTTCTTGTATATTTATTTTTTCGGGTAGTCGTTTGTTGGCTTTTCTGCTAAACACTCTTACTAAATAATATCGACGAAATATCCAAAACCAAAGAAACAAAAACAGTTTTGAAAAATAATGAAGCTTTACTTACTTTCGTAAGATAACCCGAAACTTCAAAATGGGATATTAAAAAAGTAAACTCGTAATTACTTTAGTTATTTAAAGCAAAGCATCGATATGAATAGGAATAAGAAAAAAATGGCGCCCTTTCAGAGCAGAGAAGCTTCGTTTCAGTTTTACAGCATTGAACGATGTAGCATTTCGCCGTCAGATTCAGGGTGCTACTATTGTAATGTAAAGAACACGCAGAAAGGGTTGTAATCAACTGAATTCTTTCTAGTACGCTGACAAAAAAAGCTTAAACAGATATATAAATAAAAATAAAAAGTTTATGTAAATATTTTTAAAAAGACACGTAATCACGTGAGCAGGACTTTTTCCTTCTTTTGACACGATAACAAGTAACGTTTTTATATTTTATTATTTATCTATTTATCTATTTTCGAAAGAGTGCCACGTGCAAGTGAGGAAGGAAAAAAACAGTGTTATGCAAAATTTGTGTCGAGAATTGTCTAAAGTTCTGACTTTTTTTTTTACTTTTCACTTTAATAAGAACATGAATTTATGAGGTGAATTTATTCGACACAGTATGATTCAACTCCAAAAAATAAATAAATGCTAACGTGAATTAAGATTAAAGTTAAGGTGTTATTGTGAATCCTCACCCCTTTTTAAAAACCATTGTTAAACTTTGTGACATATTTACATTCTATGGAGGCCAGATGCGAACGAACACCCAATAATTTTATTATACCATATTTCTTCAAATTGAAACATAATTATCAAAGTATACTTACGCAAATAGATATGAAAAGTCTTTGTACAAGCTCATGCCATATTTCCATGGAGTACAGGCGCGAACGCAGACCCCACAATTTTATTATACCATCCCTATTTAAGTTGAAACATACTTATCAAAGTATTCTTATGTACATCTATATCAAAAACCCGTGTAAACGTTTTTTTAAATTTTTTATTTCCATACTTTGGAGGCCAGGCGCGAACGCAGACCCCACAATTTTTATGAACCACCGTTCTGCCAGATCAAACATACCCATTCCTGATCCTCGATACATCTTCTATCATTATATGTAATCAGTTTTTTAAAACAGTCAACCCTATATGAGCCTATACGTGACCAGACCCCCCCCCACACACACAGACGTCCAGCTTTATATTATAGATATATACTTTGTGGTAATTGCGCCAATCCGGGGGTAATTGCACGAACTAAAAAAAAGTGCTTTTTATATGCGTGGTCGCCAAAATAGCACTTTTAGCTAGTTGGCGCAATTACCCCGGACTTGGCGCAATTACCCTAAAGTACGGTTTATATATATATATATATATATATATATATATATATATATATATATATATATATATTGGTTAGAGTGTTTGAATTTGTATTAAAGAGATTCTGATTCCAGTGTCTTCATATTGCGACTGAGTTTGACAGTTACCTCCAAACTCTTAGTACGAAAGGCCTAGTACGTGGATAATGCATGAAACTTATACATCCGTGTATAATAATTAAATATTTATTATTGTGGTTATAAATAGTTATTAATAACTATTTATAACCACATTTTCATCTGAGCTGTTTAATAGAAATATTATAGGATGTTTAATCTAATTAAAATGCAAGTTTCTATTCATGTGATTTGTTGAATACTGTGAAAACAAAACCCTATGGTGTTCGCTTTAATTGCTATTAATAGAGTTTTTTTTTTGTCAAATAACAGTTTGAATTTATCTCATGTGTTAGAGTGTTCAACATTGATTAAAATTTGATGGGATTCGTCTCATACAACCTGTTGAATCACCTCATTAAATATTCTGTTAAGATAAAGGTTATACGCATGTTGATATTAATTACATATTTTTTAAATTAAATAATTATGTATATATTATTGTTTAAAATTATGTATATATTATTGTTTAATATTATAAAATGATACAATATGTTAAGTAACGTGAATTCTTCTTCTAAGTTACAATGAAGTAGAGGAATAATAGATCGAATAGTCATAATAAAAAGAAACGAATAAAATGCCATGAATAAAAGAAACAAAAAGAAAAATGTGAATTCATAGTGATTGAAATTGTGAAAATACGTTACTGATGAAATAAATATAACTATTTCATCCAATGGCAACAGCAAGGCTAAATCCACATGATAGCTGAAAGCATTTTATTAATTAGTTCATTCGATTAAAATCAAAATGCAACAAATTGAATGAATCTCGATTAAGATAAACTGATAAAATAAGCATAGATTGAAAAATTCAAAGAATAAAATTTTCATTGTCATTTCAATCTTTTCTTTCCTTTCTAACGTCAACTTATCTCTTGCACTTATCTCTTGCACTTTTTCGGTTGCACAGTCATCATATTTGTTGGAACTGCATCTAAAAATAAATAAATAAATAAATAAATAAATAACATACTTTTAATATCTTTGGCACGGAAATCGTCATCGAAAAATAAATAAACTATTTAAATCCTTTAATTTTGTAATTAGATTAGAGACAAGTTGAAGGTTTTAACCTTCCTGAAATCTTTAAATAATTGCCCGTCACTCCATATGGAAATCATCAATGTGATTGTAACTCCATAAATACGCAATATAATAACTTGGAAAAGATATGTAAATATGCGAGAAATATCAGATTTGTGACTCATAAAAACAAATTTACAAACGTGATTAATGAATTATATATGAGATGATGACACATTTTGGAATTTTTATGATGAGGTTTGCTAATCTAGATTATTTGCATTATTCGGACTAATGTTCTCATCTTGAATTTTACCTCTAGAACGTTTCGGCCGATGTAAACACTGATCCTCATCATCTATCTTATTAAACTCTAAAATATTTATGATGAAATCGGGAATCTGTACGGAATCAACGAGAAATCAACACATACAAAATGGCAACCTTATGCTAGGAAAATACAAAATATGCGGTCGCTACAAAACAGTAAATTAGAATATCAATTATTATCATTTTCCAATTTTTCTATTAAAGCGAATGAAATAAATGTTAAAAACAAATCTGTTATTTTTCCGTATGTAATGCAAAACATTTAAGTTTATTATTTTAATCTTGTAAAATTGATTTATTTATGTTATTTATTGTGTTCATCAATAAAAGGCTTACTTATAAAAATGCGTCCCTTAATTATATCTATCCTCTATTATATAAAGGGAAATATCTGTGTGTTTGTGTGTGCGTTTATATATACGCTAACATCGTTTTGAATAGGTTCGAACGTAGTACCGTAAGAAACAGCGGTTGCTCGGACACATAATAGCGAAAATTACAAAAATCATCAATTATTTCATGTAGAAATGTTGTTTTGTTTAAAGGAGGGGTCAGATAAAAACGTTGGTTTCGACGCTGTTTGTATATCGGTCGTATCGTTCGTTTGTTTTAAAAAGCTTGTTTTTTTTAATCTTTTGTTCCTTTGTTTTAAAAATTTGCACCGTAATAACGTCGATTTCGTAGTGGACTCATTGATAACGTGCTCGCTTACGGACATATTATGCGAGTACGCGCCCAGCACACGCCATTTTTTTTCCTTACAAAATTATGCGTTCGGTTTCGCTTCTGGTTAATGGCACCTAAGTCCCATTTTTATTAAGACCAGGCAACGCTTGGTGCTTCCCTCCGCTTGTCTAGTATGTACAGGTCCGTATGTTTGTGTATGTCTTTGTATGTCTGCTAAAAACTGTTGTCATCCGCATCAAACAGGCACGAACATAACATCTTTAAAAAGAGCGATCTCTCGGACACATAATATCGAAAAATGAGAAAAAATCGTCAACTAGTTAATGTAGAAATGTCGTTTTGTTTGAAAGGAGGTCAGGTCTTTTGTCTTAAAATGATAAATTTGCAGTAAATAACATCTGTGTTGTCGTGGTCGCATCAATAACCTGTTCGCTTACGAACTCAAGTTTTGCGAGTTCCCGCCCAGCACACGGCATCATTTTTTTTTTTTTTGCTTACAAACATTTGGTTTCGTTTTCGCTTCTGACTAATGGCAACCAAGTTCCGTTATTTTTATGACCGGGCAACGCCGGGCGTCTCACGCTAGTTATTTATATAAGTCTAGGTCACAAGTAGCTCACCGCATTAAAGATTTTATGTTCTTTTATGAGGATAAAATGAGAACAAGAGGGTATAGAAGATAATTTTAGATGTGTAAAACCAGAAGCCTCACCAGCTAGTTTATAAAAACAGTGATAAAGTGCGATAACTCTGTAGTTCCAAATGGGTCTTGCTAATGAATACAGTCGTAATGTTAATTTACTGATTGAAAAATTGTGACATCTTCACGTAAATTGCGGGCAAAGTATTGTTAGATTCTTAATGTAATTGCTTCACCCAGGTTTATAACCTTTGTAAAATCGTGCTATTGAATTTCACTTGAAATTGATTTCCAGAGTAATGTATGTTCGTTTATATTTAGATTATATCGTTCATTGGAAGAAATGCTGTTTTTATCTACAGAATACTGCGAATTAGTCAGCAACAAATACGTACATGTTAAAAACTCGATGAGAATTGAACCCTTGGCAACCTAAGAAATGTTTTGCCTCTTTGGTATAACTATCTTTGTCGGAATGGAGTATGTTAAATTTCAGTCTGGAGGAATATAAAGGTACGAAGGCGACTCGAGCACAACGGTTAATGTTTTTGACAGTTGAATGATGAGATTAATATCTTACATATTGCAGCAGGATAGCTCAAACACAAATTTGCTAAAATTGAGCTTCAAATAAATCATGTTCTCGTCCGTTGGGGAGCAACCCCATGTTATACGTTTACATACAAGCAGATCTTGGAAAGAAACTTTGCTAATGAAAGTTTCATTTATCTAGAGGTACACAAAGAAAGGAAAAAATGCTTTATGGTGGTTGAATCTACACATGAAGGTTTTGAAGGAGGAACCATAGATAAAGAATAGCCGAGCGCTTGCAATGGAATTAACTATAAAGTAAACAATATCACCAACTCTAAGAAAGAATCAGTCTTTTATTAAAGGCCGATATTACATTTATTTAAAAAATAGATTTTATATTCGGTTTTAAAATTTCTATTATTGAAATGATACAGATATTTTCAAAAATGTCTCTATTCTTTAATTGAGTGAACAAAAATGAAATCGCCGACACTTATCAGTCTCAATTAATAGTCTTTTTAGAAACAAATAAAGACCCTTTCGTTCCTCATATTTTTAGAACAAATGAATAACTTTTTGTTTCTTATATTCACAGCTGATGATGGAGAGTTGAATAATTAGGAGCTCTGATTATAGAGTAGAAGTTCGAGTTTCTATCCGGGTCTGAGGAACTTTTTCATCTGGACTAACTAAACAGCTGTAATACGGTGAAAAAGTCTAAAGACTATCTCTCTCGCTGTCTTTATATATATATATATATATACTTTCTATTATATATATATTTCCTATTATATATATATATATGTATATATATGTATATCTATATATATAAAGCAGTAGCGTTCGTGTGTGTGTGTGTGTCTGTCTGTCTGTACAACTCCCAATGACTAATGAAATATAAAGGCCAAATGTGTGTACACCTCTTCTGGTCAAGAAATATTAATGCCCATGTTAGGATACTTCTGTCAAAGGAGACATTATATATATATATATATATATATATATATATATATATATATATATATATATATATATATATATATATATATATATATATATATATATATATATATATAGCATTCTTCAAACCACATTTACATTATTGAGTTACGGTCATTAACATATCACATTAAATTAAATCTGCTTAAATAATTACTTCGATGACATTACTTATTCGACATAATAGCTTTGTTTCAACTGTACTAATTAAAAAAATATTTAGTTTATTTAAACTTCAAGTTATATTTGATTTAACTGATTTTATCTGAAATCGGAAACCGTTTTATTTTCAAACCAAAAACCAGAAAACCAAAAGGGGAAATAACTGTGATAGCTTAATTGAAACGGAGCACATTATTAAATATTTGTTTTCGTTTCGAAATATTATTCTAAACTTAATTATTATTTTTATTTTCAATTCGGAGGAAATTTTTTTTGCTTATTCTTAATTTTTAAGAGAAAAATAATTAAAACTAATGTCCTCATCTACATGTATCCTTACGAGGGCAGAGTTAGTCAGAGACACATGTGAACACAGTCCATCATCCCATGCTCTTTTTGTTTATAAAATTTAATCGGTTTTGCCCAGGATTTATTATAATAATTATACCATAGCAAGTATGTTTAATTGCCTGTGAAACAGATTTTCTTTATAATTTATTTAATATCTTAAATTAAAAATGCTCAATTTTTACGACGTGACCCAGCGTCGTTTAACCCCTAGAAAAAAATGGTCAATGTCAAGTTTCTTTCCAACTCCTCAGAAAACTTGAAAATGACGACTTTTAATGGTTTTCAATGGTGTTGAAAACGAATATCACATTCGAATTTGGGGCATATAAGTAGTTTTCATGATAGGAAAAATTACTTTTTCAAAAAGTGGGAGATCACTTTCCTATATAAATTTAACGTAAAATGGGCGCCCACTTTCTAACCACCTAATAATTTCTTCATATCATAAAATAAATTTAAGTGTGATATTCGTTTTTAGCACCACCGAAAACCGGCACTGTTTTTTACTAAGAGATTCGTTTATGTTTTTATAGTGTAGGACGTAAATAATGCTGTCAGTTTTCATAATGTAGGACGTAAATAATGCTGTCAGTAGGCTTACACGAGCGGTTTACAAAAATATTTTTTTGAGGTGGGTATTCAATTATAGAATTTGTATAGTTTTTACCAGGTGCTCCTGTACTTTATTTAACCGCCTCCTAATGTAAACAGAATTTTTGTGAAATGTTAAACTGCAGAGGCACCTGTTAACAACTATGCAATTTCTATAATGAAAAAAGAACGAAAAGCAAAAGTAAACTTACTAACAGCACAATTAGCGTCCTAAATTATGAGATGAAAAAATGAACGAATCTCTTAGTAAAAAAGAAACAGTGCAAATTTTCGGGAGTGTTGAAAACAAATATCACAGTTAAATTTGTTTTATGATATGAAAAAATTACTAGGTGCCCAGAAAATGGGTGCTCATTTTACGTTAAATTTATATAGGAAAGTGATCCCCCACTTTTAGAAAAAGTAATTTCTTTATATAATGAAAACTACTTATCTGCCCCAAATTAAAACGTAATATGCGTTTTCAGCACCACGGAAAACCATTAAAAGTCGTCATTTTAAAGTTTTTTGGGGAGAAAATTAAGACCTAGTTTTTTGTGGCCTAATACGTTTAAACAGTATTTATAAATAATTTGAAAGAAGACATGTTGAAAAAAAATGAACATTTTAGCGTGAGGGATAACTTTTCTATACAAATTTAACGTAAAATGAGCACCCACTTTTTGGCCACAAAGCGTTCAACCAAACATGTTATCTCTAGCATTTTTTTCAATCGACTGGCGATCGATGGGGTGGGGGACAAAACATTACAAATACAAAAACTTTTTGTTTTTTTGTGGTGGTGGTGGTGAGGGGGGACAGGAATTAAATTTGAAACATAAAATAACGATAAATTTAATTAATTTTTATGAAACCATTCTGTACTTTCACCTAACAATTTTATAAACAGAACGAACCCCAAAATATGACAAATCCAATTTTATTGGGGGGATTATATTAGAAATATTTATTTTTAACGAAAAATGTCATTTAATTGTTTTTGGAATTAATTTGTGGTAGATTTTTTTTTTTTTGCGATCGTACGGATATTCACTGCTATTTTATTTGAAACAAAAGTTATAATGATTTATTTTTGATTATCTTTTCTTTGCAGGGGGGTTCTTTCCAGTGCTCAATATCCGGAAAATAGTTTCTTCACTTTGTAGCGCTTCTGCTGAAATATCTGGTGGAGAGGGTATCACGTATTTCTTTTTTTGGGGCGATTACATTTACATGTTTTCATCTGTTCTTTTATTTTTGTTGTGGGGGTATCCACGTTGCCCATGATGAAAATGATTAGTATACAGGTGCGTTTCAAACAGAACTTCATTGCAACCCAAAACCGCTGGGTACCCATGCTAGTATATATATATATATATATATATATATATATATATATATATATATATATATATATATATATATGAACAAATTCTCGCAATCTCGCAATTAAAACTCTGAAAATCAATACTTCAGGACAAAAACACTTTTCTTAGGAGAAGGATATCACAGAAAATATTTTAATCTTATTTGTACAAAATCATAAGCATAATAAAATATCGTAAGCAATCCGAAGATAAGTATATATATATTCAATATATATATATATATATATATATATATATATATATTGCGTTTTTGCAACACGTATGCATAGTTAAAAGAGAGCCAAGCAAATAAAATTCATATAATCTCATGTCTGTTTGGTATTATAATATATAATACAAATCCCTTCTTGGGGGATTTAAGAATGTTTTTTGTTTTGTTTATATTTTCGAGTAATGTTTTTAAAGGAATCACGTGATTTTTAATGCTTCAATAAACTTTGTAAAAATTGGTTTAATTAATTCACGCTTCGGTGATTTTTAAGGGAAACGCCGAGGAAAAGGTGCAAAGGAAACAATACTGTGAGAATATAAAAAATGTGACGCATGACTGTGGAATCACAGAATAAAAAGACAGAGAAAAATACGGAGAGAATCCAAATGCTAATCGAACAAGTTCAGAAGTCGGAAATAAATAGATATAGAGTAAAACACGTACAGAGAATGTAAAGAAAAGGAAATTGATTAAATTAAAATTGGAGAGAGAAAAGGAGAGAGGGGAGATAAAGACGGTATGAAGTGGAGAGAGATAGAACTGGTGAGATAGGGAGGGAGGGGGGACTGAATGGGAAAAATGCAAAGGAAGCACGCAAAAGAAAGAAAGAAAGAAAAGAGATAGATTAAAAAATATAAAGAAAGAAGCTATCCATTAACAAAAATAAAACTAGTGTAAAATAATGTGCCTTGTTATAATTTTCGAGGGAATATCTTGGTTGTTATTATCTATATTATCTATATGTTGTCTTGCAATATGTTAAATACATGAACTGTAATTGTATGTTGAATCAACCACTTGATTTTTGTCTTGAATACATATAGATTATTTTAAGTAGAAAGCGTAACATTCTATTAGAAGTTAAAGCGCAACGTGTTCACGATGTTGCAGTCAAAACAGCAAGTGTCAAGCGACACGTAGCAGATAATCTAAAAACCTTTCTTTATTTCGAACGTAGACGGATACTGGCTGTATTTGGAAAAGCAGATCTATTCTCATGTTGGAGTTGAATCAAGCTAAACTATGGAGAATTATGTGTCATAAAGTTAAAGAAATACAAAAAGCAAATGGTAGTGTGCTTTCATTATTAATATTTTTAAAATGGTTGCTTTTTAATAGAAGACAAAAATAAACATGCATCAGGATATACTAACGATGACTGATAACAACAACAGAACAAAATAGGAGAGATAATAAAAAGCTACTGCGTGTCAACTACACAACCCTTGAGGATAATCTGCGGTATACATGAATTGCAATAGTGTTACATTAAGAACATAAGAATAACCTGCGCAAACCTTTAAGAAAAACGCGCCTAAGGAAATCCGGACATTAAAGCGGCTGAGAAGATGTTAGAAAAACGCCTGAGATTATGTCCACTGAGTACCTTTAAAATACACTACAGAAACAACAAAAATATTAGCGATATTAATTATTAAAATTTAAAAAGTAATCGGTAAAATTTCATAAGGAATTATCAAATTTTCACATCAATCAGTTTTATCTGAATTTTTACGAAGGGCTTCCACATCTACAAGTCTGTATTCTAAAACTTTTAACGTTCATTAGTTTGGAACTTTATCTTTTACAATAAAGTATACATAAAATAATCATTTATAGTAATATCCCCGAAAAGTTCAACTTTAATAAATAATCTAGTTTATAATAAATTATCTACACCGTATTATATATATTTAAAAAATCTATCTATCTATCTTTCTATCTATCTATCTATCTATCTATCTATCTATCTATCTATCTATTTATATATACTAGTCGGGAGACACAACGTTGGCCGGGATTGAATAAAATCGCCCATCTTTCAATCAAATCGATTGATTGCTATCTCTAGTTGGGGACCCATCGCGGTGCACCGAGAGGAAGCTTCGCAGTGACTTAGTCCACAATACATTGCATTATAGAGAACGTACCGATATTTTATAAAATTACTTTTATATATAAGTAGCGAGGGGTACGCGGCGTTGCCCGGGTGTTTGGAGGTGTGGGGGGTTAAAAAAAAAGTAAGTATGAGGATCGAAGCCGAACCGTTGAGGCAAAGTTGTAAATTAAAGTGTGAAAAAAAAGTGCGACGTTAGCCATTGCCCACCGCGACATGCTTACGGAAATACGTTTGAATTTATTTAATTACTTGGATTTAGCAGGTGCTCGTTTTAATGAGTTAATGAGGTCAAGTTTGACTGCGGGATTTCATTTACTGCTGAACGCTTTTTTCCCCCAAGATGTTATAGGAAAAAGACTAACCCACATGCGGCGAGCGACAAATATTGAATATTTATCTTCTCGAAATCGAGCAAATTAAATAGACAGGCGAGCTTCGTTGTTAACTGTGAGATATTTATATGTGATATAAAAAGTTTTAAAAAGTTAACTGTGAGATATTTATATGTGATATAAAAAGTTTTAAAAAGTTGTGAAGCGAGCGACCGCTTCTCTGAAAGAAGCCTTTTGTAGACACACAGTAAATCGAACACACATACATACATTTTCGTATTTCGTTACGGACTGCCTAAAATACACAAATCTAGCGTAATAAAACTTGCCATCGATACACAAAACTCAGAATATATTAGCGCTCCAAACCCTAGTGACCTTACATTTAGATCCATTGTAGCAGGACCAGCCTGTCCGACAAGCAGACTTAGCAACTTAATAGACATCTTATTACAACCTTTCACAGATCAAGTCAGGAGCTACATAAGGGACAACATCCATTTTCTTACTACCTTACCACATACAGTAGAAAACGGGACACAATTAGTTACATTTGACGTTAGCAGTTTATATAGTAATATACCCCATGAATTAGGAAAAGAGGCAATAATATTTTGGATCAACAGACACGCACAAACACTACATCCTAGATTCACAAAGCAATTCATTATCGATAGTATAGACATAATCCTAAATAATAATTCTTTCGAATTCAACAATGCCAACTACATCCAAACACTAGGTACAGCAATGGGAACGAAAATGGCACCGACTTACGCAACCCTTACATTAGCCTACCTAGAAGAAACCTTATATGAAAAGATAAAACAAAAATTTGGCCACAGCACTAAAAAACTGTTTGTGGAATCATGGAAAAGGTACTTAGATGACTGCTTCATCCTATGGAAACGCACATGGGGGGACATCACAGACTTACACACCATACTCCAGAACCTACACCCAAAAATTAAATTCACCATAGAACAAAGCTCTACAGAATTACCTTTCCTAGATATACTGATAAAGATTAAAGACAATAACATTATCACAGACATTTACCGCAAACCTACAGACACCCAACAATACCTACACTTTAAAAGTCATCACCCTAAAAGCTGCATAAAATCAATTCCCTACACCCTAGCACGTATAATCTGCACCATAATCACGGACAATAACCTTCGGAAAATCCGATTCAAGGAACTACGAATAAATTTAAGAAAAAGAAAATACCCATCACAACTTATAGACAAAGGGATCCAACTTGCGACAAATATACCAGTAGAAGATTTGAGAACCCCTAAAGAACGAAACAAAGAACAAATCCTAACATACGTCTCCACATACAACACAAACAACCCAGAGCTTTTCACAGAGATAACGAAAAACCTCGTCCTACTTAACCAAAACAGCAAACTAAACAACTTCCTTAAAACAACAAAAATAATAAAAAGCAAACGCCAGCCCAACAACCTAAAACGCATTCTTACCTCATCCAAACTCAATCAAGACGCAACAAAAGGAGTCACAAAATGCAATAAACAACGATGTGGAGTCTGCAACATAATATTAGAGAGAAACACATACACATTTACTAACCCCATACAAACATTCAAAATAAAAAAAAACCTAGATTGCACCTCAAAAAATGTGATCTATGTAATAAAATGTCCAGCATGCGATAAATCTTACATAGGCGCTACAAAATACCTTAGTAATAGAGTAGCCCTACACCGATCCAACATCAAAATCGCGGAAAATAGACACCTGCAGGTATCACAACATATACACACATGCAGTGGAGGCAGATTCGAGTTAATGCCCATCTTCCAAACTACTTCTACTTGCTAACACAAGAAAAAAACTTCATAGTAAAGTTTAACCCCGCCTTAAACATCTCTCCATAATTATACACATTAATATGCATAATACAAAATACACTTACACGCATGCATACTGGGGTAAATGTGCACCCTCACACACGAAACAAAAGAAGCACAATAAAACACGCGCACAATTTCACGGGTGCGCGCGTCCATATCCAGTACAGTACCATTTCTCTAAACTAAACAAACAATTAGAAATTATACGTATGTATGTGTATGTACACACATATGTGCATGTATATATGTGTGTATGTGAGTGTATACATATGATTGTGTATACGTGTGTGTATATTATATATATATATATATATATATATATATATATATATCATCTGTTATTTATGCTCCATCTTGTTTGTGTGTGTACGTGCACTTATGTTTGGGTGACTGAATACATGTATGCATATGTGCTTGGATTAGAAAAGAAAGAAAACTTCAACCAATATGTACATAAGGTAGGATGTATGAATATGTATGTGTATGTGTGATTGTGGGTGCATGTGTCCATATATATATGGGTGGATGAATGTATACGCATCTGTATGTGTGTGTGTATATATATATACATATGTATGCATATGTATGAGTGGGTAAATGTGTTCGTGTGGATATGGATATACGCGTATGTGTGAGCCCGTGCATATGTCTCTCTATGTATTTGCATATATGTGTGTGTATGTGTATGTGCCTACATAGTATGTGGATGTTTGTGCGTGTGTATGTACATACATGTATGTATATATATGTGTATGTGCGTGTATATGTGTGTATATGTATCTTCTCCTACCTATTCTCCATCTTACTTGTGTGTGTGTGCGTGTACTTATGTTTGAATAAATTAAGTGCATGTATGCATGCGTGTTTTGGTTGGGAAAAAAGAACCAATATGTGCCTGACGTGTTAGTGGTGGATGTGTGTGAGTACGTGTGTGAGTGTGTAGGTGGGTATGTATATATGTATGCTCCTACATATATTTCTATGTATGTGCGTGTGTATATGTGTATGTGACTGCGTGCGTATGCGTGTGCATATGTACATATACATGTACGTATATGTATGCGTGTGTGATTGTGTGTGATTGTGTGTGAGTGTGTGCTATACATGGGGAAAGAAAGTCTTAAAAAAAACATAAAAAAACATAAAAACCTTCACGAAATGGACCAAAAGCGCCCTCTTTGAATCTAACTTTGACCGGACACTTTGAACACTTACGGTTGGAGACAGGATGTCTGAGACCACATCACTCTGAAAAACACATTTAGTATCAACAGAGGTAAAAATAACTATTCAAATTCCCATTTTAAAGAAAAACCTTTTGCGAAAACATCTGAAGAGAACACACCCCAAGCTCGAAACGCGTTATAAAAATATTTTAAAATAAATATATGATGAAAACCTTTAAAAAAAACACAATTGTTGATGGCTACACTCTTTTAAATATACATTTTTTTTCTCTCGTTGGAACTACACAACCATCACTTTAAATATATATATATATATATATAAATATATATATATATATATATATATATATATATATATATATGTATGTATATATACTTATCTCACTTTTATACTTTTTACGCACTTATATATATATATATACTTATATATATGTATTTATATAGTTAATAGACAATTATAATTATATATATATTATATATACAGTAAATAAACAATTATGTCTCTCTCTCTCTCTCTCTCTCTCTATATATATATATATATATATATATATATATATATATATATATATATATATAAATGAAACTAAAATATCTATGATCTACGTTTATGAGTCAGATTACAACGCAAAATTTAGTAAAATAAACAAACATTTATTTGTTTAACATTATTATTTTGACGTAATACTCCATCATCAGAATTTGATATATTTTTGCTGGCCATTGTGGTAAATAGAAAAATATCACTGTTGAAAAACAACGTGTGGACTTTTTACTACTGCATTTTTCTATTTGCCACCATGGTGAGGAGAAAATGTCGTGATGTAGTATTATACGTATTTCAATTTAAAATTTAAACAACAAAGCCTATATCATTGGAATATTTAGAGACTATGAACAAAAATAATTAACTATAAACTATTCACATCTGAAACATACACGAACGAATATGTGAAAATATTAAAACGAAGCATAAAACCTTTGACTAAAATGAAAATATTCGGAACTAAATGAGCGGGAAGTGGTTGATATGCTATAAAAGCAAGACCTACGTTACAATTGATTGACGATAACCGTTGCCGCTGGGAATAGAATTGTCGATAAAGAAAGCAGTGGACGCTTTGTATGATTCTGTTAAATCAGTTCTCACACGTCGTATCTGTGGTGTAATCTCTGGCAAGTGCTAAAGACGTTGGCCAATAATCAGTTTTGACAAAAGCAATGAGTTGAAGGAAGGCCAGCGTCTGTGTAAAGCCGGTCGGGTCAAAAGGGGAGCTTAAGTTGTCATAATGATTGATGGACAGTCGTAAGTACAGTTATCGACACTTGGATCTGCAAATAAATAACTTCTAGTTTGACTTTTCAGGACATATTCAGTCCAAACTTATTTCTTTGTCTCACCTTTTTCTCTCTACTCCTGTCTTCCTGTCTGTCTCCCTTTCTCTCTCTCCCCCCCTCTCTCTCTCTCTCTATATATATATATATATATATGTGTGTGTGTGTGTGTGTGTGTGTGTATAAAGAAGGAGAGATAGATAATAAGGGCATTTGCATTTAGACGAAAGTAACGCAAACAACTGAATTATACGTGTAATACCTAATGCGCGTTTTCTCCGTTATTATAAGTCGATTTTATTGAATATCGTAAATTCTTATTATATTTGCGAGGATAATCACTCTACCAAACAAGTTATATTTACAGATGGCAGCAGGATACTTATTTACTCATTATTATGTCCTCTAACTCCCTTAGTTACACCGTTAAAACTATTTCATTGAGTTCTATTATTACACGCGTTCGTAATTATTTCATTTTATCATTTCATTTTATGAACAGTCATCTAATACTCATTCACTACTTTAATAAATATGACTCCCTTCCGGTTCAGTTTGTTGGCTTCCATCAATTTGATTGGCTGCTCAGATTCGTTCAACGGTTTAAGAGATTGTATTTCCGAACATTTTTCGAATGAGTTCTGTACAAATTTTTATATTTTTCGTCTGTATTCGCTTATCACACATAAGACAGCTACTTTCAAACTGCTTACCGTAAACAAAACACACGGTTTTATTAGTTTCCGTAATAGGTTGGGTCCTGGATATGACCTTAAACTATATCCAGTGGTGAGGCCCCAGCTTGCGGACTTTGGGGAGTGTGAAGCTACCCCTTAATTACCATTGCTCCCAGATCCACTCTGACCCGGAGTGGTAGTACCTGTAGGGTCCCAACTATGGGTTAAATAGAAACCGATTTGAAAACAATAAATATATTCTATTAAAAATTTTTTCTTCAAAATCTTTGGATTCGGCATTAGATAACCCGAAAAGGGTTGATATGCCGTAAAACAAAAACAACCAACAACCAACCGTAATAGGTACACTACAAAGCTGTTAATTTTCAGTGAATACATAGCTTTCCTCATTGATCAGACTTACTCATTCTGAAACGCCCGTAATAAACATAAATGTTTTGTTTTATCTCACTGGTCACAAGCCAGTTTCGACTATGTCTGTGACCCTAACAGCTAAATGATAACGTACACGACATAACCTTTAATAAAAAAAACAGCTTGATTATATCAGCCGTTTCTTTTCGAAATTTTTTCGACTGTTTAAAAGCGTCTTCATAGGAATATCACTTTGACCGTTTGATTTTCTCGATCAACCATTTACATTGAAAACATTCTTTTGACTGGTGAATAAATTATAACTGCAATTCCAGAATGATGAAAAACGCAATAAATAAATAATTTTGTGAAACAGTTTTGTAAAAGTCACATAAAAATCATATGGTCAATGATAGTGTGGTTAGAATTGTAAGTCCTAATCTGTAGATAAATCATTAATCTTAGTGAACTCACACCAACCGAAATGAGGAACATTATTATATAAAATCACAGTGTTGAATTCTTTGTTGCCATATGGCTAAGAAATTTTGGGAAAAGAATGTTTTCAATGGAAATGATTGAGCGAGAAAATCAAACGGTTAAAGTGTTAGGCTGATGTTCCTATGAATGCGCTTTTAAACAAGTCCAACCCGACTAATCCAATGGATTTCTTAGGTCGAATATGACCTCATAACCGAGGATCAAATTTTTAACACACTTTTTAACATCAGAAGAAATGAAATTTCGTCCTAAGCGCTGAGACAAATCCTTTATAAATAATTTAACAATAATTCTTTCAATCGAAATTTTAAAGCGAATCAGCTTTTCGGCATTTGTGTAAAACATCTTTAACAACAACAACAACAAAAAAAAATATCCAATTGAAATAACTGATTACTCAAGCCACGCTATCACCGGTCGGTGAGTTCAATTGAGCGGGTCAAAATTATCAGCGGCTTTTACCTTTTTGCGCAGAAATAAATGCTTAATAAAATAATTCTTATTCTTATTTTAATTCGGTCGTAATCCTCAAACACAGACATCAATCGAAATCCCCAAGCGAATCAACGCCTCTCCTCCTGCCCGGAAATATCTTTTTTTTTTTTTTTTTTACATAAACGGCACCACTTATCAAGGCCGATAAGCCACTCAAGAATAAGGGTTAAAGAGTGTAGAGTAGTCAAAAAGACAATATAGTAATCGATAGTAATGGAAGTTCGGTAAATTTGTTAACTTAAGTGGAGCGGCTCATTAGAAATTTGTTCACGTTGGACTTGAAGACAACCATATTATAGAAAGCTGGAAAGCAGGAAAATGGAAGACAATTCCACAGGCGTGCAGTTCTAAGAAAGAAGCTTTGATCATGGAATCTATGTTTAGGTTTAGGTACAGATAAAGAGTGGGGAAATTATTGATAATGTTTTCAGCTAGTCTAGTGTTTCTTGTGAAATTTGGCGAGGGGGGACCATAGATTGAAGCTCAGTTGAACACTTTCCATGAAAATAACGATAAAGCAGAGACAAACTCGCAACATCTCTTCTGTGAGACAGAGGTTGCAGCGAAGAGAAAAGGACATCTCCCACCAGGCCACGAAGTCTATTTTGAACCCTATCAAGGCAGGACAAGTCTTTTCTAGTAGCTCCCGCCAATATGTGGCAACAGTACTCCATCCTTGGACGTATCTGGCTCTTATATAGATAGATAATTGCATCAGCAGTGAGATATCTACTGGATCGATAGAAGGATCCGATCATTTTTCCAGCGGCCTTGGCAACAGATTTGATGTACGTATTCCATTTAAGATCAGGAGTAAAGGTCAAGCCCAGAAGCCTGTCAAAACTTGAGGCCTCCCCAAGACGAGAGCCATTCATTTTAATTGATGCCAGATGGGGATCAGAACGTTGATGATGTAAAGATAGAAGCTTGGTTTTAGATGCATTAAAAGTAACCAGCCACTCCTTTCCCCATTGTACAACGTGATCAAGATCAGAGGAGAGAGAATCGGAGAGAACTTGGTCGTTTACTGTCTTAGATGTGCTACCATAGATGGTAGTGTCATCAGCAAAAATGTCTACGAATGATGTAAGGATGTGATTTGGAAGATCATTAATGTAGATCAGGAAAAGAGTTGGGCCCAGGATCGACCCCTGAGGGACTCCAGCATTTATACTGTGAGCTTCTGATTTTTGCCCATCAACTACTACTCTTATGAACCTATCAGAGAGAAATGATTTAATAATTGAGAAGACATTTCCAGCAATACCATAGCTGGAGATCTTGTGAAGTAAACCTTTATGCCATACCCTATCAAAGGCCTTTGATATGTCAAGAGCAATTGCCCTAGAAAGGTTGCCTCTGTCGAGAGATTCGCTAATCTTATGAGATATAACTGTAAGCACATCTGCTGTAGATCAAGCAGAACGGAAACCATATTGTGTGTCACTAAGAAGGTTATTTTTGCTGAGATGGTTGATTACTTCTCTATTTAACACAGATCTCAGCAACTTACTCATGACGCACAGGAGACTTATTGGCCTGTACTGAGAGGGGGATGAACGATCATCTGAATTCTTAAATACAGGGCATACTGATGAGATTTTCCAGGGTGATGGGAAGCAATTCTCCTTAAGACAGCGTTTAACTAAACAATTTTTATTTGTCATTCTTGCATGGTTATTGCGTCACACACATATATCAGCCCTAATATTTACTAGTTGTCATATTGCTAATGTAATCAGGACCCGTAGGTATGTATTATACACTTAGCTTGGCCTGGGGGCTAAATATCTCGGGACCAATTACACTGGTGAGACATAGGGGCACCGCTCAAGAAACAACGGTACACTTAAATGTTTCCAGTTCACAGTACATGCAACCACAAAACAAGGTTTTTCTGGATGGTGCACACGTACGTGCAAACGATAAAAAACCCTCAAACAATTCAATTAGTAAGCACCTTTTTATATCTCCTCAACAAACGCCGAAAAACGTGCGTATATATAGTGCTGAAATAAATATTGTATATATATATATATATATATATATATATATATATATATATATATATATATATATATATACACACACAATGCGTCTATGTATCTATACATATGTGCATGTCTGTTAATATTATTCATTCTATAGTTCTGAGTTATTGATGTATCTCTCAATCGGTCTATCCAGAAATATATATATATATATATATATATATATATATATATATATATATATATATATATATATATATATATATATACACACACACATATATATATATATACATATATATATATATATCAAATGATCGAAAAATGAGTGTCCAGTGTTAATGCATACAGTCTGACTAACCTATTTGTAAATTAAAACTATGACAAACTTGGGAGTAGTCATAATAAAACTAACCTGGAGCGTGTCGATAAGCTACAGATCATAAAAAGTACAATTAACTTTTAAATAAACTCGGAGCACATAAGTTTTACCATTCAAAAATGTTCTGAAGACAGAATGCTTAATGGGTTAAAAGGGCATTTCATTAAAAGGAACTCTGCAAAAAAAAAAGAAAATGCATTGTTCTTTGTTTTCGTTGTATACTTCGTATATTATCCGTCTATTCTATATATGCAGCTTAGGATTAACATCGCTACAGTGTACACTTGTGTATCTTAAAGAGGCTGCTTTATTCTTATTCTTTAGTGCGGTTGTTTTTCGGTGTCTTCCTCATTTCAAATGGCGCTATAAAACTATAATGGCGCCATTGGAAATTTTTCTAGTATTAACGTCAGATAGGATGGCACTAAAACTAAATAACAACTGCCGTATCGACTTGTCGTTATTAAAAAGAAGCCTTTTTATTACCAGGTTAAATTTTTAGTGTATCTATTTGTTTAGGTCTTTAATGTTTCGTTTCTCTCGATTTCTCCTTTTTTTCTCTATTACACCCGCATGCACATATGCGTGTGAACAATTACGGATCTATGGTTTAAAAAAAATTCCTAGCTATACCTAACCGACGTTGCATAGAGTTCATTAGTTGCACATTTTCAAAGTTAGTTATGAAGGAAAAGAGAACGTATTTTTATGACTTTGTTATTTTTTATGATTATCACAAGAAACTAAGATTCAAGTTAAAATGTATAAACATGCGATTATGAGATAAAATAATAATATGTTTGTTACTGACGGGAGAGAAACAGACAAGAACACAAAAGGCTATAATGACGAACTAGAGATAAACACGTGCTCAACAATAATCGAAATATTGACATAAGACGTATTAATAGTTACGGAGATATATGAATCATTGTTTAAAATAGTAACCATCGTAACAATCTGTCTAAATTGACCATTTTTTTTTCAAGAAAACTGATTTCAAAGGCATGTTGTTATTGGAAAAGCAAACGGGAAGGAAAAAGAGGACAAATCAAATATCGATATTTCAGATGCGATGCTATTTAAGTCTAAATAATAAAATGTGACAAGATGACTTAATATCAAAGATAAGGTCACATCACATATAATACAAGTCCATCTTCCTAGACTTCCGGACTACAACTTGGATGTCTTCAAGTCCAATGTTAACAAATTCCTAATGAACTGCCCCCTTAATTAAACACTTCATCAAATCTCCACACTAACGTAATGCACTTGCAATAACCCTTATCCCTGAGTGGCTTCCGGGCCTTGATAAGTGGTGATCACTGTGTAAAAAAAGATATCTCCGATTAAACTAAGTGAGGCTATTCTGATTATTTCCTATCGTCTGAGTTGCCTGATGCATATTACACTTGCTTGTCATGAGATACGATTAATAATTTATAACGAGTTTTCATGTATCGTTTAATAGTGACCATATTTTGCATTAATTTCAAGCGTGTACTACATCTAATTCTCGTGCTGAACAAGATATGTAAACGAAAAATAATTGTGTGTATCTGTTGTGGTGGCACACATTCATTTGCATATGTGGATAGTAATTACACATAAATAGGAAGACTCAGTTAGTCTGAGTGTGTGTTCACCAGAAGCCACCGAAGGCCGCCGAGAGCAGATATGTTTCTCCAGCAAAGACTCCCTTATATGACACCATTATGTAAATATCCTGTAAATATACCTTTTCCTAATACACTTCTCATTTGATCTACCTTTGGTTGTTGAGTCGTCATTTGTATTGCTTACTACGTTACTTGTTTCAACCTGCAAACTTAACAGTATCCAAATTCTATTCTCTTTTTAATCTCACATATTAAGTATATTTAAAATGATATATAGTAGCTTAATTTCAAGTAATAAAACCTTTTTCTAGGTCTGTTTCTACGATGTCAGCATGGTATTGTATTTTGGAAATCCAACTATGCAACTTTGGTTATAATTATAACCCCATACTCTGATAAATACTACAACTTTTCATGGCTATTATGCTTATTCAATACGTTTACACATGTTTATATACATGAATACTCATTATTATTAGAGTTAAATCTATAATTTATAATTAATTATTAGAGTTAAACTGAATTATATAAATAGTTTTAAGCGGATGTTTATTTCATAGCCTTTCAAGGGGGTTTCTCATCTATATAACACAGTAGTATGACGAGATAAATATGGCTTGTATAATTGTAATTTTCAATGATACTAAATGGCTGTAGTTGTATCTTGTGATATTTAATTAAAGTTAAACTGTTTTTACATAATACGCTTTAGTCTCTCGCAAAATCTTTTGTATGCTGTTAAATATTTCCTGCGTCTACAAATAAATAAAATGCACTCGCATTAACTAAAACTGTTTGATACAAACATCTAAAGAACAAGCACTTTTTATTCCAACAAATGCAAATGGACAACGATTAAATGTAAAAGGTAAACGATAGTATAATTGAATAAAAAACAGTTTAATCAATACAACTATATTATGTAGAAAGTGGAAGTTTTTTTTTAATTTAAAGCAAAACGCATAAGCCAAAAAAACATGTTTAAATGCGTGCGAATAAAAACTATTTAAAGATAAGTGTAAGGACTACAAGTGTTCAATGCAAAAACTGTAAAAAACAAAATGCTTTAAGCAAATAACGTATGGACAAAACTATTTCATTCAAATTGTGTAAAGACAAAAATTATTCAATAAAATTATCTCATAACATGTGGTAGTTTATAGAAACTTCCTAAAATGAAAAAAAAAGTAAACGAAAAACGGTAAAGGCAAATTTTATCTCAAGCAAAAAGTATGCGGATCAAAATATGGAAGTAGTAAAATAGTGAATGAAAAACTATATAAAACTATCGAACGAAATAATATTTAAAAAATACTTTTAATGCAAAATACCTTAAAATTAACATATTCCATACACAGTTATTCACTTACAATTTAATTAATCTATTTTAAACAAAAAACTAATGTAAAACGCATGAAATGAAATATAACTAAGTCAAAAAGGATAAGAACACCTATTATGTAAGAAAAAATGTAAGTAAAGTTTTAAAATGAAATATAAAAAGACGAAATATAAAAAGACGGCAAGTAATTACTATGTAATGCTAAAATTTTTAATGCACTTTTACCAGCAATGGACGATGGCTGTTTTTTTTTTTTTTTTTTTACAAAGGCATCACCACATTATCAAGGCCCAGAGGCCACTCAAGGATAAGGGTTAAAGAGTGTACAGTAGAAGTTGGTCAATATAGTAATCATTAGTAATGAAAATTTGGTAAATTTAATAACTTATATGGAACGGCTCATCAAGAACTTATTTACCTTAGACTGTGTACAGGCGTCTGGAGCGGACTTTGTTCTGTGAGGATCTTCCCAAAAGTAAAACCCCCTTTTTACTTCAAAAATAAAAGAGCCACGAAAACTGCAATATTAACATGAAAACGAGTAATTTTTTGTACTACTAATCTGAATGCACTTTTGCAAGAAATTCAATGACGTATCTCTGCTTTAGATGCACGCACTTAAGGGGGGTGCTTCTTACAGGTTCACTCTGTCAATATATGCAACAGAGAAATTAAACTGTCAGGTCATGAATGCATGGGTGCAGTTATCATAACAACAAAAAATTGCAATCCCTTCTGATACATTCGGGCTGAAATAAAAAAAAAAATTGAAGGCATTACATTTAGAACGCCCCCCGTATAATATATAGCGATAAGTATTAAAACAAAAAAGCTAAAACAAAAAATAGTTTTATGAAAATTGTTGATTAAGTGCTAATTAAACATCAGATTTGACATACGTCTTGAGAGTGAAGGTTCTTAGCTCAGTACAAGCGATACACAGAATTCAATTAGGAATTACTTAATAATTATAACCATATATGGCTGATGAACGAGATCAAAGTACACACGTGGATTAAATAACTACATATATGATATGATAGAAAGGGCTTTGAGGAAAAGAACAACATTCGGTGGCGCTAACCAGAATTCATAGACTAAAAAAAATTAATACAAAATCCGTGCTGATGTGATACTGAAGAAGATTGTATTTCTGTTTTTATAATTTTAATAGTTTTTGTGTTTTAGCCGGACGCACAAACAGACAAAAACTTTTATCTAATAGAAATTTTAAAAGGAGAGATTAAAGTTTTTTTCGCATATTTACCCTAATTAGTGCCATAAAATCACGTGACATGTGACACAATCTAACTTTCACACTGTAAACCCTTCCTCAAGTTCAGAACTGAAACTTTGACGTTCAAGCTTGCATATCATTGCTTTTCAGAAAAGTTCTCATCTAATTAAAATTAAATATATTTAATGTTTTTATTTAACAACGATTAAGAAATATAAAATACTTTTTTTAAACGTGTATTTTTCAGGTTGGTTGTTTATTATCAATGGCAAACAACCATTTATACAATACTCAGTTGAAAAAATAAGTAAGTATCTTTAAGAATCCGACTTCCAGCATCTTACCAAACCAAGAAGATGCAGTTTCTGTCTAATTCGTGTACCAAAAAGCAAATGTATGTTTCTCTTCCGTCGTAAGACAACCATAATTTTCCTTATAAGTTTTTCGTTTTCCGACATTTGAGTTTTAAATCCAACAACTTTGCGATTATTCAATATTTTATTTGTACAATATCAATGAAATAATATATTCTTTAAAATATGAAATTGTTTTTGCGAAAATTTAATTTGTAGAACTTTAATTTCGTCTGTGCTTTGGAAACAGCTACATACATTCAAGTCTCTAGAAGTACTTCTTCCAAGAAAATGAATATATATATATATATATATATATATATATATATATATGTGTGTGTGTGTGTGTGTGTGTGTGTGTATAATACATAAATGTATATATTCTATACATATAACTATGTATAAAACATATATATTGTATATATGTACAAATATATACGTATAATATATATATATATATATATATATATATATATATATATATATACACGTGTATGCGTAAATTGCAGAAAAGGATATAGAATGAAACCAAAGAGGCAGAAACGGCGAGAAATGAGAGAAATATACGAGATTAAAGAAGATTGAACAGAATAAGTGAAGCGGAAAAATGGATTAAGGTTTTTCCCTTGGAATATTCACTGATTTTGAGCGAGTGTTCGAGAGTATGTATATGCGCTCGCGTTATATTTTACTACATTTTTAAATGTTCGCTTGTGTTGGTGGACCTTGTGTATGTATGTGTGCATATCACTGTAAGCATCCGATTGTGGAAAAAAAGTAAACAGGTTTTTAAAACGGAAGAGATACTGGGAGAATATGTTATATATATATATATATATATATATATATATATATATATATAAATATATATATATATATATATATATATATATAAAATAAAAATTACAAAAAAATAAAAATTACAATTAAATTTACCAAAATGATCCAAGATGGTAAAATTAAAGTATATTATAAATATTAAAGAATTAATATTTATAAAATTATCTCAGCCAGATGTAAAAGCTCGATAAAACCAAATAGGAAATAGAGCTTATAATATGAGCAAATAGTTAATAAAATATGTTAAAAAACAATTTGAAATGAGTTAAAAACATATTTAATCTGAAAAGGAAACACTAGATAAATGAGCAGTCCTTAATCCGCGGAATTTCGAAGAAATACTTTCCTTCTCATCAGAGGGTAGGAATTAGCAAAATGCGGGATCGGATTTTGCATGCAGAAGTATTTGATGAAACAACAAGTAAGTCAAAGATCTTACATGAAAACAAAAAAAAGTGAAGCAGAGGGAATATAGTGAAGAAAAAGTTGATTACACATGAATGGATAGTCTGGTGGAAAATAAAAAATCCGGTGATGGTAAAATTCAAATGTAAAACTTCAAGAAAGTTAAAAGAATTTCCATTTGTACAAGTAAAATCCCAGGATATCCCGTAATTGGAAGAAGATGGTCCATAATAATCCAAAGGCAGAAATCCATGGAATAATTCACAAAAATGTGTACAAGGAATAAAGAAAATATTCCAAAAATATTAATAAAAGAAAAATAAGATATGCTTTTCACTCTACTTCCGAGAAAAAATTATAAATAAGACAGATCAGGGAAGAGAGAGAGGGGAAAAATATTTTATTGAAGATTTATATATATGTAACTTATTCTTCCAGGCGCGTGTCTCTATCTTTCTTGTATTTCTTGTATATATATATATATATATATATATATATATATGCATGTATATAACTTCTACTCTTTCTATCGCCCTATTTTTCTATGTATAATCATCCACAGACAGACTGATTTGCCGTAGCACAGATCTTAAGTGCGACTAGACTAGCAACTACCTCAAGTCCGGAGGCGACAATCAGCGCTTATAATCATTACGCTATATGGCGGCTGCTAATATGAATATCTTAAATGACAATGATTAAACATTGTCCGAACGCCTAAGCTCTGTTTGTTTACAGAAAGAGCTAGTGGCAGTTTGTTATTTTGCTCCCTTATATGCTCAACCTAAGATAGGGAGCATTTATAGCATTTGATATATATATATATATATATATATATATAGTTTTTTTTATTATAGCTAGTCCATCATCTCTATATAGGCCGATATCCGTAGTATCGAATATGCTTGTGAGGGTATATAGAATGAATAATCCCACAAGATCTTATGCCTCTGCAGAATCTCTGGCACCCATCGCCAAATCAAACGAATGTTTTATTTTAGTTTTATCCATTGGTTATTGTTATTTATTAGAACTGATTTTCTACATTTTTTAATGATGTTGATTTCTTCCGAGGATATATCAGTGTATGCCTCGGCAAATTCTAGGGCAATGTTAAAAAGTTCTTCGGATATCGAGGGATAAAAGTCTATGATGTCACACTGTATAAACGTACATTTATCTTTGTTTTCTATATTTTTAAACCAGGTGATTGTTTCGGTAGTATTTGCTCACTGGTTTAGTTCTAGGTCTTGTTTGGTTTGTTTGTTTACTCTAGAAAGTATAGTTTTGCTAATTCTACCTATTTCTGGTTTAGTTGGGTTTATCAGGCGAGTGCTGGGATTATTATTAAAGTCCCATTTGTGGTCTTTAAGCAGAATGTATGCCTCTCTACGTTTTAATTTGCCAATTTTATCGCTAATTTTTAGTTTATCGGTAATTTGTTTACTTTCAGTATTTATTATGTCTACGTAGTCGCATTCGTTTGTGTCTAGTTTTTTGTAGCTTTTGTAATGTTTTCTGTGATTAGTTTGTTATATTCTTGCTTATCTATTTTATAAAAGTTTCTGGTTATATCTGCTTTTACAAAGATTTTATTAGAGTTGGTTATGTTTCTAACGATTTTGTGTAGTTTCCGTTGAAAATTGTTAGGTTGATTGTGGAATTCTAAGTTTTTAATTACTTTTAAAAATTCATTTTCAAAGTTTATCAAAAGGTCTACTGTTTTCGAATTTTTAGGGGTTTTAAAACCATAGGATTCTTTTTTGTTTACGTTTTCATTTTTAAGGAAGAAATTTGCTCGCCATCGCATTCGGCGTATTAGTTCATCCGTTTTTTTTTATTAATTTAATACTATAGCTATGCTTGCTCTTTCCATATCTATTTTTAATGTGGTGAAATAAATTCTTTTGAGAGTGCTCGACTGTTTCAGGAGCTAAGTATAACTACTTCATTTATTCACATAAAATTAATATACGAAAGTATAGATTTATGCGTAAACTTTAAGTTTGATTCTATATACCCTCACATCAGATCTTGTGGGATTATTCATTCTATATACCCTCACAAACATATTCGATACTATAATTACAATAAGCATATATAATTACGATAAGCATATTCGATATCTATAATTACAATAGAAAAATGGGACCAAGTAAAGAACGACGACGCCTAAATAATTTCTCCCTGATAGGTTCATAAGAGTAGTGGTTTGCAATAATAATGCTGGAGTTCCCAGAGGTCCTCCTGTGGCCAACTCTCTTACATTAATGATCTCCCAAACCACATCCTAAGATCATTCTATGCTGAAGACACTACCATATATGGCAACAGTTTAAGACCGTAAACGACCAAGTTTTCTCTGATTCTCTCTCATCTGATCTTGATCAGACAAGTTTATTTCAAACGGTGTATTATGTTGCATCAATAGGAATGAGAACTAATACTAGAGATGAATTTCTGTTTGCGTTCACACAGACACTAATATATATATATGTATATATATATATATATATATATATATATATATATATATATATATGGCAACACTTTTAAAACCGTAAACGACCAAGTTTTCTCTGATTCCCTCTCCTCTGATCTTAATCACGTGGTGCAATGGAGAAAGAGATGGCTGGTTAATTTCAATGCATGTAAAAGCAAGCTTCTATCTTTCCGTCATTAACGCTTTGATCCTCGTCTGACATTAATTGAAATGAATGGCTTTCGTCTTGGGAACGTTCCATGCTTTGACAAGCTTCTGGGCTTGATATTTACTCTTGATCTGAGATGGAACACATACATAAAATCCGTTGCCAAAGCTGCTAGAAAAATGGAAGTAGATGCAATTTTCTACCTGTATAAGAGCCAAGTACGACCTACGATGAAGTACTGTTGCCACATTTGGGCAGGAGCTACTAGAAGCAGCTTATCCTGCTTTGACAGAATTCAAAATAGACTCTGTACCCTAGTAAGATATGTCCTTTTCTCTTGTCTGCAACCTCTTTCCTACAGAAGAGACGTAGCGAGCCTATCTCTGCTTTATCGTTAGTTTTATGACAAGTGTTCGTCTGAGCTCCAATCTATGGTCCGATCTGGCCTGCCTTTTACGAAAAACATTCGTCTAGCTGAAACCACTATCAACAATTTTCCCCACTCTTTATCTGCTCCTAAACCTAAAACATGGATTCCATTATCAAAGTTTCTTACTTAGAACTGCACGCCTGTGAAACTGTGTTCCGTTTCCTGTTTTCCAAATAACTACAATATGGTCGTCTTCAAGTCAAAAGTGAACAAGTTTTTGATGATCAATCCCCTTAAATAATCCAATTTACCAAATTTCCACTAATAACGATTACTACTGTACACTCATTTACCCTTATCCTCGAGTGGCCCTCGAGTCTTGATAAGTGGTGTAAAAAAAAGATATATGTGTCAATAGTCCTGCTCGTCTGTTGGGTTGTCATGATTACGTTTGAAATTACATTTCCATGATCCGTTTCGATCAACGTTGAAATAAAATCTTAATTACTAAACGCGCAGTTTGAATGGACGTGTCTTAAAAAAATCGATTTGTGTTTTGTACGTTTTCGTTTAATCATTCCTCTACGCCATTTACTCCAAACCCTGTATTCATTCCTTTATAGAAAAAATCTTTTTTTATGTTTCCTGCATAAAAATAAAAACAATGGCGAGTTCAATATCGTCCTCCTTAGAATTGATTAATTAAAGGGGTGACATTTACAGCCACTCAAGTAAATCAAATGCTATTAGTGTCTTTATAAAAGGAACACAGTTCACTAATATCTTTTCGGGCAAGGAAGTCCTACACAAAAGCAGATGATAAAGAAAAACAAACTATAACATTTGGTAAAACATAGAAACAATAAATAAATGAAATAACTAACAATAAAATTGTTTTAACAAAACAAAAATATAAAACTGGAATAAAACTTTGTCATTAGGATTTTTACATAAATACTTTGGAGAGTTTAATTCAATAAAACATCTTCGAGCGATCCAGACAGGTTTATTTCAAACGGTGTATTATGTTGCATGAATAGGAATGAGAACTAATACTAGGGATGTATTTCTGTTTGAGTTCACAAACACACTAACATATATATATATATATATATATATATATATATATATATATATATATATATAAGGCTTCCTTAAGTCCTGACGGACTATGGATACGCAGTGTAAGGGTGCCTGCACGTGAAATTTTTGTGGCAAGACTTGCGCAATCTCCAACCACACTTCTGCTGAGTCGACATTGTTGAATGCCAGTGGCAAGTTGAGGAAACAATGCCGAGATAAGCGCCTAGAATTCCCAAATGGTCGCCCATCTGGTACTAGTCAGGATCAACGTAGCTTAACTTCAGTGATCTGACGAGAACCCGAACGTGATTAGGCCGTTTTCGTATTTGTATATATATATATATATATATATATATATATATATATATATATATATATATATATATATATATATATATATATATATATATATATATATATATATATACGGCCTACCGCTCATATATATGTATATATATATATATCATATATATATCATATATATATATATATATATATATATATATATATATATATGTGTGTGTGTGTGTGTGTGTGTGTGTGTGTGTGTGTGTGTGTGTGTGTGTGAGCGGTAATATGATGCTGACTGACACTGCTTTTTTAGGTGACATGTGAGACATCGGAAATATATATATATATGTGTGTGTATATGTTGTCTTGGAAGTCATTAACCTTTAAAACCATACAAAATATTATTTTTTATAATCCGTTAGAAAACAATTTAGTCAGTAAGTCATTTAATAACCTGCAATCACTGCATCAATTTGCTCTCTCGAATTGACTATAGTACCAATGAAATTTAAGGGATCATCACTTATTTACCATGAAACACTGGTTCGGGAATTTAAAAACAAAACACCATGGCTTCTAGCAGTGTTGGTCAAACACCACGTCCTTTATCTTAGAAGAGAACATGTTACAAATATTAAATCTATTTTCCTATTTTGAGTTAATCTATCTAACCTATTCATGTCATGAAAATTAGTTTCTTACCTGTGAGATTCATCTGTTTCCAAATTCCAAATGGATATTTTTTTTAATTTACCAGTCTTGTATTTATAAGATTAGGATTAATCCATTTGACCACATATCACCCCCACTATGATTAGTATTTTGTATATTTACATTCTTGTTCATTGAAAATTAAATATATATAAAGGTTAAAAATATTTATACATATATACATTTTTTCTTAAAAATACATTTTATACATTACTAATATAGTTTTTGATTTTCTTTATTCATATATTCTGGTTAATTTTATACGATTCAGGATAACGAACAAATGCTTTATTTTACTGTTTAAATATTTGATACAAATGCGGGTGTGCCACAGGGATCGATTCTTGGACCTTTGTTATTTCTGATATTCATAACTGACTTGCCTGATAAAATTGTCTCTGAGATGGGTATATTTGCCGACGATACCACACTCTATAGTAGGCACGTAATGGCCAAAACACTAGTGGAAGACCTTCAGTCTGTATTGGAAGCAGGTAAAAAATGGATGGTAACGTTCAACGCTGCCAAGACAAAGCTCGTTTCTTTTAATAATTACATTAAACTTTACCAGCCACCAATAGCTATGGCTAGAGATACTTTACCTGAGAGTACTTTGTTCAAGCTCCTTGCCATAACGTTAACAGGAAAAATGGGTTGGAATAGATACATCGAGATTATTGCTAAGGTTGCTGCAAAGAAAGTGACCTCTCTCTCTCGTTCTAGAACGTTACTTACGCCTGAAAGTATCCTGTACCTCTACAAAGCTACCATTCGCCCGTGTATGGATTACTGCTGTCACATTTGGGCTGGTACATCTACTACTAGTCTCTCGCTCCTGAACAGGGTCCAAAAGAGAGTCGTCAACTTAATAGGCCCCGAACTGTCATCTAAAGTTCAGCCCCTGTCCCACCGACGAAATGTTGCATCTCTCTGCCTGTTATTTTGATGGTGGATGCTATGGCGAACTACAAGCCCTTGCACCCTCTCGATGAAAATACCCCCGACAAACCCGACAAGCAGAGGTCCCACCCCTATACAGCTGAGATCCCTAGATATAAGAAAGCATTTTAAATAAGCTTCTTCCCCAGAATTGTAGGAATTTGAAATTCTCTTCCGGTTTCCTGCTTCCCCAACTGTACTGACATGCAGAAGTTCAAGTGTAATGTGAACAAACACCATGCTGCTAAAATCCTACATAGTACCTCTGCAATTAGGTCCCTGATAGGAGCCCCCCTACATCATAGTGGCAACGTGCCTTGTTTGAGGGGAAAATGGAAAGAAAAAAAATTCTAGTTTTATCCCCATCTTTTTTATCATCCTTATTACTAAGCTCGAAACTGGTGGTATAAAATCTATTAATTTTAAAGTAACGCGAGCTATTCTCAAAAACTCTGATATAATGGTTCCATAAAACATAAAAACAGGGCAGGTACTATCTTTATGCGGCATACGGACTATTTAAAAGGGGAAAGAGATTCTTTTATCAAATATTTTATAAAGAAAAATCCCATCCTCAATTTTTATATCTAAATCCAGAAATGTAGCCTGTTGTTCTCTATGTTTACGATTCAATTCTAACTCCTTTGAATATATAAGATGTTTACTATTTTTTTCGAATTCACCATTATCGTTTATACATATAAGGTCATCTATAAATCTCCTACACACATGAAAATTATGTTTTAGAGATATCATTTTTATTTATAACGTTTTTGATTTATTTTTTATTTTATATATATATTTTTCATTTTATATATATATATATATATATTTATGAGAGGTAATTGACACTTTTCTTCAAATATTATAACAATTGAACATTGTAGTAAATATCTCTCGCAAAAGATGCGTACATCCACACATATTAGGTTGGTGCAAAAATAATGTTGTCTCTATATATATAGTAGAATATCAAAAAATGTATATTTATTTATTTATTAGGTTGGCGCATAAATAATGTCGTTTATATATATATATATATATATATATATATATATATATATATATATATATATACTATCAGAAGTACCCGTCGTTGACTGGGTTCAAAAGCAGCCTACAGAACTACAGAAAATGGACTGTGATTGATGAAAGTATGATAGGTTATGAAAAGGAGGGGGTTGTAAAGAGATAGGTTTTGATACTCAAAAATCTTACCATAAGCAAAATATGATGAAAGTAAAGATACTTTTCGCGAAAATATATTTTTTTATATCAACTTTGTTTCCATTCTTAGCCAACACTGACTAACAAAATGATGTTTCCTTACAAAGAGAAAATGTTATATATATAATAATATAAATATGCAAGAAATAAATGTTACCATAGTCAATAACAGTTACTTTTATGGTAGAAAAGTCCATTGGTTTGTATTTTGAAGTAGTTTGTAAAAAAAAATTTTTTTTTGAATTCACGAACCGATTTAAAAAAAAAATCAAAATGGCAGCGACTTTGAAATGGAGTGCCCCGTTTTCAATTTGAAGGAGGGGCACCTGGGCATTCTGTGTTAACAATTTAAGAGAGTTCCGTCAACGTAAGGAATATTTATAAACATATTTTAATGTTTTCCACTATTTTGTGTTTGAGTAATATTCGATTATGGCATGTGTAGTTTAGTTCATATAAAAAATCATTTAAGTAGTTATCACCTCAAATTCGTTTTAATTTCGGTTCGCTAAAATTATTTCAAGTAAAGAGCATTAAAAACTATATCAAAACAAATAAAAACATAAACTGAAGTTTTATTGACTATGGTAACATTTATTTCTTGTATATTTATCTTTTCGGGTAGTCGTTTGTTGGCTTTTCTGCTATACACTCTTACTAAATAATATCGACGAAATCTCTAAAAACAAAGAAATTAAACAGTTTTGAAAAATAATGAAGCTTTACTTACTTTAGTAAAATAATCCGACACAGCAAAATTGGATATTAAAAAAGTAAACACGTAATTACTTTAGTTAGTTAAAGCAAAGAATCGATATGAATAGCAATAAGAAAAAAATGGCACCCTTTTCAAGCAGAACAGCTTCGTTTCAGTTTTACAGTATTGAACGATGTAGTATTTCGCCGTCGGATTCAGGGTTGTACTATTGTAATGTAAAGAACACGCAGAAAGGGTTGTAATCAACTGAATTCTTTCTAGTACCCTGACAAATAAAGCTTAATTATTTAAAGCAAAGAATCGATATAAATATGAATAAAAAGAAAATGGCGCCTTTGTCAAGCAGAACAGCTTCGTTTCAGTTTTACAGTATTGAACAGTATAGTATTGCGGCGTCGGATTCAGGGTTGTACTATTGTAATGTAAAGAACACACAGAAAGGCATGTAATGAACTGAATTCCTTCCAGTACACTGACAAAAAGGGCTTAAACAGATATATAAATAAAAATAAAAAGGTTATGCAAATGTTTTTAAAAAGACACGTAATCACATGAGCAGGATTTTTCCTTCTTTTGACACGATAACAAGTAACGTTCTTATTTTTATTATTTATCTATTTTCGAAAGAGTGCCACGTGCAAGTGGAGAAGGAAAAAACAGAGTTATGCAAAATTTGTATCAAGAATTGTCTAAAGTTCCGACTTTTTTTTTTGGCTTTCACTTTAATAAGAACGTGAATTTATGAGGTGAATTTATTCGACACAATATGATTCAACTCAAAAAATAAAAAAAGCTAACGTGAATTAAGTTTAAAGTTAAGGTGTTATTGTGGACCCTCACTCCTTTTAAAAAAAACGTGTTAAACTTTGTGACATATTTACATTCTATGGAGGTCAGGCGTGAACGAACACCCAATGATTTTATTATACCATATTTCTTCAAACTGAAACATAATTATTAAAGTATACTTACGCAAATAGATATGAAGAGTCTTTATTAAAGTTTGTGCCATATTTCCATGGCGTATAGGTGCGAACGCAGACCCCACAATTTTATTATACCATCCCTATTTAAGTTGAAGCATACTTATCGAAGTATTCTTATGTACATCTATATCAAAAACCCTTGAAATGTGTTTTTTTTTTCATTTTTTATTTCCATACTTTGGGGGCCAGGCGCGAACGCAGACTCCACAATTTTTATGAACCACTGCTCTTCCCGATCAAACATACCCATTCCTGATCCTCGATACATCTTCTCTCATTATATGTAACCAGTTTTTTTAAAATAGTCAACTCTATATGAGCCTATTTCAGACCACATATTTAATACACTATCATATTTTACTATACAAGAAAAGCACTAATCACTGAATGACCGCTACAACTAATTCATATTTTTATAATTGTTAAATAATTACAAGTATTTACTGTTCTGTAATTATTCTTTATAGGAATCATAAATAATTTCTCGGATTCATCTTAGAAAAGAGCAGTAAAACATAATTTTAATACTTACTTTTTTAGTTTAAAAATCGATCAATATGACCATGAAAAAACAGAAACAAATGTCGTCTACTTTCGAATAACGATTTGCCGAATATTAACTACTATGTAGCTTGAAGTCATATTTACCCTTTTACAAAATAGTTTTATTTTTTCAACGGGATATATTTAAATAGATTTATCATTTAATTTTTCCTAAAGTTAAAAAATTATTATTGTATATTTAATTTAATGTTTTCGTTTTTAGTATACTTCGATTATAAGTAAAATACCTAGTCTACTTCTTGGTTTCATTACAAAAATAAGAATTTTGCATTTTAATTAAAACAAAATATATTTTTTTTGCAAACAAACTTCGCTATTGTAATCTGTTTTTATTTATATTAAACTGATTTATATTACTATCAATTATAACTAGGGTTATGACAACAGCACGTTCGTTTCCTTGTTTTGATTCTCATGTAAATATCCATTGATATGTTATGTTTTTTATGAGGAATGATGTGATTATAAGTTGATTAATTGTGTCTAACTGTGTCGAATATGTACTTGAGAGTAAAACTAATGAAAATAATATGCTGTTGTCATAACCCTAATTATAACATCAGGGTGAAACAGAACACCTTGCTTATTTAAATTTGGCACCCTAAAGCGATGGTTGCTCCAACGATGATTGGGATGCACTTTTTTAAGAGGACGAGGCTTTAAATCTGGTTCTCAACGTGCGTTATTTATTTTTTGTTTATTTTTCAGGATCCTCAGTGAGCATCATGGAATGAACTTAATTGGAAGGTGTTTTCGTTGTTGAGGCATTTTTTCAAGCAGTCGCTCAATTGTCGCAACGCAAGGTGCATTCCGTAGACATTTCAATATTGCCCCCCCCCCGCCCAACGTGGTCGTGTTTCTGGCCGGCAGTCAATTGTTTCATGGGTAAACAACTTCAGGGACACGAGTGATGTAAAGAAAAAGAAACCTGGCCTCCCACGAACAGCAAGGTCACCCAAAACATTGACACGGTGAGACAATCTGTTTTGAGATATCCCAAACGTTCTTCCCGCAAACACGAATCTGCTCCTGGGTTGTCTGCTCGTTATGCGAGACGAATTCTCCAGGAAAAATTGAAATTCCATCCCTACAAATTGGTTATGGTGCAAAACTTAATACACGCGATTTTATTGCCCGTGAACACTTTTGGGCTTTTCTGACGACATACTTGCTTTCTTCACTGATAAGGCTCGCTTCCATCATTCGGGATGTGTAAAAAAGCCAAACATGCGCTATTGGAGTTCTGAAAACTCCAGAGAACTCCATCAACGTCCTCTATACACACTACGTGTAACTGTTTGGTGTGCACTATCGCGAGTTGGCATAATTGGCGCATAGTTTTTTGAAGAAAACAAACAGGTTATCAGTTACATCTGGCCGTTATGTCAACATGACCAATGAGTGTATCCTGCCAATTTTGAACGAGATGGGTGTGGAAAATGTGTGGAGTCATACGGACGGTGCCACGGCACACATAGCGCGCGCGTCAACGACTGTTTTGCGGCAAAATTTCCTAGAACAGCTCATCCCCTTGTGGGGCGATCTGCATTGGCCAGCATGGTCCCCAGATTTATCACCATGTGACTATTTTTATGGGGATATCTGAAACCAATTGTTTACAACGACCGTCCTAGCACCTTGACTCACCTGAAAAACAATATTCATCAAGCTGTCGCCAACATACCCATCGATATGCTGGAAAGAGTTGACTGAAACTTCAGAGTTCGATTAACTCAGTGTATAGAGAATAATGGACGCCACTTACTGATATCATCTTTCAAACTGGTAAAAAATAAAATTGAAATGTACTAGTTGCTGTTCAAACAATTACATGCATACCAGCATTACTTGTGTTTTAATTGATATTTCAAATAAGTTGCTCTGCTCAAAGAAACAGTTTTATTTTTTAACAAGTTTGTTTTTAAAATATGATAATTCACTTTTCTTAAGACGAAAAATTGGAAAATAACTTCCTTTTGTTTTCAAGTAGTTATTTTATGAAGTAAAATTGGAACAAACTTTTTTAAAGCCTTAATTGGTTTGTAGAGGTATTCAGATTATGGATAGGATAAGGGTCCGTTTTTCATGCATTTTTTTTCAAGTATTTTCTGGTAAAAATATTAAAACAAAATGGTGAGTTAGGGTGTTTTACCGAGATTTAGCGAAAAAGGTTCCAATCCAGATTGCTGTCCACTGTCGACACTTCATATTTGCACATCTTTGTCAGTAATGCTCCCTGGTTTTTCTAGGCTGCACTTATGGCAGAATTGTATTGTTTTTGTCAGTAGCTTCCGCTGTTGACAAAAGTAAATTACGGCGTCCAGTATGTGTAGCTGTTGTTGACCCAAGACAGTCAAATTAATGTTTGATCTTCTCTTCCAAACTTAGTTGCATGTAAAAAACGGTGGCTTCTTTTTGCTGCCTTTTTCCCTCTTCCAATATTTATTCAATTTCTCGTCTGGTGTTCGCATGTGTCGAGTTAAAACTAAGCGCGCGGCGTTGTGATTGGCTGATCGCCATGTTACGTAAGACAGCAGCCAAACCCAAGCTGTTGACGTCATGTTCCGGAGAAAGCCGAGCGAACGCTGCGTTCGAGGATGCACTAGTACCGGCAATTTCTATTTTATCGAAGCTGAAAGGTGTAGAATGTACAATACGCGACATTCTTTACAATTAATAGCAAGGGCAAGTACAGAAGTTTCCAAAGACTTTATGCTAATAAACATTAGTGTCATAGGAGGACATATATTCTTCTTATGATATGAAGAAATTGTGCTTTATTACACAAAAGATGATATTATCCAAGTAATAACATATAATAAAATAAAATATAATAAAAAATAATTATTAATAATAATATATATAATAATATAAAATATGAAATATAATAAATTACTTAATTAAAATAAATTATAATAAAAGATTATATAAAATAATATAAGAAGTATTACTTAAGAATTTGAATCAAAAACGCTTATTTTTTAGCGTCTCTGGAGATTTTCAAAAGATAAAACAGAAAAAGATTATTTTTCTGTTTCTCTAGAACATTATTTAGTGACGACTATAAATAGCGAACGGTTGCTATTTATAGTCAGTTATAATGCAGCGCTAGGATGTGTTCGTAGGCGACCTGACCTTATGACTCCGACCGAAGAAATCACAAGCAAATTCGAGTCGTTAAATAACAAATGAACTGGACAACAAGATACAAAGAAAAAATCTCTTTCATCAATAACTAGTAAATATAGATTTTCCTGAATTATATTTGACCAACAGCATTTATATCTAAAATATAAAAAAAAATTACTATAAAAAACAATTACCTTAACAAAAAGGGAAATAACAAAAAACAGAGTTATTCCTCTTGCACATTTATGATTGTAAAAACTTAATAACAATTAGTTTCCTTTCTACTTTGTTTTGTTTTTCTTTTTTTGTAATAAAATTTCTTTTTAAAAATTATCTCTTTTTTCACTCTTTTTATTTTTAATTAATTTGTTTGCAGCGTTCCGTTACCCCTAGATAAAGACACAAAACCATGACAATTAGGTTATTTTCAAACAAAACTGTTGAATTCGTAAATTTTATTAGTAACTCGCAAATTTATTAAAAAAATACGACGTTTAAAGACCCATTATTATTGGGCGGTGGATCCAGATGTTCCAAAACAAATCGTTAGAGTAGTGACAAGAGAAAATAATTGTCAGACGAATAAAGTTTTCTAGTAAAAATGTGAAAATAACTAAATGTTAAATTAATGACGTTTCATATTTCTCTCTCCCTTTCTCTCCGTCTCTCTATCCCCCTCTCTCTCTCTCTCTCTCTCTATATATATATATATATATATATATATATATATATGTATATATATATGTAGAGAGAGAGAGAGAGAGAGAGAGAGAGAGAGATTGTAATAAGCGCTTAGTGATTTATAAACGAAGACAAATTCAGTTTAAATCGTTGAGATACTAATTGACGGTACTTGTGCATTTATCAACCCATGACTTCCACGAAGGTTTTCAGATGTGCTTGCCCGTATACGAGAATAAACGGAAGAGGCTGATCGCGAAATGTTAAAGCGCTACGAGAAAATTATAAACACAAAAACATGGACATATTATAAATAAAATTACGAACATGCACTTAACCCAATCCTTAACTCTAAATCTAAATCCTAACTCAAACATGAGCGATTAAAATAACTTTTGTATTTCTTCCAATTCATAAAAGGTAGATTCGTATTAACTAAAAACAGATAGCGCCTTCTGTAAAAAAACTGAGGAACGCTCCGCCGCTCTTTTTCGGTTATTTCTGTCAGCTGCCGAGCGAACCAGAGCCAACTTCGTGGATATCGCATGCCGGTAAATGCAGAAACACCTACTTGACTCTGCATATTGCAGAAATAATGGTAGCGTTCGGCTCAACTTTTCCTGGAACACGACGTCAACAGCTCGGGTGTAGCTGCTATCTGACGTAACATGGCGATCAACCAACACAACGTCGCGCGCTTAGTTTCATCTCGATGTGCGTGCGCGCGCTCGAGCAGCAGACGAGAATTTGTATACTAATTGGTAAAGAAGAAAGTAAAAAAAAAAATCCACCATTTCTTACATGCAAGTCAGAAAGAGTAGAGAAGATAAAAAAAAATGATTTTGACCATCTTGACATAACAGCACCAGAAACCGGACGTCATAATGGATTTTTGTCAACAGAGAAAACTAATTACAAAATCGATAAAATATGCCACTTGAGGACACGAATGCAGCCTAACAAAAAAGGAAGGGCATAACAGACGGCTATGGCTGGAGATGTGGCAATGTTAAGTAGTGACGGGGAACAGTAATCAGGACTGGAACCTTCTTTGCAAAAATCACGGCTGAAAATCGCGCACATTTAAGGCAGAAATTTGGCAGCGGTCAGTTTGTCTCCATATTAAAAACATTTTACTTGGGAAATTTTCCTGGCAATGGTAAACAAGATTTCAACTACTTCCAGTCGAATCGACAAAGAATTAAAAAAAAAATGCCCAACTCACCCACTTTGTCATATAAAAATGCCCAACTCACCCACTTAGTCATATAAAAATACTTTAAAAACATAAAAGAAACACCTACCAAAAGTTTATTTCAATTTTTTTTCATAAAAATTTAAAAAAAATGAGTTTACAAAAATTTTCAAAAACATTTTCATATAACTAGATATAAAAAAACAAAAAAAACGTTTGCTAACACTAATTTATTAAAAAAATTGCTTAAAAAGTATTTTTTTGGCGTATACAAAATCTTTTCTTCACACAGTTAATAGAATTTAATATTTTCGGTAGGTTTTTGCTTTTTTGTTGATGTTTCTACATTTAAAATGTTGGTATTTGTTAGCCGGAAGGACCAGTAAAAATGGAGGAAAGCTAATTTACTGGTTATAAGTCCCCTGGTTCTGGGTTTTGTTAAATTACGTTTCGTCAGTTTGTTTCTCTGCTCACAAAGTTGAATTCTATTATGTTATTTTTCACTAATAAATATTTGTAATGTTTTCATTATTTTATCTTTCATTGATACATATTTTTAACTTTTTCCATTATTTTATTTTACATTAAGAAATATTTTTAATTTTTTCCATTTCTTTGAGTTAAACCAAACATCGTTTTTAGATAGAACCCTATAATAAAAAAAAACAGCGCAAGCGTGAATAAAAAAAGTAAAATTCATAAAAAAAGATTTCCTGTGAAAGTTTCGGTTATACCTACTATAGCACAATTATTGAGTTTGAAAAAAAAATGAAGAGGCAATCCGAAAATTCTTAACGGCACATGATACCTTAGCAAAAAGACGTAATCTGTCCCATAAGTGAATCAACGTTTTCTTTTAAGAAAGAAAAAAATCAGTGGCGCTGCATAAAGACATTTGAAGAACCATCACTCGCAAGTAAGATAGAGAAAACATTGCAACTTCAGTGCCAGTGACGCAAAGGGGACATTTATGGAACAATCCGGAATTCCATATATTGGAAAATTGTTTTCTTTGTAAATCATTTATTAAGCCATCTGTGGGACTACAAAACTATGATTGAAAATGTAACTCTTTCAAAAAAAAAAAAAAAAAAAAAAAATAGCGGATTGGCAGTCTTTCTGTGCAGAAATTTGTGAGTGACTAAAATACCAAAATCCTATTGCCGTGGAGATTAATGAAACATTAATAGTACGGAGGAAATTCAACCGAGGGTGAATCCTTAGTCATATTTGGCTATTCGAGGGGATTGAAAGTGATTCAAAGCACAATTTCATGATCCCACTGACAGGGGAAGAGAATAGAAAGAACGAGGAGACGTTAGTTCCTCTAATAAAAAAAAATTATGTGTCTTGAATCTATAATTTATAGTGTTGGTGGAAAGGTTACAGCAATCTCAATCAGCACTGCCACTACATTCACTGTGTCATAAATCACCCAGAAAATTTTGTGGACCCTCCAATATTCACCAGTAAAATAATGAGTGCTTGTGGAGGGACATCAAAGAGTGGATAAAAACGCCTAGCATTCGGGCAGAGTATATGCAGCAATACTGTTAATCGGCGTGGCTGACATGTTCCAGACAAAATCTAGCGGCCATAGTTACGTCTGGTTAAAATTCTGCAAAAGTACTATGGAAAATAAAAACTATAAAAAAAACAATATAAATGCAACAGAAAATGATATCATGACTGGCGATAATGTAGCAAAGTATTTATTTTTTTCCAGTGAACTATTGTATTTTTATACACGCGGTCGTACATAGAGTGATTGAGAAATAAAGAGAGTGATACTAACCTTGTGATTTGGTGTTTCTTCTCTTCCTGGATGGGTGTCATGGACCAGAAGCAATTTATGATAAAGCGTCTTGTCACATTGTACCTTTGTCGGCAGGTGAATGCATACATATATACACAGCTTACAAACATATACATGTACGCAAAAAATCATTCAAACACAAGTATGCGTGCATTAACACACTTCACTCGCTTACATATACGAAATGCTGCACAGTATCAGTGTTAATGTTCTGAAAACATGCGCCATTCCATAAAAGTAACGTAAATGCGACACTCACAATTCTCAATTTTCTCTGAAAAAGAAATCCTTCAAAAAGTGTGATACAGAAAAACAGTTTATATGCATTTGATATAAAAGAAGTAAACTAAAAAAATGAAATCAAATTTAAATAAATTTATTTGAGAAAATCAAAATGTCGCCATCGTTTGGACTGAGATTCAATTTTCGTTGATTACTTTGCCCTCCTCCTCATCCTTTTCTTGCTTCCATCTCCATTTCGCCTTCCGCCTCCGCTTTTTCGTCTTGTGGCGTTGCGTTTGCGCGCTTTGGAAGAACCAGCCCTTTCGTCAGTCGCTCCGCCAATAATTCTGAATTTCTTCATACTGCAATGACTGCAACTTGATTTGATGGCGCGTCTCTTGTTACGGAAGGTCACCGTTCTTGCATTTAAACATGGTGTTTTTCTGCGACAACGAAGACAATAAGAAGCGCCGGATTTCGCCATGTCTTTTTGGCTTATCTCTTTAGATAGAGCAACTTCTTTACAAGATTATTCAATTTTCGGAATCTGCTTAAATGAAGACAATATTGTTGACTTTCAGGAATTCTTAATCGAGGAATACAATTAACTCAAGTTTCTCGTCAGTTTCTTTCAGTAACGAAACACTGCGTCATGTCTCCTCATCTGTTCAACAAAAGTGTTTTATTTCTCCAAGGAAACGAGCGCTTTTATTATGACGTAACTGTTAATCGCAGATTACGTAAGACCATACTATTTTATGTACAAATAGGTAAAAATAACAATCAATGATTTTATTCTAAAAATTGCGTTTTTATGTGACCTTGGGTTACAGTCAAAGAGTAGAGTTCCTCCATAATATAAATTGATGAGGTTCATTACTTGTGGTTTGATGCATCCTTACCGGTAAATGCTGTCAAGACTGATCAGACTATGTTTATAGGTAACTGAGCCAAATGTGTCATTTTGGTTCAGTATTTGTTATAAACAAAACGTAGTGTCCCGCTGTCCCGTTGGGTCACCTGGAACTTAGATCATTTAAATAATGGAAAAAAGTCTCAGCAATACACCGTTCAATTCTGAACGTGGAGCATGACCTTCGTGAACCACATAAAACCATATATCATTCCGACAAAGAATTATATGTCAAGAGAGAATTGGCAGTCATTTGGTGCCAAAATGATTCTAATAATTCCTCATCAATCAGATAAATAAAAACTAAATAAACAAAACAACATTCGCTCTTTGCTCTCTCTCTCTCTTTTCATCTACAACCTTTAATTATATTTGCTGCGTTTAGTAGCATTCCCTGTTATTTATAATAGACGATACAAATCTTCTATTTTATAATAATCTTACTGTCCTCTGGTGTTAAATAAAGACGAGCGAAGAGAGAGAAACAAAGAGAGAGAAACAAAGAGAGAGAAAAAGAGATAGATAGAGAATGAGAGAGAAAGAGAGAGAAAGAGAGAGAGAGAAGACCACATTTTATGCAGGAATGTATATACTCGAAAATTTATGACATCATAAAGTAGCTTTACGTTGTTGGAAATTTTAATTTTGTGACATCTCATAAAAACACATCTAGTATAGGGACATAATTATCATTTTTTTCTCTTAGAATTTCACGCTGAGATCTGCGTACCAAAAATGTTTATACTGAACATGTCATGTATCGTCAACTTTCAGCACCGTGTTTAAGCTAAGTTCCTCGGTATTTTCTTGAATATTCTAAATTGGGCGTAAAAGATCAGGACTGTGCAGCTAGGGTACTCATAGAACTCGCCGACGTGTTATTCACGCATCAGTAAACCAGTTGAGCAACTACATTTTTGAGAGCGGAGCATGTTTGTAGCTTACGGTTGTCTATCCAGCCATGATGCATACCTTCTAGCAAAATGCTTCTTGCGATGAATGTAAATAAATATGATAGGCTGGCCATAGCAAGTATTACTGTATAAAATAGTGTGTTCAATGTTCTTGTAGTTACTGACCCAACATGGTGGCGGGGGTGTCATTAAAAAAAAAGCTGTTTCTCACGAGTCTGCTGGACAACATTTTAATGGGTGATTGTAATGTTATCCTTAACTCGAACGTAAACAATATCGGGCAGAGCTCTAGTTGGTCGAAAGAATTTGGAATCAGTCTGCGTTACGTAATGATTTTGTCAATCTCTCATGGAAAGAATTGGGATTGTTTGTAATATTTATATGCAACTAGCAGGACATGTGAAAATTCCACAGTGGCATTTTTCAAATTAATATATTGCTACTGGACATTCTGTGGATGTTAAACGTGAATCGCGATCCCGCGACATTATTGTAGCCGTTTAGTTAAAACTGTCAAAGCATTTATCTAAGTAATCTGGTTAATGTAGTGTCAGAATATATCTGGTTATTATCTCCAATATCCTTATAGGAGTGTGTGACATATTTCCATTGTATGGACGCTCGCCGTGAACGAAAACCCCACGATATCATTATACCATCTTTAGACAGAACAAGTACTTCCCTTGGATTCTGACCAGAAGACTTAGAAGGTATATTTTAGTTTCCCGTACAGCTTAAACGTGATCTAATTTAAAAAAGTTATATTTTTAATTTGCATCTTCGATGATCAACTAGTTGCATATAAATATTACAAACAATCCCAATTTTTCCGCAAGAGATTGATAAAATCATTATGTAATGCAATAAACGGCAAACGAATTCACTCTAAAAATAAAACAACCATTGGAAGACAGCATTTGACGACGAAAAGGATTCAAGAAAAAAAGAACACACGCCGATATTCGAAATAATTTTTTCTTACACTCGGGATAATTTCGAAAATTCAAAAGTATTTATTTTTCAAAAGTTCGGCGAACAACAGGAAAATTACTTGTCTAGCGTAAAAATCCACAAATACGGGATAAAGAACACTTCGAAAAAAGGACAACAATTCTTGCAGTAAAAAGGATTTTACAAAGACGTCGTCTAAAAGCCTTAACTTGCTGTTAAAAAAGCTACTAAAACGTAAACTACGAGCTGAAACAGAATTCATAAGACGAATTGCGTGGAGAATTATTATTACTGAATTAACGAGATGAAGTTTTCAATAAGTACCAAAAGCTTTGTCCTTCTAAAAAGCAAGTCTTGCTAATACGTCTTATGGTTAAAAGGCATTAGTGTTGGAAAAAGGAAAAAATACTCCTGCAAAAGTAAATGATATATTTTATTTTATTGGCTAAAGCGAGTATTTGCACAAATTAAAAAAAGATGTCGGATTTTAATCCGATTAAAATAAACTTTTCACTAATCGATGGGACTGCACGCCGAAGAAGAAAAGAAAACAATTTCCCTAAGCACGACAAATAAAGTGCTAACGAGAAAAGGACATTCTTTTTCGCACAGAGATCAAAAAGAATAGCCAATATTAAATAAATTCTATAAACTCTCTTTCACAGATAAGTAACTTTTTCTTTTTAAAGAAAAAAGAGGAAAAATGTGTTGGATCAACAAGGAATTGAACCCAGTACCTACCCGTTACGAAAATTGAAAAGTGACACACGAAATCTACTGCTTTCTGTATGAATTCCAACGCCGAATTATTTTCTCAGAAAAATTACCACACGAGGAAATAAATATATGAAAAATATTCGTTAAATAACCAGGTACGAATTTTGTAAAGTTTTTTTCCTATAGAGCTGGTACTATAGAAAAAGTAAATCAACAAATTGGATTGTTTTATCAAATTAAGTAATTCCATATCGTCCCCCAAAATATCAAAATGGACGAGTTTTCAACACAAATTTTGGAAATGGTGAAATTCCAACAAAGTCAACCATTAGAACTTGAAAAAAGGTTCAGAGAAAAGCAATTGGCAATACAGAAACGAAACAAAGAGAAACAATTGGCAATACAGAAACAAAACGAAGTCAAACAGTTAAATTTAATAAAATATCTCGAAGAAAAACAAGGAAGAGAAAAGAAAGAAATGAACGAACAAATATTGGAAAAGCAGCTAGATTTAATGTAATTCTTCGAGGAAAACAGGAAAGAGATAGGAAAGAAATGAATGACCAAATATTGGAATTGAAAAAATTACATTTAGAGCAACAAAATCAGTCAGATAAAAAAATGGATTTGATAACGCAGGTTTTAGTGAATAAGTACAGCGGAGAAGAAACCAGCACGGTTTTTCCCAAAATGCGATCTGGTCAGCTATTGATACATTTCACTATGCTCCTGAGAAATACCTAACGTTTGAGGCATATTTCAGAAGATTGTAAGACCTTTTTAATATTGATTTCAATGCACGGACGAATCAAAAGAAGGTTCGTTTATTGCTGCGGAAGTTAGGTACATCCGAACATAACAAATTCGTGGACTATATTTTACCAGGAAAAACCAACGAATTGTCGTTTGATGAGGCAGTAAAACTATTAACGGAGTTATACAGTCCAAAAAGAAGCGTTTTTCATAAAAGATGGGAATGCATGAATCTTACACGGAAGGAGAGTCAGGACTATACGACATTTGCGTTTATAGTTAATAAGCACTGTGACGATTTCAAATTGTTGTCAGTAACGGCGGCCAATTTACAGTGCTTAATATTCACACAAGGTTTGATAGCCACAAAAGACGCCGATATAAGACGTCGTGCTCTAAATAAATTGGAATTAGAATCTGATTTGACGCTTCAGGAACTGGCTGAAGATTGTCAGCGGTTCGTGGCAATGAAGTCAAGCAAGATTCCCGAAACATAGAGGGAGCAGGTATCGCGCACATTAAAAAAATACGCTCAAAACAAAGGACACCCGCCCGCCAGCAATTACCAACCAAGAGGCAAAAAGAACCCTTCACAAAATTATCAGGATAGACAAAATCCTAGGACCCCTTATAGCAAATGTGGAGGACCTCATGGGTACAATGCATGTCAGTACCAAAGGAAAATAACATGTGACCTATGAAAGTGCACAGGGCACAAGGCCTCATATTGCAGAGCAGAAGTAGCAAAAAATAGCTACGTAAAAACTGCAAAAAATTGACCTTTACCAACAGAGAACATAAGGAAGTATGTGCCGACGAGAATCAGAAATAAAGGAGTAAAACTGCAGCTCGGTTCACGGTCGAATTTATGAATTATAAATTTTCACACGTGAAAGAGAATAGTAAAGCCCACTATGACAAAGACGAATAAAGTCTCAAGATCGGTAACTGGTGAAAAAAAATTGAGGGTGAGCTAGTTATTAATGTCTCACTAAAAAGAACGACAAAATAAACTAAGAGTGTTCGTTCGGAGGAACGCAAAGAACTTATTCGGGACCGATTGGATTCAGTAATTTGAATTATTGGACTCACCAATGAGTGATTTTTGTCACAAAGTCGAAAACCTAACGGCCGAAGCCGACAAACTCAAAAAGGATCTCAAAAAACTTTCCCAATTGTGTTCTCCGAAAAGCTTGGATGCTGCACAAAAATAAGAGAGATTCGAATTGCTGGAGGAAGCAAAACCAATATTCAAAAAACCGCTTCGAGGGAAAAATTTAGAAAAGATTTGGAAAGACTAGTTAACACTGGGATTTAAACCCCTATTAACTACATTGTGGGCAGCCCCCACCGTATACGTGAAAAAAATCTTAAGAGATTAGGGGATGCGTTGACTTTTCGACCGGATTGAATGCGGCGCTCAAGGACCACCACTACACATTACCAAACTCAGACGAAATATTGGCTAAGTTAAATGGCTGAAAATATTTATATTAAGAACATCTATGAATTGTACAAAAAGGACAAAAAATGGGACTGGACGCCTGAGTGCCAGGCAGTGTTTAAGAAATTAAAAGATGTATTAACGTCAGATTTATCCCTGACTCATTTTAATTGGAAACAAGGGCTTATTGTCGCAATTGATGCAAGTTCTTATGGGATCGGGGCGTGCATTTTACACAAGATGCCTGATGGGCCCGCTAAGCCCATGCGTCAAGAACTTTACTTCCTGCCGAGAAGAATTACTCCCAATCGAAAATTCGGTGTTACAAAATTCCACCGATTTTTACACGGTCGTAAATTTAAATTGCAAACTGACCATAAGCCACTTATAACCATCTTTGACTCTAAAAAAGTTCTACTAACTTACACAACCAATAGAGTGCAAAGATGGGGGACCATTCTACTGAATTACGATTTCAGTGTGGAATTTCTTACATCTGCGAAGTTAAGAGATGCAAACGGATTGTCGTGATTAATCCTAAAATCAAGAGAACAACCGCTAGAAAACACAGTAATAGCGTCACTGAAAAGTGAAAAGAACTATACGCAAATACTTAGTAATACGATCAAGGAACTACCAGTGACTTTGAAAGATATAATAAGGGAGACTGAAGAAGAAAGTTTCATCAAACAAATGAAACAAGAAATTAAATCATATGAATCGGCGGCGGAAGCTTATTGTATATGCAATGAGGTAATATTGTACCGGGAAGAGTAGTAATCCCACCTACACTACAAAAGAACATTCTAAAGGATTCCCATACGGGACACCCTGGGGCTACGCAAATGAAAAGCCTCATGAGGTCCTACCTTTATTGGCAGAATATGGACACTGATATAGAAGGCACGGTAAAGTCGTATAAGGGATGCGCATTGGCTGCAAAAGCGCCCCCAATACAATTTAGCCCCTGACCTAAAGCGGACCACTCATGGCAAAGAATACACGTGGATTACGCAGGCCCACTGAATAGAAAATGTTAAACAATTACAGAGAGTGACAAATTGTCAATATACAGGGGGATGTAAAAGTAGGTATACAGTGGTCAAAAAAAGAAAAAAATGTATAAAGTTTAAGGCATTTATTATACAGACAAACAAATGTTGCATAAACAAGTAATAATTAGCACGTATAATAAGAAACACATGTAATAGGAAGCCCTATTTCCGCAGGTATTCAAATTGCTTGCCGTCAGCGTTAACACATTCCTCTAATCGAGAACGAACACTCATGCACACTCTAGAACAAAGATCTTTATCAGCATCAATTTCCTGACAAGCTTCCAAAATGAACTGAATCATATTTTAGACAGTGCGAGGCTTGCGTTCAAAAACCTTATCTTTTACTGTGCCCCCAAAAAAGAAATCCATAGGAGTTAAATCTGGCGAGCGTGGTGGCCAGTCGATGGCGCCACGGCGTCCAATCCATCTGTTGGGAAATTTTAAGTCAAGTAGTGCTCGCACAGTGAGTGCAAAATGAGGTGGAGCCCCGTCTTGTTGAAAATAAAAGTCATCATTTTGGTATTGTTCACGTACTTGTGGTATTATTGTATCCTGCAACATGTTTAAGTACACAGTTTGATCAATGCTTGTGTGAAGAATAATGGGGCCAACAACAGCTTTGCAAGAAAGCCCGGCCCATACTGTTACCCCGGGTTGATTGAGTTGTTTTTCAATAGTGATGCGAGGGTTTTCGGTTGCATAATAAACGCAATTGTGTCGATTAACGGCACCTGATAATTTAAAGTTTGCTTCGTCAGACCATACAATTTTATTTAGAATACCGTTACCTTCAAGTTCCTCGCTCAGGATGTTTTCAGAAAATTGTAAACGACGATCCGAGTCATCTTCCAATAAACCATGTATCAATCGAGGCGTGTATATCTTTAGACCGGCACGATTCATCAGGGCCTCAATGATCTACGCTCAATACCAAGTTCAGATGAGGCTCTGTATTTCGATTTATGTGGGCTCTGAGTGAATGCCTGAGCAACTTTGAATTCATTTTCTTGTGTGGTCATAGTAATTGGTCGACCACTTCTCGGTGCATTGTGGATACTCCCTGCCTGTTCAAATTTGTCACGCAGTCGATAAACCGTGAGCCTTGTTGGAGGAGGTGTTGCAAAGGTTTTGACCCACTGTTCTCTTACGCGTTCACTATTTTCTGTCTTCCAGTATTGTTTTAATATCCATTTTCACTGTTCGTCAGTCAAATTACCGGCCATGGTTAAATTGCCAATTTAACTGAAAAAATAAAAATAAATGATTCAAAGTACATGCACTTTAATCGAAAGGAAATTTAATTAATAAAAACAACAGACTAAAAGTATATGCATTTTTACTTTAAGGTATGTAGCTTTCAGTTCAATAAAATGTCAATAATTTCAATACTGTATACCTACTTTTGCACCCTCCTGTATGTAAATGTGATTTAATTTTCCCGTCTATATTACTATGTTGTTTGACAAACATTGTGACAAATGAAAGGATTTTTCACCTCCTCGATCCATTCAACATTTCTGGTGCGAATTTCTGAGTTTCTAACTGAGTTAATCGAATCATTATTTAGCAGAATGCTTTTGTTTTAGATGTTGAGAATGATGATTGTTGTTTTGTTACATTTACGGTTTTTGAGTCATGTGTAGACGGAGAAATATTTGCCTCCAAATGTGGACGTGAACATATAATTCACCTTTTATTACTATGATCCTACGATAGAACGTTGAACGATGTAGATTTTATATCCTTTGCGTCGTTCCAAAGTTTACGGCATTTACACAATAAACTGGTTATTTCCTATTTGAAATTACACAATTACCCTTCAAACCGGATACTGGAAATTCAACATGTTCCTATTGAATAAATGGGACTTCCGGAAAAAGTTAAAACTATTAGCTTAACGAGTGATATCAAGGCAAAGCAGTTAGAAATAGGTCAGAAAGTGACTTTAATTTAACTATAAATTATAGGGTGTTTTTATGCTGAGATATCTTGATCGTAACATTAGATGTGTCAAGACATCGGAGAGACATAACCCTTGATTTACTCGGGGAAATTACGGAGACTTCCGAGAACATTTTCCAGAACGCATCAACAAACTGTCCGATCTTTATGTCTAGGATTTTAGTAACTATTTATCTAACCTTAACCTCCCATGAGGAAGGGAATAGCTGCAAGGCGAGGCTAATGACGTATGAAGACCAGCGTTTTTATTTCTTTTTAATTTTACAAAAAATGTTTTTATGAAATGATTTGGCATAAAAAAGGGGTAAGGTGGAATAAAGGTATGAAGTTATCCGTTTAGTGTATTCTCTAAACAAGTTCAAATTACCAAAAAACACATTTCTCTCTAAGGTATAAGCTACTACATTATCCCGAAACGGTTTTGACATTTGATGTATTAATAAAAAATGCGTGTGTAATTTCATTGACGATTGGGAGTGGAATACTTAAAAAGCAACAACAAACAAATATAAAAAAAAAACAAAAGTAAAATATTAAGAGTAGTGGGTAGTAGGAACCTTTCAAACCTGTCTAAGTCTGAGCCGTTCATTGTTTTCCGGATTGAACCGAAAACAAGCAAAACAGTTCATAAGTGTGAATGAAAAGAAAACAAACAGAATGGGGTTTAGGACATTGACGGCGTCTTTCAAGATTACTACCATTTTTAGATCAGTCTAGGGACAAACTATATCAGGAGAGTTAACACCTTAGAGAAATTCGAACGCCAAAAACGAAGCTAGAAGTAATTCAACCAACTATCTAAAGAAACTATGTTATATGGGGTAAGTTCTGATAAGAGTCATGTAATCAACCATCATGGTTAGACATGAAAAACATATTCAAACATGTTTGCCCAATTACACATTAGCAAACGATCTATCTTGAAATAAAACAACGTGCATTCTGGTTTCACCACATCTAATTTTAACTCCAAGCTAATGTTTATAGTCCAAAAGCAGGTAGCGATTCACACTTTCATCTCTCGATAGAGTAAGTCTACATTACTAGTTCCGCTAAAGTTACTCCCTGGACCATAAAACAGCCACATTGTAGGCGACAGATGATACATCTACCTGAACCAACTGCTCGAATCGATATGAGTCGTTAGCACATCTCGTAAACTCACAAAGCTTGGTGTAGGTGAAAAAGCGTACCCCGTCGTTTCATTTTTATGCTCCTCGCAGCGCACACAAAAGGGGCTATCTCCCACTCTCAACCTTATAATTTCTAAGCGAGGGGCAGTGCACTAATCACCGGTTAGGAAAACAAAGAAAAATCACTGATCTGATCTCCTCGTCTGATCATTCCGGCCTCTCTCCCAAAGGATCAGAAGCGATTCTTACAACTAATACACGATATAGCGTTTTCCTGAACAGTGCATGGTTACTGGATTCCAATAGTACTCTGAGGGTCGTTCGATATTATGACGTTGAGTGCAAACCTCTCTACGGGCAAGCGCCATTCTGCCTTGCCACAAAAGTGAGAAAAGCAAATCCTTAAGTGAGGCCAAGTTGTCCGCCGGTAAAGGTAGTACAACGAATTGATAAAGGCTGAAAGAAATGCGTCATTTTTCTCATTTTTACCAATCGCCTTGGATCTACCTTTCAGACGTTCGATTTTACTTCTGGTCAATTGTTTTCATTATTTGAACGGGACTATTCAACAAGTCGAAAAAGTTAAGCAGCGAAGCCACATTGCTTCAGACAACGAATGCCATGTTATTGAATGATACGCAAGTGTGTACTGCGCATGTAAATTCTCTGCTTAATACCTTAATTAACATAATAATGTCTCGAAAGCTCGTTATGCACACGTGATACAATTGGTATACTGATGAGACTGGATCACGCAAAGGGAGAAAACAAAAAACATTAAGAGGGGAAAAAGGAGAAAGAGACGGCTCGAGTGATAATTTTTTTTAATCGCAACGTGTGAAGAAATATCTATTATCTATACATTTTTTTAGTTGTATTTATTTTTTTAGTTATATTAATTATTAAGAAAATAGAGAACGTGTCTGTGTGTGTGTGTGTGTGTGTGTGCTTTTCTCTGTCTAAAGATCGGTTTTTACCAAACACATATCAATTTTCTGTCTACAGCCAATAAATGCAAATAGGGATTTTTTTTTTTACCTGTGGAACAAATTCGATTTGATATTCACTTGTGAAAATAGATACTAAGCGGTCAAAATTAAAAATAAAAACAAAAACATTGGAACTTGGCATGCAGTCGACTTAAAGTGATCTTGTATGCTGAAAAATATGCAATTCTACGCTAAAGTCGATTAAATTTGAACGTTTCTTATCCATTTAGATTCTATTTTTTTTTATTCACAAGACTAGGTTTCCTTTCTCTTATCTATTTGCATGTCTGGTACAAAAAACAATCTTTATCATGCATCTTTATTTCTATATAATTTTATATGCTAATTAACGTATTAGAGAATATTTTTTAAAAGAGATTATACTTATTAGTAGTATTTATTAATTAATTTACTTATTTATATTTGCATATTATATTATTATTTTTAAAATTATATATTAGTAAAAATGGTAACTGGATTCTGTCTAAATTTCTTATTAGGGACTTTGTCTTTTCCCCTAGAAATCCATGGATTAAACAGTTATCCTGTTTTTAAATTTCCGAAACAGCTACATGGTAAACAACTAACGATTTCGCTTTTTCTATTTAAACATTAAAGTTTATGTTTTTTGTACAACAACATAGTTGAATCCGCTCCTCAGACAGACAATGTCACTTTACACATATGAGCACACACAAGCACACACAGCCACACTTAGACACAGAGACGCACTCACATATACACACGCGTATACATACACTTGTATATGTATGCGAATGTATATCTTAGAACTTTTTCCACTCAAAAATGTTTCCACGCCGGCTGTAAAGAATGCGAAGGAAATCTTGTTCTTTTCATTTTTCCTTACTGCTGGACCATTTCCTACTAACGCAATCTCTCTCATTTCGCCTTTTATTAATGGAAGACTCTCTCGCTGGGTGCCAATTTTTATGTCCAGCGATTCTGCCAAGCACTTCCCACTCAGTTAAGAGTTGAATATGTATAAATGATCGTGATCATCACTGGAGATATTTATCGGTGAGTAGATCATTTAGACGACATTGAAGAAACGTGATCATTTAGACGACATTGAAGTGAAGTGGGTGCCTTTTACAGGCAGTGCATAAAATCTAAACTACAATGGCCGACGTCGTTAGGAGATAACGAAATATATATCCATTCAAGTAGGTAAAGCAGTAACTGCCGTGAAGGGCATGCGCGCACACATACCCACACATACACACACACATATATTCGTATATTTTGGCAGCAAGTTATTACTCAGGCACATCTGATTGAACACGACTGAGTTATTCTTTTTTTCCGATCTTTCTGGATATCTTTTCCATTTGCCGAGCGGTTTTTAAATTTCAGCGGGTATGTTATATAGAATGGTACCCAAAAGTTGTTGTTCGACTATATTCTTCTCAAACGCTTTCTATCGGTGCGTCCGATTAATATCAGGAGCGATGGTTGTTGTTATCTCTAGAAGTGTAAGCCATTTTGAGTTTCAGAACAGTTTCAGATTGTTCGCTGTTACACACAAATCCCGGGAGGTGACTTGTTTGTAGTAAACAGTTCCACAGAACAAAATATTCTTACCGTGTCGAAACCCGGGAAAAGAACATGTCAAATTGCCCCAGAAAAGGTTTAATATTTATGAAGCAATTCTGGTTTCTGATTGGTTGGTAGCAGAACGTGAATTAATTTGATTCGTCAGTTCTAAGTAGCATCGTTTATAAATAGAATCGTCCGACTGTGTGGGATCATAACCAATTAGAATCCAAAATATTGCAACATTATCTTTTTCTTTTTATTTTTTTTTGAGGCTTGGTGTATTTATAATTTTTTAAAAAATTGGTTATGGTACAGATAGAAAGCGCTTGAGAAGAATATGCCCTAACAACAACTTTTTGGCGCTATTGTATATAATATGCCAGCTATCGTGTTCAATCAGATCTGCTGGAATATATATATATATATATATATATATATATATATATATTTATACTTTGCGTGTAGCAAGATTCCTTCGTAAAAATAAAAAAGCATACTTTCGGTGTCAGTATCGTAAATTTATTAAAGAAAATGGATAACTTTATTAAAAATATGGTATAAATTCTATACTCTAACTAGCAATGTAATACCCTCCGTTAGAAAAACTGCTATATAAAATTTCGCTGGATTTATCTGCACTGGTGATTCTTAAACACGATGAAACATATGTCCCTGAATAACTATACACAATACACGCACAAACACACGAAAACATGTACATACACACATATGTGTAACTGTTGTAAGTGAAGAACATATATATATATATACATATATATATATACATATATATATATATATATATATATATATATATACTTTGCATTAATGCAAAACTCCGGTCATCAGTATCGTAAATAATATCGTAAAACATCACGTATATATATATATATATATATATATATATATATATATATATATATATATATATATATATATATATATATATATACTTCTGTAGATTTGTATTTTTTTGTGTTTTGATATTCACATTAAATACCTTTTTTTCTATTTATTTAGAAAAAACACACACCTTTGTTATATGTGGGTCATGGGATTGCATTCATCTGCAAAAGATTTAGCTAATTTGCGTATTCTTTTAAACATTCATTTTAATTAATTCCATATTATTTTTTTCGGTTTTCTCATGGATGATCATCCTTAGTTAACTATTGCGTGCAATTATATTCATGCATATATTTTTCATGATTTATACTTGCGTAATATTTACGTAAAAGGCTTATAGTAAACATATACCTCTTCTTATATATATCTCTGTATATACATATATATATCTATTTAATTTTCTTTGCTGTTGTCTAATTATTTTTACAATTTTTGGGTATTTATTGTCTTTCTTTTCTCCTTTTTTATTTTTTTCTTCCTTTTTTTTTTCTGTTTTTCTATTCTTTTCGATATGAGCGCGTCTTAACTTAACGGACTTGATAGACGCAACCTTTAAATTTAAACGTCACGCGCACAAAGCCGTTGTTCGTTATATGAAACGCAAAATCATTAAACATTTTTACTGCATTGAACAGTTCATTCAAATGCGATTCAGATATCTAAACCTCGCATCAACGAATGTAGCCGATGCGAAAAAGCCGTAACAAGGAAAATACTCACCTAGATTGAATTTACAGTACCTTATAATAGCCGAGTAGAAAACAACATTAATACGAGAAACATGAAATCAAAAAAAAAAAAGAAAAAAAAAAGAAAGCTGACGTTACAATCTAGGCGAAAAGGAATACCACATGATATGTTCGCAAGGATCTACAGTGAAGTTATTACTGTGAGTAGATTTATCTTTTTTTAAGTGTTTATGTATACATATATATATATATTTTTATTAATGTTATGTATATATATATATCTCTTTAGTTATATACATATATATATATATATATATATATATATATATATGACTAAATTGTATTACTAAATACAGCAAATTACCTACCTTTTATCACCTTATTAAAACCCACAAAAATAGCACACCCACAGATCAGACCCATTGTTTCAAGCGTTAACGGTCCCCTTTATAAAATCTCTTGGTTAATATCCCGCCTACTTAAACCTCTACTCTCTACCTTCCCAGCCCATGTTAGTAGTTCCAACCAAGTAATTAACAGACTCAACGATCTACCACACCATCTACTCAAACTATACAGATACTCATTTAGCCTAGACGTCGTTTCTTTATACACCTCCATTCCTGCACATCCAGCCATCAATCTCATGGCAGACATTATAGCATCTAAAAACCCACAATGCTTCGGAATTACTCCAGGAGATCTCTTACAACTCCTCCGTATTATAGTAGACAACACTTACTTTACTTTCCTACAAAACACGTTCAAACAAGTATCTGGACTACCCATGGGCTCCAGTCTATCCGGTATTCTTGCCATTGCTTATATGGACAAACTCGAAAGACACACCCTTAGTACCTACTACTCTTATCTCCTTTTTACTAGATATATCGATGACATTTTAATTATCACATACTCCCGCGAAGAAGCAATTAACATTTTCCACAAATTCAATAACGCCGACCCAAACTTAAAATTTACTATAGAACACCCAGACTCTTTTGAATCTCTTTCTCTACTTGATTTTAAAATACAAATAAAAAAAATGGTGCCATATGCACTGAATTCTACAGAAAACCCGCCAGCAAACGCATCTTCGTACATTTCAAATCTGCACTACCTCTCAAGGACAAACTAAACTACGCACATGCCGAAATCTCACGCATACAAGACAAATGCACTAACATCTCCGACAAACATACACACACTAACAATTTCCTACAGACCCTCTCACTAAACGGCTACCCTAATACGATCCTATCCTCACTTAAAAAGAAAAAACGCAACACCCGACCCTTCTCTAACAATTGTTTTATAAAACTACCTTTCCTCAGTGACAAAATCTCATCTTCAATCCAAAAAGCCATCCGCAGCGAGGGACTCAACATTCAACTCATCCACACTGGATCTACTTTAAGACAACAGCTCAACCGAAAACATCCATCACATACACCTTCCCCTTGTTCACTCTCTAATTGCCCAATATCACACACAGGTTTATGCTTTAAGAACCACGTTGTTTACGACCTACAATGCGCTAAATGTAGTGCATCTTACATCGGAAGCACTACCAGATTGCTTCACCACCGCATTAAAGAGCACTTAAACACTACTGCTTCGTCGTTCTATAAACATATTCGCACTTGCATTAATTCAGAACCAGATTTTCACATCAACAGTCTTGCTTCTTCAAGAAACGTAGGTCAACTTCGTATCCTCGAATCTTTAATTATTTCAAAAAATACTCCCACACTAAACAATAGCTGGAATTGAGCTCCGCTTTTATAATATAAGTTTAAAACATAAGAAAAACAATAATTAAAATAATAATAAAAAAACAAAAAAAAAACCCTTGCTTGAATAGTCATCTCCCTTGATTCACAAACGCAACAAGTATTTCAAACATCAACTGATTTATTTTAACGTTCTCCTAACGTCATTTTTTGTTCTATATTTCGCGGTATCACGTGGCAAACTCTGCGGCTGCTTTTCCAATTTTGAACACTCTTCCGCTGTCTTCTCTTGAAAAAGGACTAGTAAGTCTGAAATATATTGAGATTAATAACACCATTGAATACAACAGAAAAAAAAAATTACTGTTGTTTAGAGTTAAAATTTGTGTGAAAAAGAAAAAACAAACAACAAAAAAAAAGAAATTTATTTCTTTTGTTTTCATTTAATTTTACTCTATAAAAAAAAATCTCGCATTGTTCTTGGCTTTTAATTTTACCTTATATATAGTACATATATTATTATTGTTGTTATTATTATTGTTTTTTATTGTTACTAATATTATCATTATTTTCTTCGATATGTGTGCGTCCTAACAAATATGTCAGATGTAGCCTTTGAACATTGAACGACATGCGCAAAGCCGTTGCTCGTAACAAGAGCCGTTTAATTATCAAACGTCTTTTCTTTTAATTGTATTGAGCAGATTATTGGGCCTCACATCAGTGAGGGGAGCCGATACGCGAACAAGCCGTAGAGAGGAAGGATCCGAAACGGTGCGTATTCTTTCCTGATGACCCAATATTATCTATAAGACGAAATACCCCTCAAACATGACTACATAAAGTTTTAAATGATATGCTATGTAATACCCCCCAAAAAGCACCATCCTATAAAACTTAGACGGAGAAAGCCCTAGAAAGGCGCTTTATCTCTCTCTTGACATTGACTTTATCCGAAAAGAAAACAGCTAATAAGCATCAGTATATACAAGCTGTTTCTCTCAAATATAACATCTTCTGTTGTTCGCTTGCTTCATAGCGAGTTTCTACTACTGTTCCGGTAGTAATTTTTGTCCTGTATGAGTAGATATATATTTTTTTAAATTTTACCTCGCAAACTCCTCTGTCAGTTTTTTGGTCTACAGACATCAAACTTAATATATAGGGTATTCGAATCCAGAGCCGGGGAAATCGGTGAAAAAGTGTAAAAAAAAAGAGAATTTTCCAGGTGAAGGTCGAACGATGGCATTACGAATATGCATGAGTAACGTAATAGCTATTTTTCATGTTTAATTTTTAGCCTTGCAGAAAACATGTCTTCATATTTCAGGCATTAACGCCAAAGGAAAAAGTGACTCGTAAGCTAAACGCTTTGGTTTCGATACTCGGTGGTATCGCACGTGTCATTTTTTAAAAACTTTTTTGAATCATTACTATATATTAGGTTCAATATAGTATAACAATAAATACGAAATCTGCATTAACCAAAATATTATATTTAAGCGTATTTTACGACCGGACAATAATGGGCGACGGACACGCAACGACGCAAAGTATGATTCCTTCAAACGGATGACGGCATAGAAAATGAATGGTAGCTGCCAAAATGTATATGCCGTCATAAAGTTTGAAAGGTAGTTGCCATAACACGTGGACGTGTATGCCTGCTTGAAATCAGCAGTAGAAGCAGATGCAACCTCTGGCTGCTTCATCAATCAGTACTGTTTAAAGCTTAAGCGTCACAACTAATCGAAAATGCTATTCATATTGAATTTAAATATTAAAGACAAAGAAAAGATTAAATATATTCTCTGGTCCAGAATTTTTACAATCGAGGACTCGTAAATCTATCCAAAAAATATATGATTTATATGAAACTCTTTCAGAAGGCACATACTCTATTTTACCTAAGTTTTAGCGTTCAAAATCTCCTTTTTTTTCTTTCTCTGTACTTATACAGATGACAGGCGTTATTCTTAGCATATTCCGAACAAATTACAAACACCGCGAAAGGTGCTGAACGAAAGAAAAGGTACTTATACAGTTTACATACTGAGCTGGAATAATATCCCTATTGGTTAGAAAGCTATTCTCAACATTGGGAGCGGGATTAACTGTTCACTATTCTTACCCAAAATTTAACAAACAATAATAAACAAAAGATATCGTTAAAAATAATATACAAAAGATACTATTTCCAATTGTCGGTTGCTGCGATTTCACTGCCTAAACGTTTTGACATTTACGTAACTTATCCGGAATTAGCCGTTTATAACGGAGTTAGTATTTTATATAAATATTTAGTTTTCATCTATAATCGCCATACTAGAAATTTGATATACAGGGTACTGAGATTTGTGAAAGTCTTTGTAATCCATTTTCGGCCAGAAATGTGGCTGTTAAGGGGTCAAAGTTCAACGATTTGACCTTTGAGAACTCTACCAAACTCCTCCACCAATTTTGGGTCTAACTACTTAACATTTTAAATATAGATTCCTTGGATATGGATCTAACTTAATAACTTGATTGGAGCTCAAAATAATAAATGTTAAGGAGTCATAATAGTGGTCAAATTAAAAAAAATTAACCTCTCCGGTCTCCACCAAATTACTAAAGATAATTTCTGGTCTAAACATTTTAAATTTTACATAAAGAGTATTCAGAGATAGGGCAAGCTTTTTAATCGTTTTGGGTCGAAAATTGGAGCTACAAATATATAAATACATGTATGTATGTTTGCATGTTTGCATGTCTGCCTAAAACTTTCGACAAAGGCAACGGATTTTTACAAGGTCAGTATCGTTTTGAGGCTGGACCCTTCAGACGACAAATACCGAAAAATTGGCTAAAAACATTAATTTCTTCACCTTCAACTGGGCACATTTCTACAGGAAGGGGCCACTTTTTCCGCCGATATTGTCGAAAGTCATCCCGTCTTTTCGATCGTCTAGCCTTAATTTAAATCTAGGTAATTTCCGATTTGGCGGTGGTTTTGATAGCAAAAACGTCACGTTTTTCCCCATTCTTTTCCTTCTTCGCGGTAAGGGTTCGAGCCTGCCTTCCTACTACCACGTTTTCTTTTTGCGCAATTACACCTCCAAATGCCCGGGAATACCGGGCTCCCATGCTAGTATATATATATATATATATATATATATATATATATATATATATATGTGTGTGTGTGTGTGTGTATATATTAGTTTTTTCAACATATTTAGTTTTTTCAACTATAATCTAAACCGAAACAAAACTTATGAAAATTTCTTGAAAAAATTATTACTAAGGTGCCATTAGCTAAAATCGAAACCGAAACCAATACTTATGAAGAATTCTTGATAAAATTATTTAAAAGAAAAAAAATATTGGCGTGCCATTAGCATATCTAAACCGAAACCAAAAATTATGAGGAATTCTGGGTAAAATTATTTATAAAAAATAGATGATTTAAGTGCCATTCGCTATAATTGAAACCTTAAATAAAATTTTGAAGAATTCTTAGTAAAATTATGTATAAAAAATTAAATGACTTTAGTGCCATCAGCTATAATCGAAACCATTGAACTTATGAAGACTTCTTAGTAAAATTATTTATTACAAAAAATGGAAGTACATAACAATTAAACGACCCGGATCTAGGCTTGACACAGTTATAGCTAATACTAGTTTAATCAAAGGAATATTCTATGATATGTAATGTATAACAGTTGCTATTATAGTTCAGATACCGAAACCATTCGCATATAATCAGCTACTCAGCAACATCATTAAAAAACACATTTTTTTGATGGGTGCCGACGGATAGAGCGTTTTATGGACGCATCTTCATTAAGATACATTTATAAAATACCAGGCAAGATTATCAATTTGATTGAACATGCAATGAGGACATGAGGACATGAACTGACAGCTGATGGACGATACATAACAGAGATTAAAATACAAAGAGGTATCTTCCAAGGAAGTTCCCTATTACCATTACTGTTCATCATGCACATGTTGCCTCCAAACAACATACTAAGTAGATGCCAAGCCGGATAAAAAATTATAAATACAGACGAAAGAATTGACCATTTAATATATATGGACGGCCTGAAACTTTTCGCAAGAAATAAAGAGGAATTAGAAACGCTAATAAACACAACCAGAATCTTCAGCTAAAATATCCGAATGGAATTCGGCATGAAAAAGTGTGCGCTGATTATAAGAATGGGAAAACGGGAGGTAGCTGAAGGTATGGAGATGAGAACACTAGATGAATATGACAACTACAAATATTTGGGAGTTCTGAAAGTAGACACGCTCAAGGCAATAAAAATGGATGAAACAATTGGAAGAGACTATATCAGAAGAACAAGAAAACTTATGGAAACTAAATTATACAGTAGGAACCTAAACACATGTATAAAAAATCACTCTGGACCAAAGAATAACTGAAGAATCTCGCATAAAACGATAAAACAAAATGTTATTTTTAAAACATTAGGAATCTTTATTCCCATCGTCGCAATTTGTATTCTAAATTAACTTAGAAGCTTTCAAATATGGAAGTAGTTTCATATTTTTATTAGCTTCAATTCATAATTGACTGACATGAAATATGGTGTCTGAAATATCTTCTACATAAATTACCATTTATTCGTGTTCCTTCGACAAGGTAATGCTTAACTATTTTAATTATTGCTAGTATATATTTAGTTTTAAGTCAACCGTTAAAAAGATATTTCTCGCAATTTCTAGAAATTTACAATTAAACAAATAATATTTTAAATTCGAATATTGGAAGACATTTCCTTTTCTAAGGTCTTTTCTTTACTGTCAACTGCTAATAAGGAGAGAAAGAGAGAAGGAAAGGAGAGCAAATAGGAGAGACGAAAGCGATAATAGTAAACGGCGTATAAAATAAGAACAACATAGAGTAAGAGACAGTAAAAGTCAGAGAGGACGTCATTAGAAATTAAGGTTAATTAAAACAATTAAACTTGACTGATATTTCACATATAATTTGATAAACAAAGATATATTTTAGTACGTTGCTGCTCTGAGTGATGGATCAAAAACATGTAAGCTTGTATTAGGAATAGCTACCGTCAACAAGAATGATTTTAAACAGATCAGACAATCATGAGGTACGATTTATATAGGATCTGCACAAATCTGATTCTCACATTTTATTTGAAAATCAGCAATAAGAAACGACAATAACAATAGAACTGTCTGTGAACTTTGCTCGTTTCCTTCCGTTAATAAGAACTCCCTTGCTGCTGTTGTGCCGCCTATAGAAAGGCTGTGATCGTACGCGCACTGAACTATAAGATTCCGAAGTAACGATAGACTAATTCCCATTCAATGAATGAGTTACACCCTATGCTTTTGACGGATATTTGGCGTCATTTATTATTTCTAGAGAATTGACTGTTAATTGACTGAAAATTGAACACTTTTATAAAGTAACACACAACCATTTTTTATGAAAATATACTATGTATTTTTACATTCCGAAAAAGACCACATAAAACTAAAGATGTAGTTTGGGTTTTTGGTCGTTCAACAATATTCCGTGTTCACGATTTCATAAACCGTTGTCAAGCTCAGGTAGGATCAAGTTTAATTAACAACACACATATCAATTGCTGCTGTGGCGATATATCGACAAAACTATTGCCCCGATTTTCCTTGCCTTTCAACGAGGGCCAGAAAAGTACAAGGATATTAATTAATTATTCCTTCTGCTGTATTTGTTGCATTACTTGCTTTTTATATCTATTGTAAATATTTATAACTTAACGAAGTTAAATCAGAGCGATTGAGAACCTATGTTATTTATTTCACTCCCCGACTGGAAATGTTACATAAACTCAGAAAGTAATTATTTTTCACTCCAGATAATGCATAAAGCTATTTGATACAAAAAGTTATAAAACTACGTATTGTGTTATACCAGATAACCAAAACTCTCTACATCCTTTGTCAGAAAAATCCATCATGGAATGTAAGGACTTACAGACAAAATAAGAGGATGAAACTACCGAAAAACTGCCGAATATTGGCATTTACCAATAGGACCATCTCGGTTATCTCCATATATAATAAAATGACTACAGAAATTCCCCTCCGGATCAAAGTATCGTAGGTTTGCAACAACAGATACCACATACAAATAAAATACAGCTAGTGACTATCTTATATAACTTTAGAACACCTTTGTAGACATATTTAATCGTGATAATAAAATACTACATTACACCATAACAATCGAAACATCTTTAGAGAAAGGGATACCCTCTTTCCCCTCTAAATATTTACTCCTACCACCGCCACCAGTCGAAAACGGAAGAAAATCTACACATTCCACAGATTCTACGTTTACATCGCCCATAACTGCCTCATACAAACACGGATATATCATTAACTTTCACGTAGTAGAATTAACACATAATAAAGTCTCCCTCGTGAAAGCTGATTGACTTTTTGCTAATTCTCTTTTTCCGGAATTAGATCATCCAAACGAAAACTTCAGAACATTACAATATGGCGTCGCGATGAAAAATATTGATTCGTACGGCATAATTTTCAGTTAATAGACAATTAATTTAACATATAACAACAACGAACGAATTCAATACCAAGACTCAAACATAGTAGGAAATGTACTTTCTCAATTCTTTCTATCTTTATTTCTTTGTGTTCGTCAAAACAAACAACATACAGTAAAAAAATCATACATTTTACTTTTTATTGGTAACTGTTTTTATCTGCTTTTATATTTTTTTTTGGGGGGGGGGGTATAGAAGTTTCCAATACAAAAGAAAATCATACTAATTAAATTCTTAAAATTTACTGTCTTTCTATATTTCGTTATATTAGCAACTGTTATTTTCTGTTTTTTTTCTTGGTTATAAGATTTTTGTTTCTTTAAATTAGTAAACAAATGTTTTTTTTTGTTTTGTTTTTGTGTGAAAAGTTAAGCCCTAAAAATTGATAATAATTTTTTTTTCTTTGTAGAATCCGCTTTGACGAGATTTAAAATGCAGAAGTGCCGATTAACTAATTCATAAGGATAAAACTTTCTTTTCTCATTCTTATCCGCTACAGCGGAGGACGATGTTTGCACAATAAATATATGCCGCGGTTTGATGAATAATATTCACTTTTATTGTGAAAGGTCGGTGATCCCTTATAGGGATCTTCTTGTCACATACGAGTCAATCCTCGGTCACGGACCCAATGTGACCTGTTCTCATCCTTCGCAGGAGATTCTTCGCAGGGTATCTCAGAGTAATACGACCCGCTGTTCGATTTGGTCGGAGTTGCTTTCACCTTCGGGTTGATATGCCGCTGTCACGTTGGAAATAAATAAATCGCATGCACACAAAGGAAAGACAGACTCAACTAACTATTCTACCGGGTAATTCAAGATAAACAAACACAATATATATATTTATATACAATTGTTCAAATGTTGTTTAAAAAAAAATCTACTGAGTCCTGATTAGATTAATTAATCTCGGTTTTACGGTGGTGGCGGTTCGGGAAGAGAGCTTCGATCGTATTTGATTTCTCTCAAAAGATCTCAGCTCCAACTCTGGCGATTTCAGCTGGGGACTCGTTTATCTAGTGAGGTGACGGGGTAGGTTGGGGTAGGTCTCTTGACCAATCGCCACAAGCTACGTCATCTAAGAGGAGGTCCTTCGTCCCCGTGTGTGTACCTGTGATTCTGCAAACTCCCTCAAGCCTGTTTCTCACGATCGAAAGGTTAACCCCGTGACCTCTCGGTCTGGTACTGCACTCAGAGGCCAAACAACCCTTAATCAGCGCTAGTTGGCAACGGAAACGAAATTATATTTCGTTATGTCTCTCAAAGTGACATCAAGTTGTCATTTTTAACCAAACAATATCTTCTTTCAGCAGGGTGGATGCTGCCACCCGGGCACACAACATTACCCAACGAATAACACAATCATATCTACCCGGCATTCTCCAGTATTTCGGACTCCTCAGCCTCCCCCAATGGGAAGACAAATCTCTCCCTCGGACGGTTACGTCACAATATTCTTATTTACATATATTCATACTTTTCCTCTTTGGAAATTCATGATATAGTTTTTGAACTTATACATTTACTGAAACAAACTGTACTAAAAATTTAGACACATATTACAAAGTTAAGAAGATGATACTGTTTTGTAACTATTGCATACTTTCATCTAACAAATTAATAACATATGCTGTAAAGAAAAAACACGTTCTATAGGACGCAATAGTGTTAAAAACAAATACAATAATAATAATCGCTCAAAAACAGAAATTAAACTATTGGTATCCGTTACATTATCCAAATGTTACATAAATACTGGCAACCTATTTTGAACAATTCAGCATGTTAACATATATGCATAAGTAAAACATATGCATAACGTCTTTTAACACTCAATAATCGATCAAAAATTTAAAATTAAATCAACTTCTACACATGATTCAATTTTGCTAAAAAACATATGTAACCTCTTTGAAGTATTAATGATCACTCCAAATTATTAAAATTAAATATTGAAATCCTTAAAATTTTGCTACGGCGAGCGTTAACAAAAGGTTTAAGAATTATTGGTATATAAACGCGCATTGCTAACTCTTTCCTTCCGCGCACGGAAATAACATATGAAGTAATCAACACTCTCAAAATGTAAACACAGCATTGAATTGGGAATGTAAATATGCACACAATACCAACAAGCCACTACCCCCAAGCCCCAACGGGCCCTAAAAGTTTTTCTTTTACGTGTACCAATATTTAATTTTCGATTTTTGAGTGGTTATCAAGACTTTAATTATGCTATATTTGATGTTTGCATTTTTTTTTATTCTTGTTGACGATTGAATTTAATTTATATCCTTGACCGATTACCTAGGTTAAAAGTGTCGACACTTTCTTTACAGAACTGATTACACACTTTGAAATAAGTTAAAACAATAATATTATGCAGGTAAGTTTCAACGTACATTGTATTGTCTACGGAAACATTTATTTGTTATATACTTGCTTCCTTACCACTTTTTTTGTGAAGTATTTTATTATTTAGAAGATGTGCTAGAACTACTTTAAAAATGCGTGCAGTATACCTAGAAAAAAAAGCTGGGTAACTTGAATAATGCTGTCATTGGTAGAAGCAGTTATCTATCTCTGTTTTCGCTCAATCTAAAGAGTTTAGAATTGCTTTCTTTATAATCCGCCAGTACCTGCAAGTTATCTTCCCAAAAAACACTACTCGCCAGTAACCAATAGTGCTGACAATCACAGACAGTGACTTTCACTAGCTGCCACTGGAAAACAATGCTCAGCAGTGGAAGCCAGATTATTTCATTAGGGCCACGGCCGCCAGTGTCCGCTAATTTCCAGGGACAGCAGTGGCCACCACCAACAACCGTAGTTTAATTTATTTTCGATAAAAGCCATTAACGATTTTCTCCTGATCTATCATTCTTCCACCTGGCAACGCCGGTTAACGTGTCTAGCTAGTTATAAGTAATAAACTAAAACATTATTTCAGAGAGAAACAAAATACTGGAAAAACAGGGCTCCTAAACTACACATCTGCACTAACTTTAAATTGATACTGTCTCTATCGGACTGATTGTCCAGGGCGTATCTTTGAATAGTATGAACTTAAGCAACACGTGTAAGGCCAGGTTGGCTTCTTTTAGATCACACTAATCATTATTATCAAGAAAGACATGTACACGTTTTCTTTAAAATGGGTGATGTAAAAAAATAACAAAAGCAGTTTGATGCCATAAACGATGAATTGTAGTTGCCAAAACTGTGTGCATGCATGTGAAATCAGCAGCAGAAACACCTTTATAAAGTCCAACCTTTTCTTGCCATTAGAAAATGGCAGTAACAGAGTAACAACTCGACTAATAGAGCTCTGGTGAACATCCAATAAAATTGAACATTAGAAACCATCATCAACTAGACGTCTCTGTTTCTGTGTATCGTAAAAGCATGGATGTGTAAGGTTCGGAACAATAAATCTATGGAGTGAGGATTATAACGTTACTTTTGCTCATATAAAACCGCCGTTCCTTTATGGATGCTAAGAAAAACCTTCCCCGACTTTGTATGAAACCACGGAGCCTTGTTGCTCTGGGTGTCATAAATAAAAATCTGCAATATTGCACATATAACGAATAGCTACGCGCAATAAAAAAGATCTATATGCAGATCAGACAATTCTGAGATACGATCTCGTGGCTATCATCCGGGTTCGATTCACTCAACAGCAATAACAACAGCAGAAGTAACAACCTCAAAATGACCCCCTTCCATACCGTGGTATGAGTAATAGAAATGTGGTAGTCTCCAAGCTAACTAGCTAACAGGTACTTAGTAAAAATCTATGAGGAGTTGACATTAGGATCCGTCGCCATTTGATTGTCTTATTTATCGTATTTCTTCTCCCCAAATTCTATATGAGTTCTGGTTCAATTTGCATACAACATGATGAGTATTGTTATTATCGGTAGTAAAGACAAATACTTGTAAATACTTGTAATGCTGTAGGTTTAATATAGCTGCGACCAACGAAGTTGACCAAATCATCCGGGAAAGCAATTTAGTGAGTTTTACGCCAAAAATCCGACTCGTACAAAAAACAAATAAACAGCAGAAGAATTCATAAATAATGGATTGCTGATTTGTTACGCAATATTAAAATAAAGCATTTTATATTTCAAAATGTATACGACAATACTGTTCCCAAAGATCGTTTTAGGTTTAGAAATTAGGTAGTTTAAAATATAATTCATAATTTAAGTTCGAATATATACCGAATACATTTTTAAAAAGATTCTACTTTTCTGTTTCAAAATCGTTTTCGTTTGGTTTCCAAAATCGATTAAAAAGGATTTAAAATAACTTTTGTTATTTGTTGATAAAACGGCAGTTTTTAATTTTTTGTTTTACCGATGCGCCTTATGCGCCAACTTTTTTTGAAACGATGGTTTACATCGCACTTGGCGAATAATGACGTCTTTGTGAATAGATAATGACCTTTATGAATCTTGGTGCATAAATGAGTAACTGGGAGATCAAAGTAGTGACAAACTAATGTCATGTACCCGAGGGGTGATTCAGAACATTAGTTTCAGCTTTTGTACTGATATATCATCACATATCAAAGCCCAAACCCCTGAAGATAAAGGTTAATGCGTTCGTCAGGTAAATAGTAAGACAACCTCGTGAGAATTAGTAATGCTTGATTCGCCCTGTTCAGAATTTAATTATTAATAGAACTTCTGAAAGATCAATACGTGCCACTCATATTGCCCTTCATGATAAAAGGTGTACGTACTCTTACATGCTATTATTAAGTATTTTCCTTATCATGCAAACTTTTTAGTAGTTAATAAAATGCCAAGCCATAAAACTGCTTAAACTATTTATAGTATATATAGTGTCAGCCGGAGATAATACCTTAGAAGATAGTGAGCCGAATGACGGACAGAGATGCGCTTTTAATAAGATACGCCCATACAATTAAACGCATTAAACAATTAAAATTCTTATTTTAACTTGAATCGCGACAGACCAACGACCTATCAATAACCGACCAATAACTTCCTTCTAGAAATGCATTTAAATATTTTTAGTTCCATTAATTGTTTCTGAAAATATACTCAAAGCAGAATTGTGTGCTTTATATTTAAAATGTGAAACTGAAATTGATGTTGTCCTCGGCACAAAAGGTTTAGATGTCTTATTCTCTGTTGATTGAGGTACTTATTAGTGGTCTTGTATACTTTTAGTAGGTCTTTCCTCACAATATTTGCCTTCTCACCCTTTGAGAAGCGGTTAGTTTATTGCTAATCGCCTTTGAAACCTCTACCGAAGAATGCTTACCGGGTTGCTCTTCCTCTAAAGTACTGGTTTTTCAATTTCCACATTTCTTATTATGTATCACAGCTTCCCATTATTCTTTGGTCTGAATTCACTTCTAATGAAAAACTTTCATATTTTTTTATCTCAGGATTAAATTATAATTTACTTATATGGGATTAAATATCGCAATACATTTTACGTATATTATTTTAAGAAAAAAATGAGTAAATATTGTAGACCTACATTTATTCAACTCTAAAATTCATAGGATACTTCACAAGAATACTTAGAAATGCTGACTTTCAAAACGAGGATTTTATTAGAGAACTAGAATAATTCCTTGCACAAGTTGAGTAAAATTAATAATTTAACGACAACAGTTTTTCTCACTTCTATGTCCTCTTATGAAGATTAAAACAATTTTGTATGATAATAAACCTTATGTCTAGAATTTTAATTTCAGTTAAGATCAAATTCTATAACATATTTATGATTCTTGAAAACATCTAAAGTTTGTAGCTGAAGCTTAAGGGCTCTTCAGACAAATAAAACTTCAAGAAAATCTTGTTTAACTGTGGATTATATTTAAAGAAAAAAACTAAATATGTAAAAATGGGAGATTCAGCTTATAAAATATTTAAATATTTTCGACATTGGTGCCTAATACTTATTTTTTTAAACTCACAAAATGCTTCCACTTCATTTTACAACCTTTGCATAAGATTGCCGACATTGAGCCTAGATGTTGTGTTTAGAAATTATAATGGACTACTGACTAACTTATTTAATCTTATATACACACATACACACATACATATATCATTATACAGAAAGCTAACTTTGTATACATAGTGATATTTGAAGGGTATATTGTTTTGTAAATTTTTCAAAAGATTAGATGTTGCATTCACTTATCTCGAGGAAACTATAAGTTAGTTAATATGGTTTACTAGCCGTGCAAAATTCAACCGTTAATACAAACAGACCCGTGTAAATTTGCACTCATTGACATATGCTATATCTAATTAAATACCAAAATACAATAAATGAGTTTATATAGACGTCATCATCGAACGAAAATGGCTATTTAAATATTTAAAACACGTTAAATGAGAAAAAATATACAAACTCAAGCTTGTTCCATTTTCGCAGTCTCACTCCATGTCGGTTAATGCTGCCAAAAGTATAGAATAGTTCACACGTTTTGTTTCGGCAAGACAAATGAAGATAACAGTAAATATTAAAAGATTTATTAAAAAATAACCGAAAAAGAATATTCACGTTCGCTCTGATCGAAAGGGAACTCTTGTGAAATTTGGCGAACTTTGCAACAAAAATATAGCTATCATTGCTTTTATAGAAATAACTATGAAAAATTCCTATGAATCGTTTTCACACGTTAAAACTAGCCGGATTTGATAAAGAATTTAGTTCTAATGTATTTGGTATAAATTATGTGTTATTTCTTATTCATTACAAGTTATCGAATGTTAACTATTCTGTACTTTCACAGCATCATGTTGCTTTCGTATCCCACTCGCCACAGAATGGAAACTATTAATGTATCTTGTTAAACAAGTAAGTCGATATAAGTATGACCGTAAAATGTATCCAAACTTCATCACCTGCTTTACTAAGCAAACTGGGAAATAAAAGCATATCTTTTCGTTTTGTTTTTACATTGGCTACACGGTTGATATTTACGAACACCTGTAGCGTGACATGGCGCTTAAACCTTTCACCGAAATGTCATTAGTTTTTAGTCGTGCGTTTATGCGGAAATCCGTTGGTCAAAAAGACACCGCAACACATCTTTAAGCTTCGTTTGTTCGAAGATAAAGAAAGTAGATTTCTCACTGTGAACAAAAATCGAATTCGCTTATTCTTTATCTCTTTTATATATTAGATGTTTTGCCTCAACTTCGTTTCCTGTTTTTGTTTGTCTGATGTCAGCGTGAAAACATCGTCGCCGCCGTTGCTATAGCGAATGCTGGTGTGAATGGGATGATGAAAACGTGCTTTGTATAAGGAAAGAGCATCGTTTTTAAAATGCCGATGAGGGGAACACGTGCAGCATTATAAAAGCATGTTGTTCTTTGATATTATTATGACGTTTTGGGTAACTGGGTATTCAAGCAGAATGAATGCAGGTTGCAAAAAGATGCACAAAGATGGAGGAGGAGAAAGACAAGAAAATAAACGATAAAGAAGAAGACAGGGTTGGACAAGAAGAAAACGAAATATAAAGAGGAAAAGGAACGAGAATAAAAAAAAAAAACGTAAATGGAAAAAGCACGAATTAAATGCATAAACGAAGAAATTAAACCTCAAATATACATTTTCACCCATCGCTAATATGCTTTTGATATTAAGTTTAGAAATAAATCCATGTACAGTTCTATTGATGACGACATGCCTTTAAGTCATCTGGTGTCATGTGTTGGAGATTTATGATTTATTTTGTGGATTAGACACGTGATATCGCAAATATTTAAAATAAAATTAGTTACTATAAGAAAGTTGGATAGATATTACGTAATGTAAACTCCAGGAAGATAGACGTACTTAGATTCACTGTGGTGGAGAACTACAGATCAAATCAAGCTTAACTACATGAATAAATCACTATTACTAAAACTAGCAAGGCAATCAGGTGTTTCCACTGTATTATACATAAAATAGTGAATTATCCCTTTCCTATGTTTAGAAAGCTTAGCAAAAATTGAAAACAATTATTCTCTCCAGTAATGAATAAGTATTAGACTAAATTCATTTTAATTTGTATTTCTATTCTTTTAATTACAATAATAAAATATATTGTATAAATCACATCAAAACCATTAGATATTCTCCTGGTTTTTCAGGGTGAGAGCAAGCTCAATGTATTTTCACAAATAATAGTGACGATATATATATATATATATATATATATATATATATATATATATATATATATATATATAAGTTAACGATGATGACTGTTGAAATAAAGACGTTCCCGTAGTTGTGTTCCTACAAGACTGCACTTCGCTGAGCGTACTTTACATAATGGCCTGTATTTCACTAAGGTATACAGAAGAGTTATAGAGTGACTAATTGAAGAATATATGAAATGAATTATTTGTATTCTTGCTTGCTGATTTATATTTGTTGAATGGTGGACAGAGAAGCCAAGATGGAACCGTCAATTTCAAGAATAATAACGATTTTGCAGATATTGTTTTCAACAAAGGTTCGTAAAGAAAATACTGAATTGTGAGGTCAATATTCGGTATATGCAGAATAATTACGTAAATACTCCGGGAATCGTTAAATCACTTAAGTTAGGCGACATTGAGCCATATCAATACCGAATACTAGACTACGTTATTTCTCCTGGCATATATATTCCTGTAACTGGGGACCTCATGCGCATTTGACAGTCTATAAAAAAATGTTCCTTTTCAGCGGAACCCAGATGTTTGCGTAGCGCCAATACCACTACACGAATATATTTTATATTATATTAGTTTTCGAATTACATTTAATTAGAATGAATTAAGGTGCTGATTTTGTCCTCACTGGTCTAATATTACTTCAAATTAAAGCGACAATTTAGACCAATAAACACCCATCAAGTTAAAATAATAATAATACAGATGCTTTCCGTATTAGCAGACTGCCCGGCGTTGCATGATCGTATATTACGCTTAAATATGACTTTTGAAATTTTGCAGGTTTCGTATATATTATTATAGAGCAAAGTTTTATTGATTGTTATATTGTACCCAGTGTATATAGTAATTATTTTAAAAGTTTAAAAAAGTTACTTCTGTGTATCAACTGGAATCGAAACCAGAAATTTCAGCCTTATTTAGCGTTTCAACCTACATCGTTACAATCTGAGTTATCGGCAGATGAATAAAATTGCCAGAAAATTAAGCGATTTTAAGCTAAAATAGCTACTTGAAGCTAAAAACGAATGATCATAAGTTAGTCGATTTACTCCTGCCAAAGTCAACTGTTTTTTTACCCCCTTAACACCAATTTATACAGGCTAAAAACAAAATTAAAAATGTTTCCGATCTCCAAATATCCTATATATATAGTTTCAAGTCTGTATACTAAATATTCAGAGAGGAGTTTGGTAGAGACGTTTCGCATCAACACAGACAAAGTCTCTCTCTCTTATATATGTATATATATATTGTATTTTTGTATATATATATATATATATATATATATATATATATATATATATATAGTGGACTTCGACGTTGTTTGGCTGTGGAATTTATTATATATATATATTGTATGTTTTCAATCGTAGAAAATGTCTAAAACTTTAGCTCATGGGATCCTATAAAGAAATTAATATTACGAAAATCTGGTTGAATTGTAGTCTGTTGACTATGGATGAAATTCAGTGCAAACGTGAAATGTTTTAATCTGAAAATAAAACGTATACCAATATTTTGTTTCTTAAAAAACAACTTTTAAATAATCTTATGAAACTGCAAATTTGAATTGGTGTCGTGTATCTATTGTTAAATGAAAACGAATATAAGATAAACTGAATTGTTTTAAACACTTCACATTTTGTTTTGAATAAAATTAAGTAAGCGTACACATTACTATTCCTTACGCTTATGTTTAAAAACTCAGAATGATTTAGTGATTAATTATCACACATATGAATATACAAAGGTATAAGCACATACACATACCTATCTTTCTCTTTCTCCCCCTCTCTCTCTATAATATATATATATATATATATACATATATATATATATGTATATATATATGTATATATATATATATATATATATATATATATATATATATATATATATATATATATATATATATATATATATATGTATAATTGAATTCGTTCAAAGAGTATCGCTAATAAAAACAAACAAAAACGTCTACATAAAAACGCGATACATTCAGTAGTCAAGCGAGGTGGTCCCGTGGTAGAGGTTTAGGCTTCTTATCATGAGGTCCTGATTTCGGATCTCGCTAGATTCAGCCACTCTGATGAGTCGTAGACGACTAAATGGGTACTTATATTTTAAAAATAATATATATATACCGCACCCCATTTAGGGGGTACCAAATTGGTCAAAGGGAAAATTATTCCCAACTCGCATTTAGGTAAAAATGCACTTTCGTATAAATAATTGAATTCGTTCAAAGAGTATCGCTAACAAAAACAAATAAAAGCATCCATATATATATTTTTTTTACATGGGTGTCACCACTTATCAAGGCCCAGAGGCCACTCGAGGATAAGGGTTAATAGGTATACATTAGTCGTTGTGATTTTAGCATAGTAAACAGTGGGAATTTTGTAACTTGGATTACTTAGGGGGACGATTCAATTAGAACTTGTTCACATTGGACTTTTTCTTTTTTTTTCATAGGTATCAACACATTATCAAGGCCAAGAGGCCACTCAAGGATTAGGGTTAAAGAGTGTACAGAAGAAATTGGACAATATAATAATAATTAGTAATGAAAATTTGGTAAATTTGATAATTTATATGGAACGGCTTATCAAGAACTTATTTACGTTAGACTTGAATATGCATTTATTTTAAATGGATATTACCAGAAACTCTCAGTTTTTACCCACATTTCACCAACTTTCACGCATTTCACGATCTTAAACTTTTTTCAAAGATTTATTTTGCATTTGAATTCCATTCATCATATCCTTTCTTTACATTCTAAATTCATCCCCTGCATCTATGTCACTTAAAGTCATTTCACTTTTAATGTGTTTCTTTGCATGTGCTACTTAGCAAAATTATTGCGAACCAATATTAGTATTTTGCTAGAAATTTTCCTCTGGGGAGATGTGCTTACATTGAAAACTCATGGATTAAGGACATTAATTTAAATTTGTATTCTTGGACTCAAGCAATAAATTTTGAATTTTCTTTCCAATTTGATTCTTTTTAAATGAAATATAAACATATAAACTAGAATCTTTATTTGCTCTTTCTAGTATATTGAGCAAATTTATTTTGCTGGGATTGTCTTATATGAATATTTTCGTCTAGTATACTATAACACTAGAAACCACTAGATTCACCAACCTGTAATCTTATGCAGTTCAATACTTCAAAGAGTATATATATATATATATATATATTCGCTTTGAAGTATTGACCTGCATAAGAGTAATGTGTGTGTGTGTGTGTGTGTGTGTGTGTGTATAAACAGTCTAACAGGTTTATTTAAGCAGTTTACCTCTCTGTTTTAGTGTAGCTTCGATCGTCAAATGCGCATTAAAACGTCATTTATATCTTTATACATATGAAAGAATTGCAGATGCTTTCAGTGCATTTATTTTGAGGAAATGAAGCGAATTGTTTTTCACACAACATTTACTTTAAATCAATTTTTTTTTTAAGTCTTTGGTCTGAAATGTTTTTCTTCTGAAGTTATGAATACGGTCCTTTATCTCAAACTGGTGGATGATATCACAGGAGTTCAAAGTTGAAAGATGCACTTTTTGGTTATGAACTTTAAAAAAAAAAGAAAAGAATAATATAAATCATACACAATATTCATTTAGGCACATTATGTAAGGTTATGTTATTGCACGTGGCGTAGAAGCAGTAATTCGCAAAAAGATTTATAATGTATTTAAGTTCATTTGATAGTTGTTTTGTGTTAATGCAAAGACTGGAAAATGATTATAAAATTCATATTTCTCTCTTCAATCGAACTGTATTAATGCCAATTAATATTAAGTATATATTTGACCTGGCTGCGAAGTTTCAATCAGGAATGTCCAAATGTCTTTGTTTTATCGTTGTTCAGTGATATTCACTAAAAATAAGCAAATCCATTTGAATGCTGTATAAAAACCTAATGAAGACGATCACGTTTCCACGACATTTTCTCACAAAATAAACAGTGCTAGTCTTTTCTGACTTTATACTGATTTCAATTGAAAGTGCTCGACTGAGCTTTAATCTCAAATTCCTCCTTGCAAAACATTTATAGCAACAACTCGGCTTTCTTACAAAAAGTGCAAAGAATGTTCGCTGCTTCTACGTAAACATCGGATGAATTTCAGAAACAGAGTTTCTTTCAAAGAACTTTTCATTTGTCGAACATTATCTGACAATATTAATTAGTTTTAAAACATAATCATTATGGAGTCTAATGTGAATAAATGTGTATCATAAGTCGTCCACATATTTAATCAAATTTCGTTTATTCCATTTATTGTTTATCTCCATGTTATAATATTTATCACCATGCAACTGATACTTTTCTTAACTTCGCGTGGCTTTTAGACATGAAAGTAGTACCTCATTAGTAAAAAAAAATATCTATGGAATCATGCTGACAAGTATTTCATTTTTTGATATACACCAACGGTTTAGATGTTCAGATTCCTGATACGTATATGCATCATGTGGGTTGCATGACCGAGTTTGTTTGGATGTGTGATTTTGCCGATGACTAAAATTGAATGCGTATTTATGACAGCTAAGCTATGTGAACATGCGCGTTTATGTGAACATATACGCGTTTTTGCGTTTATATGTGCGTATATGTTTGAACGCATGTGTACAGATGCATCGTTGTGAATGTGTGTGTGTTTTTTTTTACTTCAGTCGAATTTCTTAGAAATCAAAAGGGGTTCTTTCTGAGCTAACACTTGATTTCTTTGTGGAGTACATAAATATCCGATGTTTCAATCAAGATTCTCATCTGTCTCTAAAACGTATACTTAGTAAAGAACTAAATAACATAAATTTCCTCTTGACCGGTTAACTATGTTATAATAGATCTTTCTTTTGTTTTCTTTGACTTACCGAACCTCAGAACAAGAATTCATCTAGTCCGGTGGTGTACCCAGCTTCGTGATGCTTCTAGACGCAATGCCACTCGGAGAAAGCGCACTATTCCTCATATAAGTCAATTTGAGTTAACTATATTTTGCGATGTGATTTGGGCTTGAAATACTGTTATTTTAAATATTTGATTAGGTTTGCTTGTAGGTCGAAGTATTTTCATGATAGGCTGTCCTGACAAAAGATTGTACAAATAGACTTTAGATAATCAAGAATGGTGTCTAGTAGGCTTTCAAATTCTCTTTATAGGAGGACTATGTACACTAGCGGGACTTCTCAATTATTATCTTCAATTTTCTTATCATTTTATTCAAACTGTGGATGAGGAATCTTACCGGATGCAAGACATTTATTCACTATCTCATACATTCCAACAGAGAGATCTTTTAAGATTCTAACCGGCTCTGTAAATGCTATTGTCAAATCAATCATGTACTTTGTTCATTATGTATATTACCCAGGCAGTTTTAGATTTTTAGTCATGAGTCCAGTTGCTCCTATAATTACTGAATTAATAAAAATCTTCCTAAGATTCCAATTTTTTTCATGTCGTACATAAGATCTTGTTATTGTGTTATTTCCTTTCTCAGTCCTGTCTAATTCAGCATCATTGGAGACATTAACGTCAACTAGAGTCATTTCTTTCTCCTTCTTCACTTATATCACTATGTCAGGTTCAATAGTTCTGCTTTCTATGCTCGTAGTAAACCCATAGTGAGTGTTTTAAGACTCATTCTCGGCTGTTCTTTCTGGTATATGTTCCCAGAATCTGCTGTATTCGATATTCAACACTTTACAAATGGTCCAGTGGAGATATTTACACATTCTATCGCGCTGCATTGTATAGCAGGCATCCCCCACAAAGAACCTGACACGTGAATGTCAGATGGCCCACACTCTCTAGTTTTGTGTAGCAGAACCTGCACTTGTCATTTAAGAGACCACTCATATCTATATGTGCCCTTGCGTGTATTTCGTTATATGTCTGCATATTCAACCGTATGTATTTTGTGAGTGCGTACGTGCGATAGCGGGTGCATATGTATACATACATACATATGTATGTGCCTGTGTGTGTGTGTGGACCGTCGTTCAAGACATAGTGGAAATTATAACTTGACACTTTTCATTAACCCCAAAAGGAGAAAATCGATTGTACCATTTAGACTGGTCGGTTCGGTTTTTCCATCAATACACGTGAAAAACGTGCCCGCGCACCAACAATATATTCACAGACAATAAATCCTGAGCCAATATGAATCGCTTATCGGACTCGCTTTATTAAACCACTGTGTCCGTTGCATACTGATATTTTTGTATCACTCTCCCTTCGTGTCTAATAGAAACATATATGAGTTCATATTATACGTGTCCAACTTGTATTACAGTAATCTAATATCAGTACAATCAGATGCCTCCTCCTAATGTACTGGAAGTTTATAGAAGTACAATTGCATGTATTGGATGCAATCATTAGCCGGTTATTGGCGAAAGCTGTTGCAGGTGGTTCCTGATTTGTGTCATCATGTTATACGTTAGTCGATACGAAGCGTAACATATACTTAGAAAATTGGTACGTGTATTATGATTTTTATAGTCTGTGTATGAAAATTTACGGAAAGTAACGGAAACTAACTCATGGAAATGAACAATCACAACAGTGGTTTAAGCAAACCTTAAATTTAAAGTTTTGTTATAAAATACAGAACCCGGGGATTTAATGCGTGAATGGTGCAAATTTTAAATGTAACTAGATATATAACATTGCGAAACGATTCAGTTTTTGGAATATAAAGGAAAAAACAACGGAATATTTAACTGATAAAATTTCACAAAGGATTATTTTATTGTCCCCATACAAATTCGATGAAGTCATGAACAACTACCTATATCATGACGCTAATATTATATAATATAGCTATAAACTTAAGGTATACTTATTTATCTATTTCTAGATAGTAATACTTTGAGCGAGAGAAATAAAGAACGATAAATGAAAGATGGAAAAAGAGAGAACGCTAAGAAAAGAGAGAAGAATAGTGACTGGAAGAAACGGGGTGTAAGAAGTGATATATCTATATATTTATTCTTTTCTTCTCTTCTTTATATAAATAAAACAGTACATGTATGCGTGTGAGAAAATATTTAACAGATAAACTCTTAAACTACTGATCACATAACACTGAAATTAACAAGTAATAGAAACCAGACACCAAAGGATGATATCTAAGGAGTAAAATCTTTATTTGTCTGAATGAATAACGCGTACAGACATATCGGTAAGTTGAAATGCGAAATGTTCATTTCAACTGGCCGACATGTTTTTATTTCTTTCTTTCGTTTTCGTTTCAATACTAGCTGATGGTAACAATTCAGTTTGTAAGACTTTTGAAATCATGTGTTTGTATTAATAAATACGAAATCTGCATGAATCACAATATATTAAAACGTATTTTACGACAATCGGAAATGCAAAATGTTTATGAAGAAGCCGGGATAATGAAACTTAAAAAAAACAAAAAATCTTGTAGATTTTTTTACAATCTTTTAAGACAATAAATATTTTGGACGATTGTTTTTAATATACTATTTTTCATTGGACTTCTTTTAAGATGAGTAATTTGTATATCAATTTATTTATATGCAGACTGTTATCCATATCTTCATAGTATTTTTTTGTTTAACCATGTTTCGGCATTCTTCAGATGGTTAACCGCGAGGGAATAGAATTCCAATAAAAATAAAATAAATACCATTCGGTACGAACCCGACGACGGAAGACTTGACAAGAACGAAAACTTGGATTTATATGACCCAAAAATCCAAATTTGATCGCCCATTTCAGGGACCTTGGCAGAGTGAATTGAGGTGTTGAATCCCTACAGTTCCAGGTGAGCTTTGTCTGAAGATAGCGATTTCAATCCTACTCAATGTAGACCAGATGATTAGTTCGCCAAGTCGTAGTGAAAAGCCAACAACTATAGAAAGAAGTAATTACTGAAGATACAGTTAAGAGAGTCAGCACCCCTATCCAATTGCGGTTAAGCAACTGATGAAGTCCAGAGGAATAGTTGAAACGTGGTAAAAAATAACAACTATGAAGATGAGGATAACAGTCCGCGAATGAATACAAATTATTTTTTGCCGTATATCTCTCACAGCCGAAGACAAAATTCTATTTAAAATATTCATACTTTTCTTTAAAAAATCTTGCACGATAGGGGAAATTTCTATGTACAGGCTTTGATAAATAGCTTAGTTGGGCTGATGTCAGGGTCCACCTTTTCTTAGCTTTTCTTCTTTTTTTTTTCAAATAATACGTAGATATTGCGCGAGCTTCTGAAATTAAAATATTTATTGTCTAGCCTAACTTTAATAATCTGTTATTTTTCTTTAAATTATTCCTCCTGCCCTATTTGCATAATTTTATTTTCTCCTAATAACATTTTCTTTACTTTAAACAACTACTGTCTTTTTTCTTAAATAATTTTTCTTTTTCATCTTAATAAAGTAATAAAGATTTATGGCTTGCAGACAAAAGATACATATGCTAAGACATACCTGCATATTTTTTCATTTATTGATTGGAAAAAATATTAATTTCAAATTAAATTAAACTAAATAAATAATAATTTCATATCAAATTAGCCAAAATAAATATTAATTTAATATTAAATTTTACAAAATAAATATTAATTTCAAATGAAATGAGATAAAATAAATATATATTCCAAATCAAATTAGACAAAATAAATATTAATTTCAAATGAAATTAGACAAAATAAATATTAATTTAAAATTAAATTAGACAAAATAAATATTAATTTCAAACCAAATGAGATAAAATAAATATTAATTTCAAACTAAATTACACAAAATAAATATTAATTCCAAATGAAATTAGATAAAATAAGTATTAATTCAAATTAAATTAGACAAAATTAGTATTAATTTCAAATCAAATCAGATAAAATAAATATTAATTTCAAATGAAATTAGACAAAATAAATATTAATTTAAAATCAAATAAGACAACATAAATACTAATTTCAAATGAAATGAGATAAAAAATATTAATTTCAAATTAAATTACACAAAATAAATATTAATTTCAAATTAAATTAGATAAAATAAATATTAATTTCAAACTAAATTAGATGAAATAAATATTAATTTCAAACTAAATTAGACGAAATAAATATTAACTTAAAATTAAATTAGACAAAATAAATATTAATTTCAAATCAAATTAGGTAAAATAAACAAATGTTAAATTAAATATAAGAATACATACCGATCTTTCTTTTTAATTTATTATTAGATAGACAAATATTAATTTCAATGACATTTTTCAAGTAATTAGTTGAACAAATATACCACTTTTTCTGATAATTATCCGATATTTCAACAAAGTTTGAATTTCGTTTTGCTAATCTAAATTTTAAGTTAAAATTTCATACTTAAACAAATCAAATGACTCATGTATTTAATATTTGAAAGATTTGATAAAGCATATGCAGTTTGTTTTATTTAACACTTTATATCAAAACAAATAGAAGACAAACATTTATTTCCGTTAAGACAACTTTCATAACAATAAAAACAAAAACAGAGCCAAAACAAAATATGCATTCACCATTGAAACATCATCCAACCACAATTCGCAAAAATACTCAAACTGTCGTCTGACAATATTTACAATCAATAAACCTTCATGAGATTGAAATCAACCAGTGAAAGGTGAACACAAAATCAATCATTCAAAAATACACACACATAAACATAATTTTAAAAAAAGAAATCCAAGAACATTTAAATTTGCACAAAAACAATACATTTTATAAAGTTTATGCTCATCTAACTCGCGCCGCCAACCGGCAGTTGCCAAGTCATTGCAATATTGTAAGTTTAATTCTATTCTTTTTAAATCTTATTCCGAAATAATCTCCAACAAACTTTACACTATTAATATTTAATTATGATATACTATAAGTTACCATTAGAATGGTAAAACATAAAACGTAATAGATCTATCAAACATAATGCTGCTGTCTTTTGGGAATCGAGCGTTTGACTCGGTCCCGAATTATTTCTTTCCGTTTAAAATATGTTATGAAAATCCGGCACTTCTGCAATACTGCGTGGTAACAAAGTTTTCCGCTTTCAGTTTGGTGAATATTATTATGAGAACACATTTATTTGATAATAAGTCTAACGCACTTTTCTCAAATCACCTTCTTTTCGCTGCACTGGTTCAATAACATTGAACAGAGATTTTCAATTGCACGAATGACAATGTGGCCAGACGGTAAATTCAATTGGTGATCTGACGACTGAGATTTTCTAAAGTATTGCTCAAAATTGTAAAGGTGAACCTGTGTAAAGTATTTGTTCTGACATGCCATCAGTGCAAGCGTTTACAATTTTTATATATATAAATATATATATGTATATATATATATAAATATATACATATATAAATATATACATATATATATGTGTATAAATAAATATATATATGTATATATAAATATATATATATGAATATATATATATATGTAAATATAAATATATGTATATATGTATGAATATATATATGTAAATATAAATATATGTATATATGTATATATAAATACATATATATAAATATATATATGTATATATAAGTATATATATATGTTTATATAAATATATATATATATATATGTATATATAAATATATATATATGTATATATAAATATATATATATAAATATATATATACATGTATATAAATATATATATGTATATATATATATATATATATATATTCCCACTGATGAGAATAATTGCATTCTTCGAAACTTCATGGAACTAGGTTTTTCTAGTATATTTCAACTCTTTGTCGGATAATTAAAATATTATATACTTTCCTTGGAAGTCTATAATGTTGTTTTCTAAATTTGAATAAATTTTCCATCACAACATTTATATATATATATATATAGTAAGTTATAAAATATATATGGCGATTAAGCTTAAGCTACACTGAATATTCCGCGTTTCATCCACTCTAGGACTCTTCAGGCTTATGCGCGAATTTTGTGGTTGTTTGTCGTTTTTATATACGCAGCTTCTATTGAGATTTCACAACTCGATATTATGACCACAAAAGTACATTCAACAATAAAAAACACCGCATTAAAACAACGCCAGCAAATAAATACTGGGAACTCAAGGAAAGCGGACATTCGCTGGTAGTCGAATGGAAAATAATAAGACAAGCTACAACGTGTAGGGACCTAGAGGACACATGTAGATTATGCCTTCATGAAAAATTTACTATCCTGTACTTTAAAGAACCCCAATATTTATTAAACTGTAGAAGAGAAATAGCAAACAACTGTGTTCACAAGATAAACTTTACTCTAGGATTGCGATATAAAATAGTTTTAAAACTAACAAAAACAATAGAAAATAAACAAATAAATAAATTAAATAAACATGAATATGCATAAACGATCACACATATATGTATGTATATATATGCATATATATGTGCATATATGTATGTACATATATACATATATTTATATATAAACTAACATTAAAAAACCCTAACCTAGATTTAAAACAGATCAAGAAACTAGGCACCCAGGCTAAATAGAGCACACACAAAGGAACAGGTCAACCAAAGGTCAAATAGGCCTTTGTCCGATAAGTGCATGTTCATTGGCTGATAGGAAAGGCGCGGTGGATACGAGGAAGCTGATTTGCTAACTAAAATCTCAATAGAAGATGCGTATATAAAAACGACAAACAACCACAAAATTCGCGCATAAGGCTGAAGAGTCCTAGAGTGGATGAAACGCGGAACATTCAGTGTAGCTTAATCGCCATATATATATTTTAACTTACTAACTAGCTCTACCTACGTATTGAGCACTTTTGGAGTAAATACTTAAAGTTTACGCATAAATTTATACTTTCGTATATTAATTTTATGTGAGTAAATTAAGTAGTTATATATATGTATGTATATACATGTATATATATATATAAATGAAAGAAGAAATGAAATAAGTAAATAGACACCACACAAAAACAACATACACCTTTAATGTTTTTGTTTTATTCAAAGTCAGAACATTAAAAGAAGCGATAAAAATGTGAAATATTGATATTTTAGTTTAATTGAAAGTTACATGTTTTTTTACCCTACTTTATGATATAGGTACGAACCGAAAAAATATTAGAATTCTTAGTATTTAGAGAAGTCATTAGTCGAGCAAGTAACTGCTCAGCTAAACAAATATTACTTGCAGACTACTATTGAGTTATGAAGCCGTAGGTTCCTGCATGAAAAAAACATTTTTATTTCCTCGCCAAATATATAATGAATTTCTTTTGAATAGTGTTAATAATAATCTCCATGTTCTTCTGTTTCATTTCAGATACTATTTTACATAATTTGATATAATATCGATTTAATAAAAATCTTTTTTACAAAATCGGTTCTGAAGGATTTTCCAATCGGGCGACTACCATAACATATCATTTAATAACTATCGCTTCTACTATTACCGTTACTGCTACTCTTTATTTCTAACAGCATCAGACTCACTGCTTGCTAGAATTGTTGATGCCACTTCAAGCGGTTTATATTTTCTTATCGCTTGCACATTGCTTTTTACAGAGGGAGAGAGAGAAAGATATATGGAGAGAGAGAGAGAGAGAAAGAGAGAGTGGGTGAGCGACGAAAAGTAATGAAGCCGTTGGTATTGCAGAATTTTTTTTTTAATTTCTTCACCAAATATTTAATAAATTCCTTTGGAATAGTGATAATAATAATGCTGATGTTATTCTGATTTATTTGATATCAATATGTATATTACTAACTTAACTTTCAAATTAAATATATATATATATATATATATATATATATATATATATATATATATATTGATATAATATCGATTAAAAAATAAAAATATACTTTACAGATTTGGATATTAGGGTTTTTCCACTGTAACTATTTATTTTCTGTCAAACCACGCTGAGCAACTAACTTTTCACAATAGCTCCTACTGCAACTACGCGTACTAACTGATCGCTTGTTAAATCTATTGATGCTATCTTTTCGTTTCAATCAAAGCTGCTTGCGTTACCCGGCTGTTTGTAAATAACTATTTGATACTTACACCTAACAATTTAATGAACAAAAAGACATCGTTAAACTTGAATTAACTTGAAAATACTAGTCGAACAATGTAATCCTTAAAAATGGACTCTTTACGTTCAACATCGGTATCGATTAATTTAACCAGAAATTTGTTTACATTTTGAAATGAACAATAGGTAGAATTTAATCGCACTGTTATTTTAAATGTAAGGAGGTGATTATAATTTCATTTTAATTACCCACGTATTTAACAAATAAAAAATAAAGCAGGTTGAAGTTTTAAAAGAATTATATGTGTTTTATGATTTTAAAATAAAAACATTGCAAAGTAACATTTCAGGTACTAATGTATTTTTGGTACTGTGCTGAAATAATAATTTTATTATTTTGAAAGCCATTCTTAACCTGGCGAGGAGAGGATGTTTTGTATCTATTCTCTGGTTCCACCTTACAATTGAATAAAAAAATTAGAATTGAATAAAAACAGATATCGTGAAAACTTGAATTGCACAAGAAAACACTATTTACAAATTGCCTGACACCAAAAATGCATACGCACATTTTAGGACCATTTTGAAAGAGTTATTGTTTTTAAAAGAGACTACCTCCCCTTATATTATATTTTTGTTTTAAAAAAGGTAAAATCGATTTCTAAGTGTTCGTTTTCTACCTAGCTTGCTAAGTTGTTAGTGGTTCAACTTATTTTAAAGCGTTTATTCAATTCAAAAACGAAATTACAGATCGCATAATATGTTTTAAATATTTATACTTATTTACTGTTATTTTAAAAGAGGCAAACTCGATTTTTCTACCTAGCTTGCTAAGTTGTTAGTGGTTTAACTTATTTTAAAGTGTTTATTTATTAAGAACAACAAGTAAACACGGATTTCTCTTCCACTAAATGAGGGCAGAAAAGGCAGTGTAGTCTCAGAACAGATACTAAACTTTGCTGTTGCTGATAATAATAATAATAATAATAATAATAATAATAATAATAATAATAATAATCTATATATATAAAAATGTAAATGTTGGTTTGTTCTAAACGAATAAAACCATATTTCTACGTTACCAATTTATTTGAAATTTTCAGACAACCCATTTTTAGAGTCGAGATATGTTTTTATGTTCTTAAATTAAATTTACCTCGCGAATTATTAAAATTAAAATATGAAATAAAATAAATATATCTTTTTTAACCGTTACTGCGAATCTGTTCTGTTGATAAAACTGAACTTCCGGTTCGATTAAATTCACAGCCACGAATTGACGAAAGATTTCATTTTCTGTTTAGTAAGTAAAAAAAAAAACAAAAAAAACCATAATTAATTTGTTTATCTTCCATATTTTTTAATTTACACATTTTTTCTTTATTATATGAGGCCAAAAATAGTTTGTAGCTTGCTTTTTGAGTTTTTTGGAATAAAAAAAAACACGATTTAAAAAAATAGCGCGGATCACTCTCTGCATTAGCACCGAAAAATGTTACTAAACATTTATTAATAATTTCTCACTTTTACAAACATTTGATTTTAAATTTCTTTTTAAATGACGACTTTTATCGATTTTTTTTTTAAATATCCCCCCCCCCAAAAGTGATGTTTATTCCGGAAGCTGTTCTTAAGATTTGGAGGTTGGGGGGTAATTCTAAAGTGGACCTAAGCTAAAAAAAAAAAAGAAAAGCTTTTTATGCGCACATAAGCAACACTTTTTTTTTATTAACTTTTTTTTTACTTTTTTATTTAAAAATGAGTAAATTTTAATTGTAGCGTCTACCCCGGAACTAATTTGGACAGTGACATTTAACATTCACCGTTTCCGGAGAGCTCCAAGAAAAAGACAAAAAAAAAAATCGTGGAGTCTATTCACGCCGCTCCGCTCCTCACACAAACGAATTTTCTAAAGAAAATTAATTTATCGTTTCATCCCAACTTATCGCCAAAAACATTGGACCAGTCGGGAAGGATTTCTTCTTCTTTATTTTCGGACTAAAAATAACACGAGTGTGATTCACCAGGGCAAATAAATTCACACCTATTATAACAAGCTAAGTCTGATTATTTGTTTTTAATTAACTTTTCGGGTTTGTATTACTGTACACATAGATTCGAAAAAGTTGTCAAAAAACAAATATATAACAAATAAATGTTATCAAAGGCAAGATAAGTTACTTTTCTACCTAACTGGATATATTTTTTGTGTTTTTATTCAATGTAACATATTTATTCAGCTCGAAAAACATACAGTTTTTACCGATGTATTCGAAAATTCAAGATGGCGTCTCACACCCTCTTTAACACCGTAAGTATGGAAAAAGGTGTTATAAATAAAAAAAACTATACAAAATACTATTAAAAACCCTCCGAATATATGTCAACCTATGTCGCGGTAACATATATTGAGCGAGTTTTTAACAGTATTTTATCCGGTTTTTTATTTATAACATCTTTTCCCACACTTACCGTGTTAAAGAGAGAATAAGACGCCATCTTGAATTTTCGAATACATCGGTAAACACTGTATGTTTTTCGAGCTGAATAAATATGTTACATTGAATAAAAACACAAAAAATATATCCAGTTAGGTAGAAAAGTAACTTATCTTGCCTTTGATAACATTTATTTGTTATATATTTGTTTTTTGACAACTTTTTCGAATCTATGTGTACAGTAATACAAACCCGCGACCATTAAATAATTATGCTGCTCGCCATGGAACTCAACGCCCAAGGAGTACCTATAGTGGCACTTATGCACTTATGTTATCGTGCTATTTTTTAAAATAGTATTTTCATGTTAAATTCAAATTTTACAATATGTTTTTCTAGGTTTGTATTACTGTACACATAGATTCGAAAAAGTTGTCAAAAAACAAATATATAAAAAATAAATAATATCAAAGGCAAGATAAGTTACTTTTCTGCCAAACTGGATATATTTTTTGTGTTTTTATTCAATGTAACATTTATTCAGCTCGAAAAATATACAGTGTTTACCGATGTATTCGAAAATTCAAGATGGCGTCTCACACCCTCTTTAACACCATAAGTTTGGGAAAAGGTGTTATAAATAAAAAACTAAACAAAATACTATTAAAAACCCGCCGAATATATGTCAACATATGTCACGGTAACATATATTGAGCGAGTTTTTAACAGTATTTTATCTGTTTTATTATTTATAACACCTTTTCCCAAACTTATCGTGCTAAAGAGAGAGTCAGACGCCATCTTGAATGTTCCAATACATCGGTAAACGCTGTATGGTTTTCGAGCTGAATAAATATGTTACAGTGAATAAAAACACAAAACATATATCCAGTTTGGCAGAAAAGTAATTTATCTTGCCTTTGATAACATTTATTTGTTATATATTTGTTTTTTGACAACTTTTTCGAATCTATGTGTACAGTAATAAAAACCCGTTTTTCTTTTATTAATTTGTTAAATGAGAGTACAGATAACCCGGTCGGTTTCTAATGTGATGAAATTCTAGCAAAAAAAAGGGGTACTCTGGATAACAACAAAACATTAAAATTGCCTCATTCTCGAAAGATTTCTTCTCTACTGAACGAGGAAACAAACGGTGAAGTGTAGTTCACCTTCTGTTTCTCTCCCCCTCTCCCTTCCTCTCTTAATATCTCTCTCTATCCATCTCTCCCTTTCCCTCTCTCAATCTATATTTCTCTCTATATCACCCTCTCCATCTCTCTTTGAGCCCCTTTCTCTAACTCCCTCTAGCTCTCTCCTTTTCTCTGTCTCATCCCTCTCTGTTTCTAACTCTTCCCCTCTCTCTGTTTATCTATCAATCCCTTTATCTCTCTATCTCGTTCTCTTTCTCTATTTTCCTCTAACTTTCTCTTTTCTATCTATATATCTTCCTCTCTATCTGTCCATCTCTAATCCCTCATCCTATTTTAGTCTCCTAAATTAATTACAGTGAATAAGGCATTGTCAAAACATGGATAAATCCTATTTTAGTCACCTAATTTACTGACTGTGAGAATAGAAGTTATTTGGAAATTACTGTTATCTTGAACAGCACCAGAAGTAACTGGTAAAACCTTTCTAATTAAATTGATTTTGGCAGCCATTTGGTAACAAAATGACATAGCCTTAGCCCTTGCTGCATGAGGAATACCTGCGACCTTGCTTGCTAAGTAGAAGAATTATTTATTCTACTTAAAAACATTCAATTTTTCAAAAATCTCATCTTCGACATCTCAAAAACATCCAATATGGGGAAAAATATTGCAGAAATGCAAACTTATTGTTTAGGATGAATGCACAATGGTACGCAAAAAATCACTTGAGGCTCTTGGTCGATCCTTGCAAGATTTGCGTGGCAATGTCAGACCATTTGGGAATGCAGTAATATTGCTTGCAGGAGATTTCAGACAAATGTTACCTGTTATTCTTCAATCAACACCAGCAGATGAAATAAATGCTTGCCTCAAATACTCTACTTTTTTGTTCGATGTGAAGACATTAAACTTAACTCAAAATATGCATGTCCAATTGCCGACTGTTCGATCCGCACAAAAACTTTTGCATCACTTGTGGAAAATTGGGTACGAAAAAGGGCCAGCTGATCAGAGTTAATGGCAAAATTCTTTGACTTTTAACTTCTGTAATTTCTGTAATTTTATTTCATCCAAAGAATAGGTAGTTTAAAATGTTTTTGCAGATATTCAAATTATAAGAATTCCATTTGACTGAGTGAATGAGCTATTCTTGCAGGTCAATACAAAGATGCCCATGAACTTAACGCTATTATTCAACGTAAAATTCCAAGTGAGGTAGTCAAATACAAATCCATCGACACTGTTGTGAAAGCAGATAAAGTGGTTAATTATCAAACAGCTATATTTGCCAGGGATGCCACCGCATGTATTGCAACTGAAATTTGGTGTACTAATTATCATGTTGTGAAATATAAACCAATCCAAGCTTTGCAATGGCACATAGCTTGCAGTAAAAAAAATTAACAAACAATATCATAGAAACAACAATCTTAACAGGACCTTTCACAGATGAATATATCTTCATTCCATGCATTCCTATGATTCCACCGGATACATCATTACACTTTAGGAAATTGAACTTTCCAATTTTATTGTCATTTGCAATAACCATCAACAAAGCACAGGGAACAATCTTTACAATTGTGGGCCTTACAGTTACACACTGACTGTTTTTTCACATGGACAATATATATTACGTATTCAAGAGTCACCACACCGGAAAATCTCTATATCAGCTAAGAAAATGGAACAACAAAAATGGTGTACCCAGCAAAATGGAAAATTAAACCTATAAGAAACATGCTTTTTCTCATTTTGGAACTTTTTCCATTGCGCAATTTTAGCCACAGCAACGCGTGGCAGGGTACAGCTAGTAATCAATAAATTTACCTACAGATGAAACAAAATTTTACTCACTGGCCGTATTAAATTTAAATAGTTAAACTTAACGAAAATTATACTTATAATTAATATCGATTGAAAACACATTTTAGGACGGTTCTTGAAGGGATACTGTTTTTAAAAGAGACTACACCCCAATAATATATATATTTTTAAATATATTTACTTGTTTACTGTTGTTTTAAAATATATAAAATCGATTTTCTTAGTGTTCATTTATTACCTAGATTTCTAAGTTTTTAATGGTTCAACTTATTTTAAAACGTTTATTTAGCTTTAAGAAGTAGTATCGAGTGTTACTTTAGAACAAAAAATGTTTCAAATGAGAGTATCACGTCTCGGGAATCTAGATAATCGCTCAAAAATAAAAAAACTTAAAAAAATACAGAAGTAGATATAGTTTTATAAATAGCCTCCCCTCCAAAAGAAAATAAATTTGTATATTTTTTAAAGTAATATCCAAGATCAATATTCGGCAAAAAGCAAACTATCAGAAGTGGATAAGGTTGATTATGTAACGCAGTTGAATGGAACGGAGTCACGGAATCAAGACACGAAAAACAAAACAATATATTTATTTAAAAACAAAATACTTTATTTTAAAAATATATTGTTATTACCAAGCAAAAAAAGAAATCTTCTTTATTATTGATTAATAAAACAAATATTATATTATGTGATGATACTTTTCATGTTAATCTGAGTACGTTTTATTAATTAATAAATATCATTTATTATTTTTGCTGTTGTTAATGTTGTTGATAAATATAATTTTAAAAAGTTAGGTATTTTCTTGAAAAAAGATTTCTGCCCAAACAGAAAAATATTCAATAAAATGTTTACACTAAAAATTATTTTACCGGAAACTATTAATATTAAACTTTAAAAAGGAAGATACTAGAATTAAAAAAAAACAAAAATTATTTTATTTACACTCAATCAGATGTGCCTTATGCACTAATAAAAATATAATTGGCATTTTGTTGCACTTGTTAAGATTTTATATATTTATAAATTTTCTCATTATAAAAAACGGTTATTATATTGATTATAATTTTTTGTCAGAAGAAATATAATTAATTGCATATAAAACATTAGAAGACAACTTTTAAATCATGAGAAAAATGAAAAATCCTTAAATTATCAATAAATTTTGTCGTCATAAAACATGAATATTTGATTAATTGGTATTTGCAAAAGAAAAAACAACATTGCTAAAAACATATCAACGAATGATCAATATATTGCCATAAAACGATTATTGTTTTATATTAATAATCATAATGAGAAAAATGTTTTATTTTATTTAAATTAAAAAGTTTACATCAATTATGTCGAATGTACATAAATAATATTTTTATAATGAAAAAATTTATTGATAATTGGCTGATTTTGGATTTTATAGTTGTTTTTTCATTTGCCAATTAAAATGAATTCAATCATCCTTTTTTATAATGACAAAACATGTTGATAATTTATAGATTTAACATTTGTCAATCCATGTTTTTTTTAATCAAATAAATTTAAGATCAATTTACTAAATAATCATTTTTTACAATATATATTTACATAATTCGCCTAAATGTATAATTTTTCATTTTATTCTAATGTTTTATATGCAATTAATTGTATTTATTCTGTCAAAAAATTATAATCAGTAAAATAATCGTTTTTATAATGAGACAATTTATAAATATAAAAAATCTTAAAAATCATCCTTTTTTTATAATGAGAAAATGTATTGATAAGTTATTGATTATCATTTTTCAATCCATATTTTTTCTTTTAAAATCAAATACATTTCAGATCAATTTACTCAATAATTACTTTTTACAAAATATATCTACATAATTTGCAAAAATGTATTGATAGTTTTGGATAATTTTGCATTTTCCTTCTAACGTTTTCATGTAATTAATTTTATTTCTTCTGTCAAAAAATTATGAACAATATAATCATCGTTTTTTTATAATGAGAAAAATTATAAATATTTAAAATCTTGGAAAGTGCAACAAAATGCAAGTTACATTTTCATTAGTGTATAAGGCACATCTGATTTAGTGTAAATAATTTTTTTTAATTCTAGTATCTTCCTTTGTAAAGTTTAATTTTGTTGAATATTTTTCTGTTGAGGCAGAAATCGTTTCCAAGAAAATATTATAGTTTTATATGAAGATGCGCTTAATGAGCGTAAATTCCCTGCAAATATAAGAATTAAAATTTTACCTGTGTAGCGAATGATTATTTAATGAATCAGCGAGGGGAAATAATTCATATTATATTTACTAGCTCTATAGTAATCTTCATTATTAATGAAAATGCAAGTTTCTACTTATTTACTGTGTACAAACAACAAACAACAATTTAATGTGTACAAACAAACAAGTACAAACTGAACGCCTTCCATGCAAAGGGGTTGTCTAATATTGTATTCAAACGTTGCAGAATCCGCATACAAATAATGTCGATAGATTAATCTAACCATTCTGGGTTTTTGAAAACAAGGATTTTACTAAGAAAGGGAAATTCTTATTAAATGACTGAAAAAATCATCGTGATGCATATTGTCATGAAACATGAAATAGCGAAGTAGAGTAATAAGAAGAAATGTTATACGTGATACTTTAGGAAAATCAAGTTAGAGACAAACATTTGAAAAAATTATGTAGAGATAGACATTTGGAAAACAGTACCTCCCCCGTATAGCTGGTATCGCTTTAAAGCGATACCAGCTATACGGGGGGTACTTGAAAAGTACTGAGTCATTTATCAACATACTTGGACTTAACTAATGTAGTTTTGTTCTAATCAGTGCTAGAAGGTTTATCTCGTGATTTATTTCTCTTTTTGAGTATGGCTTAGTTTATCGTTTATCGCTTGAAACGCGCATACTGCGGAATACCGACGGGATTGCTCAGTTATATTTTGTGGAGTAAAAGTGCACTATCTCTAGTGAGTTGTTAATTTTATCTACACTTTTCAAGCCCCGTGCTTCATGTGTTTGCGATGTTTCAATGCTATAAGATATATGGATCTATTTCCATACATGAAGAGCCATTTGGCTGGATAACGCTTTGTCTTTAACAAGTGGGGGTACCCGGCATTGCCCGGGTGTTTGGAGGTGTGTGTGTAAGGGGGTAAAGTAAAAAAATAAGCGAAGTAATAACCCTGTTTAAATATAAAAAAGATAAACGATGTTAAACTTCTTTAAAAATTCGGCAAAACTAAAATAAGACAAGACAAAAAAAAACAGCAAACAAACGTAAACCTTCTTTAAAAAAGAAATCGGAAAAACAGAAAGCAAAAATCAGGGGAAAAATGCTGAAAGTGTTCTGAAAAACATTAAAAAACACAGCATAAGCGAAAAAAAGGCATAAATAACCCTTCGATTCGGTAAAATCTATGGTGCAGTAGAAAGCATAGAACGAAAAAGAACGTTAAAATTCGATTTCAGTTTTTTAAACCACTACAGAATGAAATAGAGCGAAAAAGAAAAATGGCATAAAAACCTTCCATTCGGATGCGTTTCACCCAGTCGAAAGCATAGAACGAGAAAGGACGTTAAAATTCGATTCCAGTTTTTTAAGCAACTGCAAAACGAAATAGGATGGACATGATGTTTTATATGTTCATTAAAAAAAGAAGGAAAAGAATCGTTTTTTTAGTATAAAAATGTTGGAAATAAATGGTAATTAAGCAACTTAAAAGTAAGCGTGGGATAAGAATTAATGTTTGTGGGAATGTCGATATCGGTTAATTCCGTGATGCATTTCACCCAATAAGAAGCACAGAACGGAAAGGCACAGTAATATTCCATTCCAGGTTTTTTAAGCAACTACGAAGTACAGAAAACCGAAACCGGCGTTTCTTCGTAAGTGTCGCTTGTGAACGATCATGCAACGGTGTAAGTGGTGACGGGGGAAGGTGAAATTAATTAGAGAAAAAAGATTTTACTACTTCCATCAATTTTAACAGATTTTGGCAGTGGACTCTCAGCACAAAAAAATATAGGAATCTACGATTATAGAGGAAGTGGAGAGGTAATATGCACATAACACATCTCAAATATTGTGCTGCAGTTTGTGCATATTACATTTGCATGAAATGTCTTAATTTTTAATCCTATGAAGGTCAAAATCATAGGGTAAAAATGAGGGAGAGTGTTTTCATTGTAGTAGGGGACATTTTCCTTACGAAACAAGATTCAGAATTATACAATAAGGAATAAAATCTATTTAGCACCAACGAAATAAGTTTTTTGATTAGAAAACGTCTTTGTTGAAAATAATATTATCAAACATTTGTATGTATCAAATAAGATGTTCGCTGTGCAAACAGCAACAGTCCCATTCCTATAGTGGCACGCGAATGGATCACCTGATTAAAAACAAAAGACTAGAAACTTGTCTCTTTGCTTTTATCTGCGCAATAAATAATTTTGTGATCTAAAAATATCAGTTTTTCAAATATGTCTCCAAGGTGATAACGTACGTACGAACGCGAAATACTATTGCACATTATTATATAAACAATAATTTAAGGTGCAGTAGAACTGAGAAAAAGAAAGTAAGTCATTTCTGTGTCAATACCAAGAAGAAAGTAAAAAAAAAACGAGTGCTATTCTGAATAAATGTCTTATCTATTTAACGTCGACGTAGATTAGAAAGTGAATGCACGCGTTTATTCGATGCGTACGAGTTAATATGTATGCTCAGCTGTGACAGATAATTGAAAATGGGAGAATGATTATTCTTTGAGACGTCATGCGAACAAACGTGAATTTCTTGCATAGTAAAAAGCAGAAAGTTTGGGAAAATATGTTCCATGGCAAATCGACCTTTTTTAATTTTCTTAATGGCATAATAACGTTGAGACGACGGTTCTGATTGGATCATCGAAGTAAGGCAACGTTGTACTTGGTCAGTACCAGGTGAGTGACCATTGGATCATATCAAGTATGTATAAGAACTTCGACACCACCTTGCAAGAAGCTAACATTGCCACATCTCATGAAGGTGATATACAAGCGATTGGGAACCGCTTCGGAATTTAAAATTCCCTTTAGAGGAAGCCGGTTCAACCCGGCAAGCATGAATTCCGCTTCAATTATGCACAATAATGACGGAGCGCAATATATGATGGACAGGATTCATTGTATACGATTAATTTAAGATATCTTGCTATTATATGAGAAGTAATTAAGGGAAGTAAATAAGGTTTCATACCTTTCTCAAAACAATAGACGTGAAAATGACAACGTGAGAATATGAACGAGACATACCCGATTCCAATCTTTAATGATGCTAATAATTTACGCTTTAAATCATTCACAAATTGCTCGTTCAGTAATGAATAACTTACTATATCCTCCAGTTCCAATATAGTATTTTAAGGAATATTATATAATGATTTCTGTAAATAATAAACCTCTCCCGGTTACTGGTAGTGTATTAAAACCTATGTAAACAAAGAAAATAGATATATGGTACAATAATTATTACAGTGGGTAGCGGATTTGTTAGTGGATCGAAGTATGGATTCAATTGCTATGTCTAGCCACCCTGATAAGTCTTACACCATAAACAACTGTCTGTGGCTTACTTATAAAACCTATATTTATTTCATATAATTAATTTATGATATATGCCGTACATTATCAACAGAATTTAGAAGACTTTCTAGAACGTGAAGAAGTTCACGAAAGAAAGTTTCGCAATGTCTTTACTCTGTACGAGGATTGCATTAAATATATAATGCTACTAAAGCCAATGTCTAGAATCCTTATTCCAATTTTGATAAAGAAATCCATGTCTTTTATTTCATCGTACTTTACATTCTGCTTGATTTTCTTCTAAATATATTTCGCACACAAATGCTAATGTTGGTTCAAAAGTGTGAAACCAGAGTTTTAAATTTAAATAAATTTTTAATATATACATACATATCTAAAACGCTTGTACGTTTGTATAGTAAATAAAACTGAACCGTTTTTTACATGACTATTATAAAAACATTTATATCCCTAGTATTACACTACTTAATTATCTAAATAAACTTTATGTATAAATATTTATATGTAAATGTATATATGTATATATATTTATGTGTATATGTAAATATATGATCATAAAGGCAACATTTACACCCAAATCGATGGAGTAGCAATAAGGTCCCTATTGAGACCCACCTTTAGTAACTTTTATATGTTCAACCTAGAGAATAAAATATTTAATAACAATTAAAAACTGTCTATTTACGTTAAGAACGTCACGATATTTTTATTCTGACTGACAATAATGACGAAATAGAGAAACTAAAGGATAATTTCTAAACAAACTCCGTACTAACCTTCACTTATGAATTAAAATCAAATAATATCATTCCATTTCTAGATGTTCTCATAGATTCCAGCAAAGATGAATTTATCACTTCTCCACAAAAAAAAAAAAAAAAAAAAAAATGCTGCAACCAATTTATGTATCTTAAACTTCCAAAGTGAATGTCCCTAGCGAGTTAAGAGCGTCACGATATTTTTATTCTGACTGACAATAATGACGAAATAGAGAAACTAAAGGATCATTTCTAAACAAACTCCGTACTAACCTTCACTTATGAATTAAAATCAAATAATATCATTCCATTTCTAGAAATTCTCATAGATTCCAGCAAAGATGAATTTATCACTTCTCCACAAAAAAAAAAAAATGCTGCAACCAATTTATGTATCTTAAACTTCCAAAGTGAATGTCCCTAGCGATACAAGATCACAATTATAAAAAAATCTTAATCGAGCAAAATTGGTGTCCTCAAACAGAAAAATATTCTATAGTTAATTAAAGAATATCAAACAAGTCCTGATTAATAACCAATTACCTAATTTCTTAGTAGATAAACACATTAAACTAACACTTAGAAACTTGTACCAAACTAATAATAACCAAGTAAGCTATCCCCACTCCATCAATATATTCTATCGCAACCAACTACACCTAAACTTTAAATACGATAAAAAGGTACTAAGAAATATAATACATCGATATATATATATCCCCAGTCAATAATAGGATCCGATTTATCATTTACTATAAAAATTAAAAACTGCTAATCTTATAATTAAAAACAACACTTCCCGGACAAAAAAAAAGCAATCGATGAAACCAATATCGTCTATCAACTCAAATGCCACTTGGGAGAATGCATCTCCAACACTAATAGCTACATTGGACACACGACTAATACATTGTCCAGACAATTGACACTACACCTTGCTGACACAAGCTCAATTTCCCAACACATAAAACAACATGACTGCCCACATTCCCAGTTTAGAATAGAATGTATTAGAAAATACAAAAATCCTCTATATTGATTCCAACGTAAAAAGGATAAAAATACCAGAAGCACTTTATATAAAAACTAAACAACAAAAAATAAATTATGTAAATTTTGAAAATAGTAGTAATATTCTGAAGTGCCTTGGTACGTGATCATTCAATATATGTATACACACATATGGTTAGGTATATATATATATATATATATATATATATATATATATATATATATATATATATATATATATATATATATATATATACTCCTGGTCAAAATCATAAGTACATTTAAGAAAGTAAGCGTTTACGCATATTATCGAATTTTTAATCAAAAAATGGTTAAAACCATTGGCAAAAGGGAAAATATAATGGAAAAAATTTAATCTGCTTCATTCGAAACCTTAATCCTGATCTAATAATTATTTTTTAAAAAACAAACATTTTCACCTTCTCGAAATGATAAGATCACTAATAATTTATCTAACAAAAGTTGCGAAGGAATTTTATCCAATGTACTGAAAACTGAATCAGAAATTCTTTTATCGAATCATACTGGGTTCTATCCTTGAACACTTCTTTTGCCATCCATCCCCAAAGATTTTAAATGGAATTGAGCTCCGGAGAACATGCTGGATGATCTAACAATTCTATATTATTTGAAGAAAAGTATTCTCGTGCTTGTCGAGAAGTGTGTATCGCAGCGTTGTCTTGCTGGAAAATCCAATTTCTTTCACACAGACATGGACCTTCAGTCCTGATAGAAGCATTTTCAAGCATTGAAATGTACTTCAATGATGTTTGCAGGCCTTTCGCTACTTGCAACTTTAGGGTACCAGCTGACGAGAAAGCACCCCAGATCATTAAAGACCATTCTCCACTATGCCCAGTTGAAAAAGTCTCCCTGGGCAAATTTTTATCGTGCCAATAGTGTTGAAATCCATCTGAACCACTTCCCTTCATCCCACGTCTGGTATTTGGTGGCTTATTTAAGTCGGTTAGTTTTGTGCTGTTCAAGAAGACGTGGTTTCTGCAGTCGCTTTAAATGATTGAAACCCTTTATTTTCAGATGGCTTCTGATAGTTTTAGGACTACATTCTGCTGCTGTTTGGCTTTTCAATCAACTTGAGCTCATACTGGAGTTTTTTAAAAAAAATCTTCTGATACGGCGATCCAGTTATGGGGTTATTTTTTTTTGTGCCCATATTGATCTGGATTTCTTAAAAAAAATTGTGATGACCGTTTTGCTACGATTCACTTCGTTTGCAATGGATCTATGGGAGAGTCCACTCCTATTAAGCTCAAAGATCCTAAATGGTTTTCTAGCGAATAATTTTTTTTGTATAGTTTTAAAGGTTAAAAACTTCCAAGACTATATATATATATATATATATATATATATATATATATATATATATATATATATATATATATATATGTGTGTGTGTGTGTGTGTGTGTGTGTGTATTAGTCCTCGCGCGAAAGAGTAGGACACAAAATGTTTTAAATAACAATAATAATAGAATAACAATAACAAAGACTTTCGCTGGCGAGGACTACTATTAAGCGTAACCAGTTATACAGCCGTTTTGAAATTTTTATCTCAATTTTTCTCGTTATGTACTGAATATTTGTTAATGAAACCTATATGAAATATGTTCTTTATTAAATTTTAAAGATTTTCTATTCTGAAAGAAGTTAAAAAATATAATCTAAAAAAAGTTATTTTAAAGTTTTTGTTAAAAAAATTCAGATTTTCTCATTATTCAGCCATGTATGACAAAGAGGTAGTTGGAAAAAATGAGTTGTGGTGTGAGGACAAATACAAACTGAAACAGAGAGAATATTCAGACCTGTAATAATACAAAGAGGGGGTTGCAAAGCTGAGTTGTGGTGTGAGGAGAAATATAACTGAAATAGAGAGAAGAAGAGTTTTTATAAATACATGCAAAACCACATTCATTTTTTTTAAATCCAAATTAATAAATTAAATAAAACATAATCTTAAAAAGATAAAATACAAGTTAGAAAAGCATTTCACCCAAGGCATGAAAATTGTTAAACAAATTTTTTTTACTATAAGCCTTAAAAATAAAGGTACAAGATTCAATTTGAAATTTATTTATCTTTAAAGTGCACTTTTATACATTTTACAAAGTAAGGTATTACATTTATATACCTTACTTTGTAAAATTTATAAAAGTGCACTTTGAAGATACGCCTGAATCACCTGATATTCACTGTCATTCACCATCTTGACCGCCAGTGTCCAGCAGTAGTGTCCACCAGTAAACGCGAGCAAATGCAAGCAACCGCATCCAAAAGCACTAACCGCCAGTCATCATCACTGCTCGCCACAGGCAGCCAGTGGATGCCAGTGCCCAACAATGCTCGAAAGCTGAGAAACGATTTTAGGTCGCAGCAGTTTAATGGAAGTGAATACTGATAATCACCGCCACTGACTGCCAGTTGAAAAGGAAGCCAGTACCTTCCAGCATAGTATGCTCCAGTAAACTGTCCAAACTAACACTACTCACCAGAAACTCCCATTGCTGACAATGACATTCAGTGGTTTCTGCTAGCTGTCACTGCCAGACAATGCCCGACTGTGGAAGCAAGACGATTTCATTTTGGACACAGACGCCAGTGACCGCTATTTTTCAGAACTGACAAGTGTAATTTACATTATTTACAGAGAGAAGGTTCATCGAAGGTGTCTTGATTTCCAACGGGCAACGTCAAGACACGGGCCCTGCTAGTAGTAAACACTAAGAGAACGTTTTTTTTTTTAATGAGCAATATATATTTTCTTGTCGACCCTTTAAGCCACCGGCAATATATGCAGGGTGACCCACACCAAAAAAAAAAAAAAAAAAAAAAAACGGACCGCAACTCTAATTAGGCTCCGTTTCTTAGTGTTTTCTCCGAATGAAATTAAACTTTGGTCATAACTAGTTTATTATATTCAAAACATAACATCAAACAACTGGGGTCTTTGGCCTTTTTTTCTCCGTTCTACAGCATATGTTCTAGATGGTCTCCATTTAGCTTTTGCCTTTTTTAGGATCACCCTATATATATATATATATATATATATATATATATATATATATATATATATATATATATATACATTTCACAGCTATTTTGAAAAAAATTCACAATGGTTGGGTAATTAATTTAGGAGTGAATAATATACATAACATCATACGAGCAAATACACATACATAAGTTATATATAGGTATTTAACATATGATTCTGAAATGAAACAATTTATAGATTTTTTTCCGAACAATATCCTATGCCTAAATACCCTTCCACATGCACACATATGCAAACAGGCATTTTAAGTAAAACATTTGAGACACATAGACAAACACATTAATGCACACACAGACGCAGGTATCGACACTACAAAAACACATTAATGCATAGCATATATATCCATACATAATCTTATGTCTTTCATTTCTCCATTTCATGAGTTTGATCTACCTTACTACTATTTGGACTTCTCGTAACACATTACTTCTTTGTTTGCACTTTGTTACTATTTTATTGTCGACACTTTAAGCCACCGGCACTATATATATTTGAATATTTGTCCTCTGTCTTTCAACTAACAATGAGCTCTAAATATTTTAACGCTGTCATTTCTGAAACAGACAAATGACAAAAATCAAAAAATCAAAAAATTATAAAAATTAAACAAATAGTAAACTGATAATAATAATGAAAATAATAAAAATGATAAAAACTATAAAAATAATAAAAATTATAATTATATATATATATATATATATATATAACTACTTAATTTACTCACATAGAATTAATATACGAAAGTATAGATTTATGCGTAAACTTTAAGTATTTACTTCAAAAGTGCTCAATACGTAGGTAGAGCTAGTAAGTAAGTTATAAAATGTATATGGCGATTAAGCTACACTGAATATTCCGCGTTTCATCCACTCTAGGATTCTTCAGGCTTATGCGCGAATTCTGTGGTTATTTAGCGTTTTTATATGCGCATCTTCTATTATATTAAAATCTCAATAGAAGATGCGCATATAAATAACGACAAACAACCACAGAATTCGCGAATAAGCCGGAAGAATCCTAGAGTGGATGAAACGCGGAATATTTAGTGTAGCTTAATCGCCATAACTTACTATATATATATATATATATATATATATATATATATATATATATATATATATATATATGAGAAACGAGCTGTAAAGTAGAAGTTTACAAAAAGTTTTTATTATTCGGCAAAATACTCCAAGGTGGAAGCTGGGTGCTCCGTAATCCGCGGAGTTTCAAAGAATGCTAATTCTTCTCACCAACTGTTAGATAAATACTAAGATATTCACGCTAAAATTTTTTAACATTTCTCTGTATTTGCTGGATACTACATAGGATAAAATTAAAAGTATTATGATTTGTAGTCACAAAACTTAAAAAACGAAAGAATATAAATATGGAAAACTGTTTATGCGGAGAGTTCAATTTAAAAAGAAAAAAACAACAACCGTATTTAAAGAAGTCCAGTATATATATATATATATATATATATATATATATATATATATATATATATATATATATATATATATATATATATACCCACATATATATATATACATATATATATACACATATATATATACATATATATATATATAATTATTGTAAACAGGATTTGCAGATATTTAGTACTATACATTTTTATATTTAAATATAATTCGATAATAAAAAAGCAATTTCTTACTGCTAGAACGTTATATATATTTAATGAACAAGGAAAGCTGATGTTTTCATTTACATATGCGTTCGACAATATGCACACTTCAAGGGGACATTTCGATATTCATTCACACTTTTATCAAGATGACAAAAGTGTAATTGGGACAATGTTGTCGTTAAATTTGCATGCGATTCATTGCTTTATTGGATGCTTTCCAGATCTTTTCTTTTGTTAAGTAAAATGCGCGGAGGCTAATGAAAAGAATCGATGGACAATGTATCAAATGAATCTATTTCAGATTCGCGCTTTTCTCCAAGCCAAAATGAATCATCACCAGAACAAGGACATTTTCAAGGTTTCAACACACATCTACCCAATTCACAATATATATATATGTTTGTATTTTGTGTGTATGTGCATGTGTATGTGCGTGTCGCGTGTATTATTTTGAATATTTGTCCTCTGTCTTTCAACTAACAATGAGCTCTAAATATTTTAACGCTGTCATTTCTGAAACAGACAAATGACAAAAATCAAAAAATCAAAAAATTATAAAAATTAAACAAATAATAAACTGATAATAATAATGAAAATAATAAAAATGATAAAAATGATAAAAACTATAAAAATAATAAAAATGATAACAATAATAAAAATAATAAAAATGATAACAATAATAAAAATAATAAAAACGATACAAATGATAAAAATAATAAAATATTTTAAAAATAAAAATGATAAAAATAATAAATATGATAAAAATAATGAAAATAATATAAATAAAAAAAATGAAAATAATAATAAAAATAATAAAAATTATAAAAACAATAAAAATAATAAAAATAATAAAAATACTGAAAACATATAAATACTAAAAATGATAAAAATAATAAAAACAATAAAAATAATGAAAATAATAAAAATAATAAAAATAATGAAAAAATATAAATAATAAAATTAATAAAAATAATAAAAGAATAAAAATAATAAAAAAAATAAAAATAATAAAAATGATAAAAATAATAAAATAATAAAAATAATACAAATAATAAAAATAAAAAATCATAAAAATAGTTAAAAAATACTACTAAAAATAATATAAGTGATAAAAATAATTAAAATAATTAAAATTATAAAAATGATAAAAATAATAAAAATAATAAAAATACTAAAAATAATAAAAATATTAAAAATAATAAAAATCATAAAAATAATAAAAATGATAAACATAATATAAATAATAAAAATAACAAAAATAATAAAAATAATAAAAATAATTCAAATTATTAAAATAATACAAATTATTAAAATGATTAAAATAGAAAAATAATAAAAATAATAAAAATAGTAAAAATAACTACTAAAAATATAAATGATAAAATGATAATAATAATGATAAAATAATAAAAATAATAAAAATAATAAAAATGATCAAAATAATAAAAATAATAAAAATTAATAAAAATGATAAAAATGATAAAAATAATGAAAAATAAAAATAATAAAAATGATAAAAATGATAAAAATAATAAAAATAATAAAAGTTATAAAAATTATAAAAATAATGAAAATAATAAAAATTAATAAAAATAATAAAAATAATAAAATAATATAAATAATAATAATGATAAAAATAATAAATATAATAAAAATGATTAAAAGAATAAAATTATTAAAAATGATAACAATGATAAAAATAATTAAAATATTAAAAATAATAAAAATAATAAAAATATTAAAAATTATAAAATAATATAATTAATAAAAATAATGAAAATAATAAAAATAATAAAAATAATAAAAATAATAACAATAATAACAATAATAAAAATAATAACAATAATAACAATAATAAAAATAATAAAAATAATAAAAATAATATAAATGCTACAAATAATAAAAATAATAAAATTAATGAAAATGATGAATTTATAAATATAATAAAAATGATTAAAATAATAAAAATGAGGGGTCTGCGTTCGCTCCTGGTCCACAAAGTATGGAAAAAAAACCTTTACAAGTGTTTTTGATATAGATGTACATAAGAATACTTTGATAAGTATGTTTTAACTTAAATACGGATGGTATAATAAAAATGCGGGGTCTGCGTTCGCGCCTAGCCTCCATAGAATGGAAATAGGCACACACTTTGATAAAGACTTTTCATATCCATCTGCGTAAGTATACTTTGATAATTATGATTCAGTTTGAAGAAATATGGTATAATAAAATTATGGGGTGTTCGTTCGCACCTGGCCTCTATAGAATGGAAATATGTCACAAAATTTAACAAGGTTTTTTAATATAGATCCACAGAATATTGTGATAAGTGTTTCAGTGTGAACAGTTATGGTATAATAAATTATGGGGGTTATCTATTTTATTTTTACTATTATCATATTTTGCTTTGGTTTTGATATCCCCAAATTCAACCAAAATTTACAACCCTTCCTTTCATAACCTATCATACTTTCATAAATCAAAGTCCATTTTCTGTAGGCTGTTTTTTACCCAGTCTACGACGGGTACTTTTGCTCGTCTATATATATATATATATATATATATATATATATATATATATATATAGAGAGAGAGAGAGAGAGAGAGAGAGAAAGAGAGAGAAAATAAAAAGGAACAAACCGTATTATGTGTTCATCAACGTTTCGTCTTTATTTCGAGACTTCCTCTGTAAAATCTGACTTTACAGGTTCCAGTTGAAGACCGTAAATACCTAAAGGATTAAAGGAGCAAAATAGGGCCAAAAGGTACTTTTCAGCTTGGTCCAGTTGATAAAAGTGGTATAAAAAAAGTAAAAATGAACGGGGGTTAATAAAAAATGTACATTCATCACTAACACCTTAAGCTTCAAATCTCCAGAGTAATATTTCCCGCCCCCCTCTTACTCATCTTTTCAAAATGAAGAACCAGAAGAAGAATATTTGCAGCCAAATAGTCATCTAAAGGGCCTTATAGCCTTATTAAATTTCCCAGTAATGCTCTTGAGTTAGTCAGGGTGGCATATTTTCTAATCTTGGAGCCAACCATGCCAAAGCATTACTCTTGGATTTGCAGGCTATGGGCCTTCTTATACCCAATATAATATAAGCAATATTCTATTGATAAAAGTAAAGTGGACAAGGCAATACTAAAGTGAAAACAACTGCCCCCCCCAAAAAAACACAATGAAAGTGTGGAAAATCTGATATGCATTAGCGTTAATGGGATAATGCATAAGGATACATTGTTTTATAAAGAAATTGTGGAGAAAAATGGACAGAAAACTATGAAAAAAACGTAAGGGACCAGAACACCATTTAACTTTTACAATAGAGACACCATATGAAAGTAAATATCTGACACACGGAGGTCTTCCTAACAGTGGTGAAACAGGTGTTGTTCATGCAGAGAATGTAATGGATGTTTTGCATGAATTCAACAGTGAAAACACTATCAAGGCTATCCTTGTTGACCACACTAATGCCAACACAGGTTGTGAAGGTAGAATGGTGGCAATATTTGTGAAAAAAATTAAAACGAAATCTTCATACAATTGGTTGTTCTTTGCACCATAACGAACTACCTTTCATGGCTCTTTTTAAAACCATGAATAGTTGCACAAAAAGCCCTACAACATTCAGCGGGCCCCTGGGAAAATGATGCTCAAATGGTTGTCATGATTTACCCCAAATATCATTTTCCACTATTAGCTTCCTCTAGGTTCAATTTTGAAAATTGATGAAATAAATGACCTCAGTTGTGACCAAAGATTACTCTATGAATACACAGTAGGTATTTCTAGAGGTAAGGTTGACTCTAGATATGCTTCGTGGAAAATTGGTCCTTTAAACTAGGCAAGATGGCTAACTTTAGCCATCAGGCTCATGTGTCTATGGACTTGTGGTGCATACTCACAAAGGCTCACAACAAAACTCCAGAGGTTAATAAATTTTATTGTAAATAGGTATGCCATTTGTTGGTTTGAAAAAAAAAATCCACAATCAGCAATTGCATATTTTTAATATGATCCAGAAGGTTAAGGAGCATCCACATGAAATTCAGCAAATCACATTAAAAAACACACAAGGTAATGTATTTTGTTTACTGCCTGAACACCTTCTATATTCAATAGTCAAATCTGAGGAAGCTGAAGTAGAGAAGAAGCTTTAAAAAGAATTTTGGTCATTAGGTAAGCAAACATTTATTCATATATAAATGACTCAATTATTTATTCCAATTTATACAAACATTTTAAAGATTTTATCCAATTTCACCATAATTATTAAAGCAGTACACATGATTTTTTTTTTGAATATTCAATTAATTTTTATATTTTTTCAGGAACGGGGAGTCAACCAAGAAACGATTAAAACGCATACCAAATATTAATTTTAATGCGACTCATTGGACAATAGTAATAGATTTGACATTGTGTGGTATTTTTGAACCACCAATGATGGAAGATTTTTCTCATTCTGAACTTCTAGAATCATTATTTAATGGGAACAAGTTTGACTTGCCAGATTTGCCATCACATTCTCAGGGCGTGGAACGGACAGTCAAGTTAACAACGGAAGCATCACAAACTGTATATGGTTTGGAATCAAAAAATGGACACATCACAGCAAAAGTTTTGAATCAGAAATTGAGACCGTCATTTTTGTCTAAAGGCTATTATATGGAACAATTTCACTCTTTATATTAAGCTCTATCAAAATAATGTTTTGTCTTTTCCTTATTTGTCTGTTTGAAAAAAAACACAATTTTAAAATATTGAAATATTACTGCTTTATTCACAACAGGAAGAGACAGTTTGCTAATGCAACTCAATGATAAATGGAGAACTTGTCAATGATCTCAACAAAAATAACCTTTTCAGTGACATGCAATATATTGTCCACTCTGAGAGATCAACAGCTGATGTGCTAATTGTGATATCACACAGAATCAGTGAATTTATTGACGAAGGTTTCATTTTTAGAGCGGTAGCTCTTAGCATATCTAAGGCATTTGATAGGGTCTGACACAAAGATTTACTTAATAAAATCTCTAGCTGTGGAATAGCTGGAAATGTCCTTTCAAGCATAAATCCTTTCACTCTGATAGGTCTTAAAATGGTCATTAATGAGCAGAAATACTTAGGTCACAATATTAATGCTGACATGCTCCAAAGATCCATATTGGGTCCAACTGTCTTCCTTATCTTTATACAGTACCTCACAAACCATATTCTTCAATCATTTGTCGACATTTATGCAGAAAATACTACCATCTCTGGCAACACTACAAAAGCCGACAAAGATCAGAAGTTTTCTGATTCTCTCTCCTCTGGCCTTAAACCTGTGCTGGGATGGGGCAAGGAATGGCTGGTCAGCTTTAATACATCCAAAACTAAACTATTTGTTCACCGCTAAAAGATAAAAAAATGAAAAGAGGGTGGTGGTGCAAATTTTCAATTTGAAAATTATTTATGATTTGTTATATTAATATAATTTTTATAAAATAAAAAGACATCACCTGATGTGAAATACTGACGTTTTTGATATTCACACAAATATTCAAGACATACCTAGCAAAAATGGAGAATTTTAAGTATATTTTTGTCTGCATACAGAACGCTAAAAAACACCGCTCAAACATTTGATCTAATTTTTTTGCATGAGTACTTAAGAAGTCCAGACGCAACGTTCGGTAAGTGGCACTTTTTAATTTTCTGAGAAAAGTGAAAAATCGACCAACCCTAATATATATATATATATATATATATATATATATATATATATATATATATATATATATATATATATGGCTACTTCATTTACTCCCATAAAATTAATATACGAAAGTATAAATTTATGCGTAAACTTTAAGTATTTACTTCAAAAGTGCTCAATACGTAGTTAGACCTAGTTAGTAAGCTATAAAATATATATGGCGATTAATTTACACTTAATATTCCGCCTTTCATCCCGTCTAGGAATCTTCGGGCTTATGCGCATAAGCCTGAAGCTTACTTCTTCAAATAGTATTTAAATATGTAAACGAAAGCATAAATTCATTTTAAGTTATATTAAATTATATTATAGAAACCTGCATGTTGAATATCTGGACGAAGAATTCAAATACCTCCCAAACACTTTGACAACCTTGCAATATCCCACATATTTCATATTGAATGTTAATCGAAAAGTCACACCAATATTTTCCAGGATAAGCAATCAAAAATCATATACACCAGACCTTTCTCTCATAAACCTACACACGCCGATAATGCAATAATTTGCAACACACTAAACAAACTAGGAATTCCAATCATACAAACCACACCACAAACTATAAGACAAATATTAAAAAGTACAAAACATCTCCAAAACAAACCAGTTTCCAATGCAGGCGTATGCATTATTCCTTGCCAAAATTGCCATAATAGATACGTTGGTGAAACCCAGAGTAAGTTAGAAAAAAGGCTCAATGTACATAAAAGAGATATAAAAAATATCAATTATGTGAGTGCATTATTCTCTCATTCATTGCAGCACAATTACACCTTAAACAAGCAAAAATAGTTCAATTTATCTCAAATAAACCGCGCTGGAGACTGCTTGAATCAGCGCTTA